>NC_141049.1:22876430-23048930 GCF_041138505.1 Cibotium barometz
TACATGTATATATGTATATGTACATATACATATATATATATATATATATATATATATATATATATGTACATGTATATATGTACATATATACATGTACATGTATATATGTATACATATACATATATACATGTACATGTATACATGTATACATGTATACATGTACATGTATACATGTACATGTATACATGTATATGTATATGTACATGTATACATGTATACATATATATATATATATATATGTACATGTATATATGTATACATATATATATATATATATATATATATATATATATATATATATATGTACATGTATATATGTATATGTATATGTATACATATATACATGTACATATATATATATATATATATATATGTACATGTATATATGTATATGTATATGTATACATATATACATGTACATATATATATATATATATATATGTACATGTATATATGTATATGTATATGTACATATATACATGTACATATACATATATATATATATACATATATACATATATATATATAGGAAGAGCCAAAAGAGAAAGGATGACATCGGAGAAAGCAACATAAAGGACTTGGGGGGGGGGGGGATTAATCAAGGCGCTGCTGCACAGCGCTAGGAGTTGGAGGTGGAAGCCGAGTGGATAAAGAAAGAGAGCCAAGGGAGAGGTTGCAAGTAGAAGTAGGAGAACATGGGAAGATGCAAGGAGAGGTGGTAGTAGAAAAAGCAGGAAGAAGTAGCTTGAGTATAAAGCCAAGAGGTGGGAAGGTGGAGGTGATTTTGAAAATTGGAAAGGTGGGGCAAGTATGAGACGTGGCATGGGGTGGAGGATCGGGTAGTGGTGGAAGGAGCCGTGTGGGGTATGTGAGTATGTAACGTGGCCAGGCGAGTATGGAACGTAGCATGTGGGCCGCTATGGTGATCAAGAAAGTACCAATAGGTTGAATTAAAGTAAATTTTTTGTTCATGCATTTCATATTTTTTCATAATTCGTTCATGAATTTTTTGTTCATGCATTTCACATTTTTTTATAATTTATTCATGCATTGTTGAATTGATAGAGTAAAAGCATGCCAAAAACATCTAAATGTTAGATATTTAGTAGTACTACACTATGAGGTCATGCACTTATGCCATGGGCACTCTTGTCCCACTGGATTTTTCCCCATAGCCATTTAGGTGTGAACGGACACCTTAGGGTTACCTAGTACTTTCTCTTTGTACTTGTAGAGAGCTTTTCAACTCTCGTTTGAGCTTTTCGTTCTCTCTCACTCTACACCCTTGTGTTCTTATCCTTGAGCATTGTGTGTGTGTCCTGCTCTCCATTCTGCACGATCCAATATTGGTATCAGAGTAAAGCTTTTCCATAGCTTGCTTTCTAGTCTTCATCTTCGCTGTGTGCAATTTTTTCCATAGCTTGCTTTTTGTTTATCTTCACAGTGTGCAAGCTTCCATTGCTTGTGTTCAAGCTCTCAATACCTTGTTTCATTTGGTCTTAATCGGTTGGTTTCAGTTCAAGCTCAAGCTCTTCACAATGGTCTTGCAAGTATTTCCATCTGTGGTAACCCGTACAGTCTAAACAATGCTCGATAAACTGCCTTGCTAATTGCGTAGCTGTAATGGTCTTCCGAGTCTGTAAAAATCTAGCCATTTTTATCAAGCGATCTACCACAACCCAAATAGAATCGTCGTGGCCTTGATGTGTTCTTGGCAATCCGGTAATAAAATCCATGGAAATACTTTCCCGTTTATTACCCCTCTTACACTAAGTACTATGAAGGAGGCTTTCTCATCTTGAATCAGCTCTAATACAGTTGATTTGAACAAGGGATTCAACATCTACAAGTGATTTTACTTCAGGAATCAGCTCTAATACAGTTAATTTGAACAAGGGATTCAACATCTACAAGTGATTTTACAAGCGATTACAGCACGACAGAAGTCAACTCATTTTTCACAATCGGATCATTTCAGAAAAAGTACCTAAAAATGTGGGAAAAAATACCCATGACTAAGTAAAATACATCAAATAAATATGCTGCATAAATGGTGCAATAAATGGGATAAATGCTGGAGATGAACACAGTCCAACAATCATACCTTTAATGTGCGGTCATTATCTATCACCACAGAATGATAACTAAGAAAAACAGCTTTCACCTGAATATAACCTAATCGCCGGAACGCCCAAAATGAACGAGGTGATCTCTGGGATGCTTCCCGACAGCTGGTAAGTTCCAATAACTCTTGACCTCCACTGTCCAACAAATCACACAACGCTTCCTGAAGCAATATAATAATGATGAGAAAGAAAAAAGATCATTATTATAGTGTAAAACCATCATTTTTCAAGGCTTACTAAACCACTCTCCTGCTTGTCAATTGGAAATTAGTTATGATCCCCGGTAAGGGTAATAAAAAATTCCCCGGTAAACCTAATGTGTTTTCTTTGATAAGAAAAAGGGAATTGGATATGAAATGTAGTTATCACATTGAGCTACTTACCCCTGCTTCTTCGTCTTCACAGTTGAGGAGAACTGCCTTTTGATAACATCGTACGGCCCTCTTTGAACCACCGGGAAGATCTTTATAATAGTGACCAAGAACGCGAAATACCTCAGATTGGCTAGCATCTAACCTTGCGGACTCCAACAGGTGACTCAATGCCTTCTCTTTGCAATCCATTGAGGAATTGGAAGTCCAGTACAAGAGACCCTACATGAGCCAGAAGGCCAGAGATCGAAAAATGAATAACCTTTAGAGGCGTACATTCATGGATCAACCAACAAAAAACCCCAAAAAAAAAAAAGATTTAAATAAACATTTTACAGAAACATTCAAAGATTAACTTAAAGAACGGCTTAACTCATGCACAAAACAATGCATAGATTAACTTAAAGAATGGCTTAACTCATGCACAAAACAATGCAAACAAATAGCTCATTTTAATGAAATTTATTTTTTGTGGCATACCTGCACATACGAATCTGTTGGGCTGCCTCTGTAGGCAGCCACACGATTGGGAAGGGAGCCCAAGACAAGGGCGGCCACATGTGCACACCCAGACGTGAAAGCGATGGGCAAAACAGGCTGGCACAAGAGCAAACAGATGTGAACAATAATCGGGTAGCCTAGGCATGTTTTGGGCAGTCCTGGACCTACTCGGGCAGCTGGTTGGGCAGCCCAGACCAGTCAGGCAGGGGCTGACCAGCCCCTGTACCCCTTTTATAAAAAACATTTGGACAACCGTTAGGCATAAGAGTGTTTTCCTCTGGTAAAGCAAGGCCAAGGCGTCTGGACAGCAAGGAGAAGTACCTGCAGACACCATACACAAAAGAGATCTGGGATCTACTGCAATTAGGGAGGAGTACACATAGTTGATCACGTTTTGGGTTACACTTAGTTCAGAGAGAAATCAGTTGTAAGCATTCTATACAGTAGGATTTAGGTCCACTTTGTGAGTGTGCTTGCCTTTGTAATTCCGTTGCTCGTTTCAATCTCTCATAACTCTTGCACACAGCACAAATAGTCCACAATTGGTATCAAAGCCTAGGAAGCCTACAGAATTTTCTCTCTAGCATCCCATGTGCGTTTACTGCATATTAGGGATGGTACCCTTAGAATCAGAGTGCACAAGGTAGGGTTTGGGGAAAGCAACTTTTGGGTTCCTTGCTCATCACTAATTCCCCCTAAATTCTCTAGACAGTCCCCATTCTCCTGCACTGGCTCACCAACGAGACACTACCCGAATCCCTAGTGCTTCCTCCATGCCTCATGAGGAACAAACTTAGCTGCTTCTTTTTTTTTCATGAGGTCTTATTCCATTCCTAGTCGCACATGGGAGTTTCACCCGGCTACAAACACACCCCAGGAAGGAATACCTTCCTCTTCTCCCAGTGATTGGTAGTGCCATTGAGAGAGTGATGGAATCCCCCCACTGCTGCCTCAGCCCTCGCACGAGCAATCAAGATTCCATCTCTCCGCATCTCCTTTGCCTCGCCGGATTCTGTGCCACATGATATCTATTCCCAGCCTTCGGGACAACCCCATTATACAGAAAGTGGAGTATTCCGACCTTCCAAGCCAATGCTTCATTTGCAAGCAGATGGGTCATGTGCCCAGAGCTTGCCCTCGGTGTCAGTCTCGGAGACCGCCCCCGATGGTTCCCCCTCCTACTTCCCACTCAGATCTGCATCAAGGGGCCGAGGGAGGAGCAGGTTGCTAGGTAGCAGAGCACCAGGTCTCGATTAGGGAGGACCCACCAGCTGGAGAGTGGCGGACGGTTGGCCCCCACTCAGGTCGCCAGCCGAGCACCAGAGCTGAGCGTCGCCGCTATGCGCACCACGCTGGCAGCATGCAAGAGGATTCGGTTCTGTTAGAGAACCATTACGAGCACTTATCTCACCACCCGCCCACAGACAGCCCCCCCCCCCTTCCTTTTCGATTTGGCGGCCGATTCCTCGTCGCGGCTCCTCTTCCGGCCCTCAGTGCCCAGTGGGGCCGACTGACCCCACCCTCTCTCTGTCGAGCCTTCCCCAATAGCCTTCCTCTCCGATGGATGCCTGTCAGCAGCGTCCCTCTCCAGCCTCCTCGCTCCCCCTCACCTCCTCACCCCCCCCCCCAACCCTCGCCTTCTACTCTACCCGCAGTTGCTCCATCTGTCCCTTCCTCTTCTTCCGTGCCCACGATCCCCCCTTCTGCCTCTCCAGAACGTTCCTGTCTCGCCGCCCTGCAGGCCCTGATCCGGTCCCACCCGAGTCTCCAAGCAGCCCCCCTGGTGCTGGCGAGCAAGACAGAGAGGGGGGAGGCGATGCTGGCAGGTAAGAGCAAGGGGGGGCACTGGTGTGAGCAAGGGGGGCGAAGGCGGGGGCAAGGGGAGAGAGGAGGCGCAGAGGCGCAGGCGAGCAAGGGCACAATCGGGAGTAGGAGGGGGCAAAGGCAGGAGCAAGGGGAGTGAAGGGAGGCACAGGCGGGCAGGACAAAGGGGAAGGGGCAGACGCGAGGCAAGGGAGGGGATGCAAGCGCAACAAGGCGGCGAAGGATGGAAGAGGGGGGGTAAGTGCAGGCAACAACCATGGCAAGGGAGGAGCGCAGCTTCACTTGACTGAAAACTTGAAACTTGAAAGTAGAAGCTTGGGCCCTTGGCGGCTGTCCCTGGAGGTTGGCCCTAAACTTTGAAGATAAAAAACTTGAACCTTTGAAAGTTGATATATATACCTTAAAACACGAGAGGAAAATTCATTAAACTTCAAACTTCACATAGATGATTGCAAACATTGCACATCATAAATCAAAAGACAAAATTCGCACCACAACTTCAAACTTCAAAGATTGAAAGGCTCAAGCCTCAAGAATGACTAAAGATGCATCATGCCATGACTCCTTTCTCAGCATTCTGCTCCCTCATCATCATCTTCTTCCTCCACATAAGAGGGAGATGAAGCATCCTCATCATCATCTGCTCATCATCACCTTCCTCTAGAGTGGCAACTCTAACTTCTGCATTTCTGCTTTCTAGTCCTCATCCTCCTCAGGCTCTTGAATTTCTTGCAAGGCAATCAGCCTTTCATCATCTTTCTCTTTATTGGTCATCTCCATAGTTACCTCCATCTTTTCATACCTTCTAGCCTTGATTTTAGATATGAGTCGAAGATTTGTGTATATTTGTTCGTGGCCTTCAACATGTTCCTTCTTTTTGTATGAATGAGAGAGAAAGTGCTCCAATTTCTCTCACATGGAGAAGCTGTACTCCCTTCAAAAAGAACACGAATTGCAAGCTACTGCAATTTGGGAGTACGTGCACCAAATGCCTCCCACCACTTGACTACCTAATGCATTCTCTTCTCATCTTTTGCAAGTGCACGAGAGAAGGAGCCTCTCTCTGATCTATACACATCCAACTCATCTGTTAGCACTCCTTGCCCATCCACATTACATCCACAATAGCGCTCTATGAGGATCATCCATCCATTATGAACCTCTCCATCTAACTCTTGTCCCCTTCCTCTCCAAATAGGATGCAATACAAAACCTGCAGCATACAAGGGCGTGTGCATCATGTCCCACCCTTCAACACACATCATTTTTTCTCCAAGCTTGGTAGCATCAACACCATCCATATTTTGTATCTTCTCTACGATGCGATCTATGAGCTCATAAATCAGCCCCATTGTTGCTCCTTGCCTGTCAGCAAAGCAAAGAATCTTCAAGATTGGGACAAAAAGCTTCACAACAATCAACTTGGCATCTTGCCAAAAAGAGCTTCCCAATGTGATACTTCACACTTCCTCTGCAACTATTGTGCGCGAAGTCTTCCATGAACACCACTCATCACATACCACCAATCTTCTCAAGCCATTGTATACCCTCTTATCCAACAAATTTGCAAGCACTATGAATGTGTATGGAAGTCATGTTTCACCTGCCTTTAAAAGTTCCTTTGTGCTATGCTTTCAAAACAAAAAGCCAAAGCTTTTTCCTTCTTGGTAATAAACCTGACTATCTTCTTCCCTTTCGTCAACACTAGAGCAATCCAATCCAACTTGCCAATATCCTCGAACAACAAGTCCAAGCAATGGTAAGTACAACGGGTGAAGAAGATAAATGGCCATTCTTCCTCTATGAGCTCTCTGTTGGGGTAAAGGCATTATGCCCACCCTTCTAGTGTGTACAAGCCCATAAGTTTTATAGTACATAGTACACTTAGTACTTTAAATGTACTAAGTGCACTATGTGCACTAGAGCAAATATACATGTGTGATAGGGGAGTCACACACTCAATACTTTGTGAGTTGACTTATCCCCACATGTCTCTCTCTCTCTCTCCCTTCTTCTCTGTGTGTGTCTCCCACATGAAACCCTAACTGTTTCAGCTGAGCTTCTTTAGCTCCTTCAACTGGTATCAGAGCTAGCACGAAGGCAAGGTGGGCATTTCTCTCCAACTACTCAAAGCGACATCGGCTGTGTGGGTGTTTCTACTACTACTCTGTGGGGGGAAGAAGGGCACATTGTACTACTGTGTACGCTGGCAAACAAGGTCATATGGCTTCGTCTGTAGTGTCTATGGACCGGCAGTTTTGACGAGTTTCGTGCGCAGCTGGAGGAGTCGGGCGCCGTGCGGGAGAGGCTCCGTTCCATCGTCGCCGACCTTGATAGCGCAACTCGCCTCATGCAGGCTCAGCTCCTCCTCATCCACCATTCACCTGGTCTGGCCTCCAACATCAACGGAGTTAGTGGGAGACAACCATTGCCGCCCAACTCGCTGGGGCAGCGCTCACAGCAGGTGAGGCGCCTATAGCGAAGCTCCACCAGCCTACAGTTCCGTCCTCGACGCCGCCAGCTTGCAGTTCCATCCCCGACACTGCCAGCCTGTAGTTCCATCCCCGTCTCGCCGCAACCAGCCTGCAGTTCCGTCTATCGTCATCACCAGCTCCTCGTTACAGAAAACCTCCGCCTGCCCGTAGAACTTGAAATACGCCCCCCCCCCCCTTTTCTACAACAGAAATCAGAAATTTCAGAGGTATTTGCTTCAATTTTGGGATTTGCATGTCCATTATCATCAATTGAGCAGGTACAGGTCCTAATGGCTCAGATTTGAGCACAATTGGCAACATTGGGTGACATTGGTCACATTCCGGGTCAATTGGCAGGAAATTGGGTGTTAACATTTGGGGCTTTTGATGTAATTGTGCCATTGGGCATTCATACATGCTATATGATGTGAGCAATCTCACATTCGGGGCTAAATTGCAAGAAATTGGAGTGCAAATCAAAGGGCTTTTGTGCCAATTGGGTTCATTTGCATGCATGCACTGGCATTTGATGCTTTGGGCAATGTGTTGATGCCTGTCAAGCACTCAATGTGCCAGTAAATCAAGGGGCTTTTATGTATTGGATGTATATGTGGCCAGGGGGAAGCATTGTGAAGACTTTGGATGCCTTCATGTGCATTAATGTACCATTCATGATCAGAAATTGATCTTGAATCAAGGGGCTTTTCAAGATTTTGTGCTTGTTGAGCTTGGCAAAGCAACAGGGAAGACTTTTATGCCTTGAACCCTCAGTAATCCACTTGCAGTCAAGGGGCTTTTGCCCAATTTCTGTCCGGGACTGTTGTATGCAGTGGTGGGGACTGTCAAGGTCTGATTTTTCACTCATTTGGACAGCCAGGAGAGCATTTATTGCTACTGTACTTGCTGGTATAGATTTGGTACAACTTTGTACAAGTTTTGGCATGGCTATACATTGATTTGAGTGAGGAAAAGGCTCATTTTCAGCTGCTGTACTTGCCGGTACAGATTTGGTACATCTTTGGTGAGCACTTAGTACTGTTGTACAGTATTTTGGAAGGGGAACAGAGCACATCTAAGGTGCTGTCATAAATCTGCAGCAACCAGATTTTGGTGATCTTATCACATTCAGTGGGAGGAGAGTTGCATTCGTGCTTCCGCAGTGGGAGATAAACTTTGGGAGAACAACTGTGAGCACTTTGTGTGCTTTTGGTGCAGTGTTTGCACATCTTGCGGGGAGTCAGGCATTGACTGTGTCAAAGGTTGCATATTGCTATGGCAACAGGTGAGAGCTCTTCATTGCTTCACATCAAGAAGCTTGAAGGCTCACATAATTATGACATTTGGCAAACCCAGTGCTATAATGTGTTGCTCCAGAAGAAGCAGCACAAGCCCATCAAAGAAAGGGGTGTAATGCCCGCTTCTCTTACTGCTGAAGAATGGGAAGATATGGATGAGCTGGCAAGATCCACCATCATGTTGTCTGTGTCAGACTCTTTACTTTTCAGCATACGTGAAGAGAAGACAGCTTGGGGAATGTGGCAAAGATTGCAGGACTTGTATGCCCAGCAAAGTGCCTCAAGCAAAGTGTATTGGTTGAAGAAACTCATAGGTCTTCAAATGAAGGAAGGGGCGTCTATGACAGCCCATCTAAATGAGTTTAATGGTGTTGTCAGCCAGGTCATTAATCAAAAGTTGGCAATGGACGATGAGTTCAAAGCCACCTTTCTCTTATGCACTTTGCCAGAGAGTTGGGACACATTCATGACAGCCACTAGCAATTCAAATGCTATGCTGTCATATGCAAATGTGGAGGGTGCTCTCCTTCAAGAGGAGATGAACAAAGAACAACTCTGTTGGAAAGTCCAATGCAATGAATGCACGTGGGAGATCCCAGCAAAGGGGTAAAAGCCAAGAACGGGGAAGGAGCAAGTCCCGCTCCAAAAAGGACTTGGAATGCCATTATTGTGGCAAGAAGGGACATTTCAAAAAGCAATGCTACAAATGAAAGAATGATCAAAAGAAAAAGGGCAAAGGCAAAGACAAAGACAAAGATGAAGCCAAAGATGCAAAGCCAAAGGGCAAAAGTGGAGTCAAGATTGAAGAAGTCAATGTGTCACATGCAGGTGACAGTGAGGATGAAGTCCTATTCATGTCTTCACTTGATGCCCATTCACTCCATGCAGGAGATGGTCATGGTATGCACTCGTGGATCATTGATTAAGGTGCCTCCTTTCATGTCACAGGTTGCAGAGACTTGTTTGTCAGGTATACTGCTGGCAATGAAGGAGTAGTTTATTTGGGTGACAACCATGCATGCCAGATTCTTGGCAGAGGTGATGTGAGGCTTGTGTTTTCAAATGGCTCACAGCTTATGCTCCATGATGTCAGGCATGTGCCTGAGATCAAGAAGAACCTGTTTTCTACTGGACAGCTTGATGATGCTGGTTATGTTACCACATTTGGTAGTGGAAAGTGGAAGATTAGTAAGGGCTCACTGGTTGTTGCCAGAGGCTCTAAGGTGGACACTCTTTACTTCATGCATGCTGGTGTTTGTCACCATGCTAATGTAAATGCAACCGAGCTGCCAGAAATCTCTATGTGGCATAGCCGGTTGGGACACATGAGTGTCAAAGGAATGGAGCAATTCTCTCGTTTTGGTTACTTGCCTTCTCTAAAGTTCTCAAGTTTTCAGTTTTGTGAGCATTGTATATATGGCAGGCAACTCCAGTGCCCCCACAAGAAAGCTCTTGGACAGAAAGATGCTCAGTTAGAGCTTGTGCATACAGATGTATGTGAGATGCCTCAGTTTTCTTTGGGAGGGGCAAAATATTTTGTCTCTTTTATTGATGATGCCACACACAAGGTGTGGGTTTATCCTCTTCGTTTGAAGAGTGATACATTCTCAGTGTTCCAGAAGTTTGTTGCTCATGTTGAGAATCAAACTGGCAAAACACTGAAGGCTTTGCGTTCCGACCATGGTGGAGAGTATATGTCTAAATAATTTCAGGACTTTTGTGATGCTAAAGGCATCAAGAGGGAGCTCTCTACTCCTTATGATCCTCCACAAAACAGGACAGCAGAGAGGATGAACAGGACCATTCAGGAGAAGGTCCGTTCTATGTTGTCACATGCTGCGTTACCTCATGGTTTTTGGGCTGAAGCTGTTATGAGAGCCGTTCATCTTATAAACAGGTCACCTAACACGAGGCTTGGTGGGAAAGTGCCAGAGGAAGTATGGACGGGGAAGCCTCCGTCCTACAAGCACTTGAGAGTGTTTGGTTGTGTTGTGTACGTGCACATACGCAGGGAAATACGCACCAAACTTGATCCTAAGTCTCACAAATGCATATTCCTAGGATATGGTGACAGAGGTGAAATGGGGTATAGACTTCGGGATCCAGTGAATAGAAAGATTATACGCAGCAATGATGTCATTTTTTATGAAACATGCATGTATAAGGAGCCTGCAAGGCAACAGGAGCCTGGCAAAGTCATCTTTGATGATAATGGACATCATGGACAACAACCAAGAGCTGTAAATCAGCCATTACAGCAATAAAACCAGCCCTTAAATGGTGCTGAAAATGGTCCAAATGGACAGCCAGAGATGGCAGAAGATATCCCTATGGATATCCCACAGTTAGAGGAGATACCGAGCATGATCTTTCAACCTTATGGCATGGAACATGAGCCACCAATAGGTGATATGCAGGCTGGACAGCAACCTGCAAATGATGATCATTGGGTACGGAGGTCCACAAGACCCTCCAGACCCCCTGACAGGTTTGTTCCAGGGGTTGACTACTTGATGCTCACTGACTGTGGGCAGCCCTCTTGTTATAAGGAGGCTTTACAGAGGGCAGACAAAGCTCTTTGGGAGCGTGCCATGAAGTCAGAGATGGATTCTCTGCACAAAATTGGAACATGGAAGTTGGTGCATTTGCCTACAGGCAAGTTGGTTTTGCCATGCAAGTGGGTTCACAGGCTCAAAGTTGCACCTAATGCAAAGCCAAGATACAAAGCCAGGTTAGTGGCTAAGGGCTTCAAGCAGGAATATGGTGTGGACTTTGAGGAGATCTTCTCTCCAGTGGTCAAAATGACCACACTTGAGCTGTGTTGGCTTTGGTTGCGCATGATGATCTGGACTTGATTCAGATGGATGTGAAGACTGCTATTCTTCACGGTGATCTCCATGAGGAGATATATATGCAGCAGCCAGAGGGTTATGCAGTAAGTGGAAAGGAGAAGCTTGTATGCAAGCTGAAAAAGAGTCTTTATGGGCTCAAACAGGCACCAAGGGAATGGTATCATAAATTTGATACATTCATGAAATCACAGAAATTCAGGAGAAGTGACATAGATCACTGCTTGTACACCAAGAAGGCTTTGGATGGCAGTCTATTGATCCTCATCTTGTATGTTGATGATATGTTGATTGCCGGGAAATCTCGTAAGGAGATGGATACATTGAAGAAGAGGCTGCATGAAACCTTTGATATGAAGGATTTGGGTGATGCAAATCACATCTTGGGTATGCGGATACTTCGGGACAGAAATCAGCATGTGTTGTATTTGTCTCAGAAGGAATACATTGGCAAAGTCTTGCAGAGGTTCAATATGGACGGGGGGAAGAAAGCTAGTACTCCTTTGCCTCCATATGTGAAACTCAGTGCTATGGACAGCCCACAGTCAGATAGAGACAGGGCTGATATGGCCAAGATTCCGTATGCTTCAGCTTGTGGCAGTCTCATGTATGCCATGGTTGCTACTAGGCCGGACATTGCATTTGCAGTGGGAGTGGTTTCTAGATACATGGCGAACCCAGGCAAGAAGCATTGGGAAGCAGTGAAAGGTGTCATGAGATACCTGAAGGGCACACAGGATATGTGCATCTGCTTTGGCAAACAGGATGCATTAGTGCATGGTTACACGGATTCGGATTATGCCGGTCATCCAGATAACCGGAAGTCTACTACCGGTTATGTGTTTACATTCACAGGAGGTGCTGTGTCATGGATATCCATGATGCAGAAGTGCACTGCCTTATCTACTATAGAGGCCGAGTATATTGCAGCCACCCACAGAGGCTTGCAAGGAGGCATTATGGCTATCTCGGTTAGTGGTTGATTTGGGTTATACAGGGGATATTCCATTGTTGCATTGTGACAGTCAGAGTGCCATCCAGTTGGCAAAGAACCCCGTCTTTCATGCAAAGATGAAGCATGTGGATGTGAAGTATCACTTCATCAGAGAGGTGATAGAGAACAAGCTGATTCAGCTTGTCAAGATTCATACGGACGACAACCCGGCTGATCTGTTGACAAAGAGTTTGCCTCCAGAGCGGTTTGCTCATTGCAGACACTTGATGGGCATTGGATGAGGCCAGTTTCAGCCTTGATATGGCCTTGTATATTATCATGTACATGCTGATTTTTTTTCTTTTCCTTCATTTAAGGGCACTTTGCCTTTAAGTGGGAGGTTGTTGGGGTAAAGGCATTATGCCCACCCTTCTAGTGTGTACAAGCCCATAAGTTTTATAGTACATAGTACTCTTAGTACTTTTAATGTACTAAGTGCACTATGTGCACTAGAGCAAATATACATGTGTGATAGGGGAGTCACACACTCATACTTTGTGAGTTGACTTATCCCCACATGTCTCTCTCTCTCTCTCCCTTCTTCTCTCTATGTGTCTCCCACATGAAACCCTAACTGTTTCAACTGAGCTTCTTTAGCTCCTTCACTCTCCTGCACACACACAATTGGAGGCATTGTCCATAAATACTTGAACCACATTTGCAGGACCAACTTCAAGAATGACATCTTTCAAGATGCCAAAAATATATTCTCATGACTTGTATTGGTTGCTAGTACTCTGTGCCATGGATCGAAGAGGCAAGAACATTGATAATAGGCCTCTTTCTTGTGTCCGATCAGCCATCACATACAATAGAACAATCATACTTCTTCCACTTTTCACTAACCCCAAGCAAATCTTTTTCCATGCATTTAACTTCCTCTTTGAGATCCTTGATATGCAAAGCATCATAGGAAGGTGACTTGAAGCTAGGCCCCAATTCCCCAATGGCTCTTACCATGTCAAGAAAGTAGGGACTCTTGATCTTATAGAGTGGGATATCCTCTGCATGAAAGCATCTCCTTGTGGCCATTGTGGTATTTTTCCTTGCCTGTAAGTGCCATGCATTTGCCTGCCTAAGTCAGGGAATGATGGTATATGGACCTCTTTAGGAAACCAAGAATATCTACCATGTTGGTTATCAGTTGGAATTTCCAAGAGCATTGGAGGATACATAATGCCTCCCTTGACATTTTATTGGAACTATGTATAGGTTTAGCCCCCCCCAACCCCGGGCCCCACCTCAGAGGAGCCTGTATTGAAGGATCCACCGTGCGTGGAAGAGCCAAAATAGATTGAATTTTATTCTTTGAGAAAAAGAGGAAAGACAATGGTCAGAAAGTTCCTCTTGGAATACGAGAATTATTCGCTATTGGATGCGAAATGGATGCCCGAGAAGTACTTCAAGGACTATCCAGATATAAATCGAGCTTATGAGAAGGTGGTTGGTCCAGATGTATTTGAAGTACAGATATGGACGTCTTGCGATCAAGACAGATTCAAGAGGAAGAGATTGTGCCTCTACCCTCTTCATTGTATATATATATTGGACTGGAATTAATCATTATTTTGCTTATATAATGATTACTTGGACGTGCTCTAGTTTGGGTGGCAACGATGCTCGATAGCCCAAGGAGCAAGATTTATGTATGGGAGGCAACGATGTTAGATGACCCATTGGACGGCAACGATGCCAAAACGAGATTTGTATATGGGAGGCAACGATGCCAGATGACCCATTGGATGGCACGATCAGACGGTCATTGCGACCAGATCGCCCAGATGACTGTATTGGATTTCATAGTCGGGTGGTCCTGGTGACCAGATGGCCCAAATGACTATTGATGAACTCTCAAGCCATCCTAGTGACCTGATGGCCTTGAGCGAATTCTTGGGCGGTCCTAGTGATTAGATGGCCCTGAGCAAATTCTCGGGCAGTCCTAGTGACCAGATAGCCTTGATCGAATTCTTGGGCAGTCCTAGTGACCAGATAACCTTGAGCGAACTCTCGGGTGTTCCTAGTGACCAAATGGCCTTGAGCGATAGTTTGAGCGGTTTCCCTTGGGAGCCAAATAGCTCAGCATGGTTTCCGATGAAACCAAACAAGACAATCTATGAACAAGAGGATCATTACTTATACACTGCATACTGACGTATGTTTGAATTTCTTTGACTTTGTGTGCTGTTTCTGATGTGTGGACAATGTTTGGATTTATGGCATGTGATAGTCCATTGGGCTCCAGACTACCCCGCCAGTACTTGGATTACCCAGTAGACGCGAATGATGCATACTTGTTTGTTGACTAGCTTCTGTCTAGTTTTTGCAGAAGGTAAGTATGCATTTAATATATCTAGCACATGTGACAGGCCCTGAAGAAGTACCATCAAGAACAAAACCTTGGTCAAAGATAAGGAATAGATAGAGATGTTGCCAGACGAGCGGATGACACCACAGATATGGGGAAAGACCAGATGCACAAGCTCACCCGACAAGGCTAGTACCTTGAAACATATGGATGTACATGATGTACTTCGAAAATATGGTTATTCTAGATGTACTAGGAACATGCACAACATTTGTATTTACCATTGGCGTGAAGCAAGGATGCCCACTTTCCCCAACGCTATTTGGGTTATACATTGATGAGGTGGCTGACTTCATTACACGGGGAGGCGGAGATGGAGTTGATTTAGCAGGTACATCAGTACATATTATGCTCTATGCTGATGATATTGTATTAGTGTCTGAGTCTCCAGGTGGTCTACAGCAGCATCTACATGCACTCGATGATTTCTGCACACAGAGGGGTCTTACTGTGAACCTTGGGAAAACCAAGGTTATGGTCTTTCATACATCGAGACAAGGCAGAAGTCAGCTGACATTCACTCTCGCAGGATGCCAGGTGGAGGTGGTGACATCATACGTGTACCTAGGGGTTACCTTCTCTGCAGCAGCCACACGCTTCACCATGGGTTCAGCAGCCAGAGCTAGATTGACACGGGGATATGCAGCATTGGCTATGCTAGAGAGACAGTGCCACCAGGCGCATTTTTAGGAGCCCCGGACGAAGGGGTGGCTATTTGACACATTAGTCACACCGGCATTGATGTATGGAGCAGCGGTATGGGCGCCAGGCCTTGCTACCCATTGGTGGACACAGATAGAGAGACCACAGGCCCTCATGATGGCACGCATGATACGCAGCAAACCGTCAGTACCTCATGACATTATCCGAGCAGAGTTTGCTGCGCCTCCTATGATGGTAGAGGCCATATTTCAGACTATATGCCTGCTAGACAGATTCAGAGAGATGCCACAGGACAGATTGTCATACAGAGCTTTTGAGGCATCTAGACAGCTGGCTGAGGCAAGAGACAGAGGATCATGGTATGCACAAGTCACACATTGGTTCTCACAGCATGGCCTAGACATGGATCATCTACCACCATTCCAGTATGACAGGGATGCACCACATATCTGTCTCTCTCATAGTGAGAGGAACAGAGTATTGAGACAGGATCTATGGCAGCTCTATACACAAGAGACATGGATATCGCCTACACAGCCTCTTCCACCGAAGATGCTATACTAGAGAGATCACTTCATGAGTATCACTGATGATGGATTTATAGAGAGGCCTAGATACATGGAGGGCTTTTTACCACACGGCTCCCGAGTGGCTATTGGTCAGCTCAGAGTTTCATCACACCGATTGGAGATTGAGACTGGCAGAGCAGCACGGATCCCTCGAGAGGAGAGGGTATGCAGATTGTGCAGAGAGGAGGTGGAGAGTGAAGAGCATTATGTATGCAGATGCAGAGCATATACAGCCATGAGAGAGAGATATCCAATTTTATTCAGAGAGCCGCATTCCCTACGCCAGATCTTTGAGGCAGCAGACCAGCGTATACTGGGGAGATTCATTCTAGACATACAGCGCCACAGAGAGACATTATTACAGGCTCAGACAGCTCCAGAGGGGGGGCGACAAACACAGATTACTACATTTTTTCAGAGATCCATCCCCCTCCCAGCCCCTACACGGCAGGGAATTACTCTCCAGAGAGCAGAGACACTTAGAGCCCGCAGGAGACACAGGACACCTGGCTTTCGGACACCACGCCTATACCAGAGAGAGATGACAGAGATCAGAGCTCAGTTTCACAGAGAGGGTGCAGAGCGACTGGCTCGCTTCAGAGCACACCTAGGCATGTTCTTCAGGGAGCTATGGACACCCCCTTCACTGATGTATACCATTTTATACCCCCAGTATGGTACAGGATGGAGCTAGCTAGGTTGCATATCATGATTGTATACTCCATGCATATAGCTTTGCATTCTCCTAGTAGTAGAGCTCCATCCCCTGCACACCCAGATTCAGCTTTTTTGTTCAGTACTTTTTCATTTTGTTGGGATGACAAAGGATACCCCATACAGGTACTCCGATTTGTCTCATAGGCCGAGTTCGGTCTTTTGGAAGACGTTAATAAAATCTTTCTTTCTTTCTTTCTTTCTTTCTCTCTCTCGCAAACATTGTATCAGATCCACCAATTGTTGTAACCTTTTTGGTCTCATAGGTCATTTTGACCTTTTGAGGACGTTAATATATCATTTCATTCTCTCTCTCTCTCTCTCTCTATGCTGACCACAGAGGATATTGAGGAGATCCGCCAGCGTCCAATGCGGCACATATTATGAGATGGAGGCACCT
The DNA here is from genome assembly GCF_041138505.1 of Cibotium barometz. Lineage (NCBI taxonomy): Eukaryota > Viridiplantae > Streptophyta > Polypodiopsida > Cyatheales > Cibotiaceae > Cibotium > Cibotium barometz. Next base: position 22,893,576 of record NC_141049.1, read on the forward strand.
CCATAGTGTACCCCCCCGTCCCACATGATATTGTTTCCTCTCACTGTACTCCACTCACCTCCATAGCGTACTCCCCCCCCCCCTCACTATAGGCCATTTTGACCTTTTGAGGACGTTAATATATCATTTCATTCTCTCTCTCTCTCTCTCTCTCTCTCTCTCTCTCTCTCTCTCTCTCTCTCTCTCTCTCTCTCTCTCTCTCTCTCTCTGCTGACCACAGAGGATATTGAGGAGATCCGCCAGCGTCCGATGCGACACATATTATGAGATGGAGGCACCTCCATAGTGTACCCCCCCGTCCCACATGATATTGTATCCCCTCACTGTACTCCACTCACCTCCATAGCGTACCCCCCCCCCCCCCCCTCACTATATTCACACCCTATAAGGGTTTCTGTTTACCTTCCAGTTCCAGTTTCATTTTCTAGGTGCCAGTAGTATCATCTTTATTTTTCATTTTCTGGTTTTTTATCCAAACATCGTATCAGATCCACCATGATGTAACTTTCTGGTCTCATAGGTCATTATGGCCTTTTGAAGACGTTAATATAACATTTCATTTCATTTCTCTCTCGTGGACCTGTCTCCCTACCTGCTCTCTCTCTCTCTCTCTCTCTCTCTCTCTCTCTCTCTCTCTCTCTCTCTCTCTCTCTCTCTCTCTCTCTCTCTAGGTGCCAGTAGTATCATCTTTATTTTTCTTTTTCTGGGTTTTTTTATCCAGACATTGTATCAGATCCACCATGATGTAACTTTTGGTCTCATAGGTCATTATGGCCTTTTGAAGACGTTAATATAACATTTCATTTCATTTTCATTTCTCTCTCTCTCTCTCTCTCTCTCCAGAGAGCAGAGACACTTAGAGCCCGCAGGAGACAGAGGACACCTGGCTTTCGGACACCACGCCTATACCAGAGAGAGATGACAGAGATCAGAGCTCAGTTTCACAGAGAGGGTGCGGAGCGACTGGCTCGCTTCAGAGCACACCCAGGCATGTTCTTCAGGGAGCTGTGGACACCCCCTTCACTGATGTATACCATTTTATACCCCCAGTATGGTACAGGATGGAGCTAGCTAGGTTGCATATCATGATTGTATACTCCATGCATATAGCTTTGCATTCTCCTAGTAATAGAGCTCCATCCCCTGCACACCCAGATTCAGCTTTTTTATTCAGTACTTTTTCATTTTGTTGGGATGACAGAGGATACCCCATACATGTACTCCGATTTGTCTCATAGGCCGAGTTCGGTCTTTTGGAAGACGTTAATAAAATCTTTCTTTCTTTCTTTCTTTCTCTCTCTCTCGTGGACTTGTATCACCCCTTCAGCATATAGAGATGCATTAGTAACCCTAGTACTCCATCCACACCCTCTCGTTTGTACACCACTATTGAGTCCCCTATGGTCATGTTGTCATACTTGTACATTTTATTCTCACTCCACATTTTCCTCTTGATGACTGGAGGAACATCATTGTACTACTTGTTTGTCTCATAGGCCAATTTTGGCCTTTTGCAGACGTTAATATATCTTTCTTTCTTTCTTCTTTCTTTCTCTCTTCAAACCTGTGTCGCCTCCCTCTCCCGCCTACTGGAGAAATGAAATGAAATGAAATGTTATATTAACGTCTTCAAAAGGCCAAAATTGGCCTATGAGACAAAGAAGTAGTACAATGATGTTCCTCCAGTCATCAAGAGGAAAATGTGGAGTGAGAATAAAATGTACAAGTATGACAACACGACCATAGGGGACTCAATGGTGGTGTACAAACGAGAGGGTGTGGATGGAGTATTAGGGCTACTAATGCATCTCTGTATGCTGAGAGAGAGAGAGAGAGAGAGAGAGAGAGAGAGAGAGAGAGAGAGAGACTGTCTTCTGCATACTGTCGGGTAGAACTGCAGACGGCTGGAGGACTATTGGCAGGCTGCGCAGGTGCAAACAGTAAGGTGCAGGAGGTACAGGAGGCGCCTGGGTTTGCAGGTAGTTGCAGAAAGCGCAGAAGGGACTGTACTTCCCTTTCTCTCTCTTCTGCATACTGTCGGGTAGAACTGCAGACGGCTGGAGGACTATTGGCAGGCTGCGTAAGTGCAAACAGTAAGGTGCAAGAGGTACAGGAGGCACCTGGGTTTGCAGGTAGTTGCAGAAAGCGCAGAAGGGACTGTACTTCCCTTTCTCTCTCTTCTGCATACTCTCAGGTAGAACTACAGACGGCTGGAGGACTATTGGCAGACTGCGCAGGTGCAAACCAGTAGGGGAAAACATGTCTTAACCCCTAGAGGGAGAACAGGATGGTGAGACAACCTTTCACACCCCCACGAAGGCACCAAATGCCTACCGCAGAAGACTGAGGGAAGGAATCATGTCTCCTGGCTCACGAAGGATTACGAAGATGGCCCGACCAGATGAGGCCCTTTATGAGGAGCTACAGCTTCACATAAGGACAGAGATGAACACCATGCAACAAGAGCTTGAAAAGGAATGGACCGAGCAGATGCATGCCCAAAGGAAAGTGATATACGAAACGCTGAAGGAAGAGATATATGTCCAATCGAAGGGAGAAATGCAAGCCCAAGTACGGGTTGAGATGGAATTAGCCCAAGCCTTGATGCACATGGAAATGAAAAAAAGAGATGCAGAAATGGAAGGATGACATGCTCCGAGAGATTGGCACAACAGTTGCATCGTACGAAGGCACTTTGAAGACATGTATGGCTGACCGCGAAAAAGACATCACAAAAATGCAAAACACTTTGGAATCATGTAAGGCAAAAGTGGCTGAGGGTTCTCGGCCTCGTCTAGCCTGGGGACCATTGGCGGCAAGCCCAGCACGCAATTTTGGAGACTGGCAGGCCTTATGCAATCTCCCAGAGGAGGTCCAAGTGGAGAGGCTGAGTCACTTCAGAGGGGGGCTGATTATGAGGGATGACATTCAGGAGGCACTCGCTGAGGAGTGGTTCACGCCTTTCGAGCCAGCGGCCCCACGGTGGATGGGAGCCTTTACACAGATGGAGATTCTTATTGCTGTCAAAGCTTGCACTGAGGATGGTAGATGCCTCTACTATGAGATCCAGGATGAGGGCAGACTTCAGAGAGTGGAGGCGGAGTCGTCTTTGGTTGCAGAGTGCATCTTTCAGAGGATACGGGTAGTGGCCGCCGCTTCCCGGAAGTGGCATATTGATCCAGACCCTGCAGATGTGGACTCTGATTGGCGCATTTGGGCATATGCTGCGCGCCCCTTGGCCCGGCTCCAGTGGGACCCTGGCGAGTACGAGTGGCATGATCCTTATGCGTCCCCCGAGGCCACAGAGATTACATTTTTCCAGTACACTGTTCGGTTGGGGAGACATATTCTGACAGCGAGGAGGATGGTCTCTCCAGCCCGCAGCGGAGCATTGGCGGCTACAGGGACTCTCACAGCACTTCTTGGAGGATTTTTGGGCCAGGCTCTGGGCTAGTCGACAGGCACGCAGGATCTCGACTTTTCAGTGGCTGGTTGCCCACAGGGGCTTTGCAATTGGCACCTGGCTTGTCTACAGTGATTTTCCGGCGGCCTGTGTCCGATGTGGCCACCCTTTGGAGACACAGAGACACTGCCTATGGGACTATCCACAGGCGCAACAGATTTGGCTGAGGATGCTGCGCATTTTGGCCCCCCTCTCTCCAGAGGGCATGTATACGTGGGGTGCCGCTGCTTGGTCGACATCGTCAGGGCCTGCTCTGGGATATGAGACGGAGCAGGACAGCCAGGCCATCAGATTCATTAGGGGCCAGCCTCGCCTTGTTCCTTCACCGGATTTCTCGTCCGCCGTCTGGACACAAGAGAGGGATTTACGATGGGAGCTCCTCAGCAGCCTCACCATCTGGTTCACCTGGAGAGCTCAGTGTTTCAGGGCCTTTGAGGGGAGAATGGAGCCACCAGCAGAGACTGTTCGGGGGATTTGGCAAGAGCTGATCCACACCCTGCGCGGACAGTATGACCACATCCGGGGCGACTCGGATGCGGCGATCTTGCGACGCCAGGCCTTCCACACCACTTGGCGCAGCGGCCCCTTCTATACACTACACGTGGGAACCCCCGCTAGCATTACAGGCCACCTGTTTGGCTTTCCCCCCCTCCCATTGTATGATATAGCTCTCAGTTATTTGTACTGATCCTGTACCTTTTTGCACCTAGGGAGAGTCTCCCTAGCTGCCTTGATTGGATCTCTGCTCTACCTTCTTATGAGCAGGAGAGTTTTTGTAGCCCAGTGGGCCGTTTTCTTTTAACTAATGAAAGGATCTTTTCTCGAGAAAAAAAAAAACGGGCAACCTTGCTTCACTCCTATAGTGGAGTGAACCAAAGTAGAGACCCCCTCTAGGGTGCGTACCTGTCCTGCAACTGATCTATATAAAGCCATCATCCCCCATATGAGCTCTGTGGGTACCCCCATCTCCTGTAATCGCCTCAACAATTTGGCTCTGGGCACTGTATCAAATGCTTTGCGGAAGTCCACAAAGCTACAATAAATCCGTCGCCCATGCGACCTGCCCTCCTCAATAATGGCCCACAGAGTCAAGATGTGGTCAAGAGTAGAGAAACCTCTCCTGAACCCTACCTATCCCTCTGCTTGAATGCCCTCTCTCTGCCCATCTACTCAACTGCTGCTCAAGAATGGATGCATACAATCGTGCTAGTGTGTGACCAATCATAATAGTGCGATAATTCCCTGGCTCCATAGGGTCCCCTGACTTGAAGATAGGCACAATGGTGGACATACTCCAAGTCTCGGGTAAGCCTTCACACATAGCACAATTGAACATCACTGCTAGAAGCTCTGCCAACATGTCTCTCGCATGAATAAAGTGCCCAGCGACCAATCCATCATGATCATATGCTCTCCCAGTCTTCATCCTATCAATGGCCTTCCTTACCATCTCTGCGGTAAAGAAAGTACATGTCTGTGGACATGGTGCTAGCGGGTCAGGAAAAGGTGTCTGTCCAGGAACTGTATATAGAGATGCTGCATAACTACCCCAGACCTCTGTAGAAGTGATGGCCAAAGCAAGGGAGGACTCATGAAACAAACGCCAAGCCTCCCTCGAATCCTGGCTCAAGAACAGCTGGTATAATTCGTGCTCTAGCTGAGCAAGGAAGGCCCGCTTCTTCCTTCGCACAAGGCGCCGGACGGCAATACGTGACTGTCCGTGAGTAGTGACTCCCAAAGCAACCTCCCGCTGCAGTCGGGGTTTTGTCTCTCTGCACTCCTCATCATACCAGCTGTTCTGGGGCATACACCCAGAACGCTGTCTCTGTCCAGGCTGAGTATGTGGATATGCCTCTCTCGCTGCATCCTGTAAAGTCTCTGTCAGTATATGGGTCAACTTCTCCAAAGGTCTCCCTGGCTTCTCTGTGTACACACGTCTATAAATCCCATCTCTGTAGACAGCATCAGTCTCTGAAGTAAAAGTATATTGAGTGTGATCTGCCCCTCGTGTCCTCTGAGCTATGGTAAAGTGAAAAAAGATGGTCAATGTCAACAATGCATGATCCACTACTACCCCAGGGCCGAGATCCAACTGTGAAGTCCTCAATGCATGAAACAAAGCTCGGCATAGCCATAACATAATCCACTGTGCTAGCACCATGTCTATGTGGAAAGCAAGTAAAACCAGCTGCTGACGAAAACCTCTGCAAGCCATTAAGTATGGCCAACCCATGTGCAGTCCCCATATCTACCAAATATCTCCCATACTCTTTGCACTCCACATCCTGTGAGCGTCTGTCTAATCCCATATCCAGAGTGTCCAGCTCTCTCAGCATCTCCTCTGAGGTATCATAAAAGGCTGTCTGACGGTTGCCCGTCCGGGCATTAAAGTCCCCTAACAGGATGATGTCTCCATCCCTAGAGAACTCCCATATGTCATCATCTAGCACAAAGAAAGGAGACTGCCCTCTAGGTGCTGCATATGTCAATGTACTAGGAGCAAAATAGCATATGGCAATATACAGGAATCTGCCTGTGTCAGCCCTCGGTCTCACCCACATATATCTGGCCTGATCATCTCTCCGAACGATATGTAGAAGCGGTTGCAGCTCCTCCCTGAAAAGAACTGCCACCCCTCCTGATCCTCTACTACTGTGTACCGATCTCGTCCCTACTCTGCAAGCTGTCTCCCATCTGTATCCTGTCACCTGTGGCATCATCTGACCAGGGGCCTGGTGAGTCTCCGAGTAGAAGACTATATCTCTATCTCTAAAGCTGTCCTCAAAGGCACCTACATCAAGTCTGAGGGATCCATTGCAGTTCCAGGCTGCCAGCTTTAATTTGGTCCCATAGGTCTCGCACCGTCATGTAGAGCGTCGCTCCACGATGACCACCCTCCCTTCTCTATAAAATGCTATCTTACCCTTTTCTCTTGCTGCTCTAATCTCTGGCATGACTTCCTTCATATGTGCAAGCTGTGAAAGAGTAAGATCATCACCAAGAAAAATGCCTGTATTCTTTAAAGTGGGTCGTCTCTTCAAGAACTCCTTCTTCGCCTCAATAGAAGGGAAGCGAAGTATGAGAGCTCTTTCCTTTGATGTTTCCCCGTTGCCTCCGCTCTTTTTGCCCACTCTCCAGGCTTTTGCGTGTGTCGGACTGTCAATCCCCATCAACACCATAAGCTCTTTCACCTCCTCTTCAACTTTATCCCCGTCTTTAAGGCCGGTAATCCTCACATGCAAAGCACGTGTACGTCTTCGTTGTTCCTCTTCCAAAGTCATATTAATTATTGTAGGTGTAGGGGTTGTTATCTCCTTACCTTTACCCTTCTTGGCGACCTCTATCCACTTCTCCGCTTCATCCATCTTCTTTTGTGTCTTGGTGATGACTTCCACCCATGAGGAAGTCTTTGCTTCCTGTTGCTTCTCTTCTTCCTTAATTGCCCGTACTTGTTCCTTGATGACCTTGAGCTCTTCTATCATGGATGGCTGAATTTCACCTTCTTCAAGTCCACCATTTGCCTTAGCCTCTGCAAGCTCCCTCTGAAGAGCTGAAATTACGCCTTTGATGTTGACCTCCCCGTGAAGGTCTTTGACTTCTACTCTGAGGTCCTCCTCCTCTTTCCACCGCTTACCCTCATTGAATACCATTTGGAGAAAGTTGGCTTTCTCCTTCCACCAGCCCTCCATCTCCGCCTTCCATTCCTTCATCTCCTTTTCCACATTTGTTATCCTCTTGTTTGTGACCATAAAGGTCGCCTCCTTCGTCGGGTTGCGCAAGGGGGAATCCATGGAAGAAGCGAGAGAGAGAAATGAAAATGAAATGAAATGATATATTAACGTCTTCAAAAGGCCAAAATGACCTATGAGACCAAAAAGGTTACAACAATTGGTGGATCTGATACAATGTCTGTGTAAGGAAAGCTAAAAACAACTAAACAACTAACTGAAACTGAAACAACTATGAGGAAAAGTACGGTACCAGGAGCTCCTAATGGATAACATGTGGGAGGAAAACTCCAGCAACAAAGGTAAGCATCATACACATCACTATCCAAAGATGTCTCTCATCGGTCGATGGCGGATATCCTCAATGTCCTCCATGGTGAGTACTCTGACTGGACGTCTCCCATGCCGTGCTAGTATGGTCCTGATCCTCTGTTGTAGTCTCCGCCGGTGTCGAGATGGGCCTCTCATCTTGGGGCGCCTGGACCGCCCCAGCTCTATAGCCCGATCAATCACTGTACCTCTGGTGCGGCTGTACTCTGGGGCTAGCTGCAATGCCTGCTGACCTGACTGCTCAATCTCTGGTCGAAAGAAGTCTGTAATCTGCCTCTGTAGGTGTCTCTCCCTCTCTGATCCCCTCCCTCTCAGGAGACCCTCTCTATGTCTACGCAGCTCCAGCAAGTACAATCCGAGGCATCTCTGATCCTGGTATCTCATGACTCTAGAAAGTGGTCCAAAACCCTCTCTGAACAGGCAGTGAAAACGGCCTCGTATCTCATAATATACTGGACAGTGACATATGTAATGTAACTCTGTCTCTGGCTCCATCTGGCACAGCTGACAAATCCTGGCCTCAGCTGGTACTCCTCTGAATCTGCCAGTCTCAATCTCTAGCTGGTGTGAGGATGTGCGCATCTGACCAATAGCACACCGTACCCCATGAGAAAGATGAGTATCCATGTAGCTGGGTCTAATCACAAACCCATCCTCCGTGAGCTGGAGAAGATGATCTCTATAGAAAGCCATCTTCGTACCAAGCTCGTGTGTCGGCTGTATCCATGTCCTCCTAGTGTCCAGCTGAGTCAAGTCTTGCCTGATAAGTCTGGTAATCTCTGCCCGTGTGAGAGAGAGGGAGGGTGCATCCAGGGAGTACTGAAATGGAGGTAGCCTGTCCATACTAAAGCCATGCAGTTGGAACCAAGCTGTCATCTGTGCATACCAACATGATCCGTCTCCCTGTGATGCCAACTGTCGTGAAGACTCCAGGGCTAAGCGAGCATATCTGTCTCTAGGGAGAGCCCAAGTGCTATGTATAAAGGAGACTGATCGAGTGAGTGCCTCTACTACCAATGGGGGGGCAGCCATCTCTGCACGGATAATATCATGTGGTACGGAGGCCTTGGCCCTAATCATCAGGGAAATCATAGAAACCAAGGACCTCTCCATACGTCTCCATCCATCAGTGCTACCAGCTCGGCTGTGGTGATCCACTGAGGGTCCCCATATCTCCACTCCATACAGCATGGCTGAAGTGACCAAAGTGTCAAAGAGCCAGAGCTTTGTTCGAGGTTCCTGAAACTGAACCTGCGAACACATCCTCTCTAGTCTCCCCAATGCTGCATAAGCTCTGGTCAATCTGGTCTCCGCTGCTCTCCTCAAGGAAAATAGTGGGCCACTAAAAACCACACCAAGGTAAGCATATGCATCTGTATACTCCACTGTCTCCTAACCATATGTAAAGGTGGGCATTGACCTCCTAACCCACTGTGCTGTGGTGTTAAACACCATCACCTTGGTTTTACCAAGGTTAACAGACAATCCACTGTCCTCTGCAAACATGTGCAATGCATCCAAATGACGTTGCATCCCCTCTGGAGAATCTGAGATCAGCACAATATCATCAGCATACAATAACAGCGGAATCCATGTCCCTGCTAGCTGTGCTCCTTTGTCACCCTCCCGCTCTACATAGTCCGAAACCTCATCCACATACATCCCAAATAAGGTGGGGGAAAGGGGGCAGCCCTGTTTCACCCCAATAGTGGAGTGAACCATCTCAGATACACCCTGCGTAGTACGTACCTGCCCCACAACTGTCCTGTATAAAGCCATGATTCCCCAAATCAGCTCTGTGGGCACTCCCATCTCCTGTAGTCTGCGCATCAGTCTGGCTCTCGGTACTGTGTCAAAAGCTTTGCGGAAATCCACAAAGCAACAATAAATCCTCCTGCCATATAATCTGCCCTCCTCAATAATAGCTCTGAGTGTCAAGATATGGTCAAGAGTGGAGAAACCTCTCCTGAACCCTGCCTGCCCTGATGCACGTATGCCCTCTCTCTCTGCCCATCTACTCAACTCCTGCTCAAGAATAGATGCATATAGTCTAGCCAATGTGTGACCAATCATGATGGTACGATAATTCCCAGGAAGCATAGGATCCCCTGACTTGAAGATAGGCACAATCGTGGACATATTCCAAGTCTCAGGAAAACCCTCACACATGGCTCGGTTAAACATCATAGCAATAAGCTCTGCAAGCATATCTCTGGCATGAATAAAGTGCTCTACTACCAAACCATCATGATCATATGCTCTCCCAGTCCTCATCATGTCAATAGCTTTCCTTACCATCTCAGCAGTAAAGAAAGCACACGTCTCTGGGCATGGCTCCGATGGGTCTGGCAGGGGCGGCTGTCCTGGTGCTGTGTACAGGGATGCTGCATACTCACCCCAAATCTCTGTGGAGGTAATGGCTGGTGATGGTGAATGCTCATGGAAATAGTCTCCATGCCTCGCCTGAGTCCTGACTCATAAACAACTGGTACAAATCCCTCTCTAACTGAGCAAGATAAGCCCTCTTCTTCCGTCGCACTAGGTGCCGGAAGGTAATCCGTGACTGTCTGTGAGTGGTAACACCCATGAGCACCTCTCTCTGTAATCTGATCCTCATCTCTCTGCACTCCTCATCATACCAACTGTTCTGGGGCATGTTCCCAGATCGTCTCTGTGTAGGCTGACTATGGGGATATGCCTCTGATGCTGCAGCATGAAGCGTCTCTATCAATATCTGAGTGAGCTCATCTAATGGCCGTCCCGGCTCCTCGGCACATAGGCGTCTGTATATCTCATCTGTGTATACGGTGTCAGTCTCCCTCGTAAAGGTATAACGAGTGTGTGTGGAGACCTGTCCCAATGGAGCGGTGCTGAACTGAAATGTGAGAGTGAAGGACAAGATAGCATGATCCACTGCTATTCCAACCGGCCTAGTGCCTACCATAAAATCCTGAAAAGAGGGAATGAGACTGGGCTGAGCCATAACATAGTCCACTGTACTAGCACCATGCCGATGTGGAAAGCTAGTGAAACCGCCCGATGTCGGGAATCTCTGTAGGCCATTCAGGATGGCCAATCCATGTGCAGTCCCCATGTCTATCAAATACCGCCCATACACTGTATGTTCCTCATCCTGTGAGAGGCTAGATAGGCCCATATCCCTAACATCAAGCTCCCTCAACATCTCCTCTGAGGTATCATAAAATATTGTCTTGTTATGGGCGGTCCTGGCATTGAAGTCCCCCAAGAGAATGATGTCACCATCCCTGGAGAACTCCCAAATGTCATCATCTAAAATAGAAAAGGGAGACTGCCCGCTAGGTGATGCATACACTGATGTACTAGGAGCAAAATAGCATATAGCAATGTAGAGATATCTGCCGGTCTCTGCCCTCAGTCTAACCCACATGTACCTAGCCTGCTCATCTCTGCGGACTATATGTATCAGTGGCTGTAGCTCCTCTCTAAACAATACTGCCACTCCTCCTGAGCCCCGTCCTCTATGCTCTGAACGAGTCTCCTGTCTACAAGCTGTCTCCCATCGGTATCCGCTAACATGTGGCATGGACTGTCCAGGAGCCTGATGCGTCTCACAGTAGAAGATGATGTCCCTCCCAGTGAAACTATCCTCAAAAGCCCCTACATCAAGGCGTAGAGATCCATTACAATTCCAAGTAGCAACTTTGAGTGTAGTCCCATAGGTCTCGCGCCGTCATGAAGAGCGCCTCTCCATAATCACCACTCTACCATCTCTATAGAAGGCCACTTTCCCTTTCTCTCGGGCTGCCCTTATCTCGGGCATAACTTCTTTCATGTGGGCAAGTTGCGAGAGTGTGAGGTCATCTCCAAGAAATATTCCCGTTTGCTTGAGTGTAGGACGTCTCTTCAAGAAGTCCTTCTTCGCTTCCATGGAGGGGAAACGAATGAGAAGTGCTCTCTCCTTAGAAGAAGATTCGCCACTACCTTCCCTCTTCTTTCCCACTCTCCATGCCTTTGTGTGCGTGGCTTCAATGCCCATCATAGAGAAGAGCTCCTTGGTTTCCCCTTCCGCATCATCACGGTCTTTTAGACCGGACACTCGTACATGTAAGGCCCGGGTCTTCCTCCTTTGCTCCTCTTCAAGGGTCAAAAGGCGCACAGGCGGGGAGGAGGGAGAGAGAGAGAGAGAGAGAGAGAGAGAGATGGAGGGGTCAAAAGGCGGAGTGCAGGCAGACAAGACGGCGCACAGGCGGGGAGGAGGGGAGGGAGAGATGTGGGCAATATGAGGGGGGGGGGGGGGGGGGGGGGGGGGCGCAGGCAGGCAGCTGGAGGGAGGGGCGAAGGGCAGGCAGCGGGAGGGAGAGCGAATGGGGGGGGGGGGGGCGCAAGCGGGCAGGGGGGGGCGCAAGCGGGCAGCGGAAGGGGGGCGCAGGCAGGCAGCGGGAGGAGGGGGGCGCAGCGGGCAGCGGGAGGGGGGGGCGCAGCAGGAGGGGGAGGGGGGGTGCAGAGAGAGAGAGAGAGAGAGAGAGAGATTTGGGTAGGTCAATGTAATAAAGGATATGCATGAATATTTTGAGGAAGAACTAGTAAGCTTTGGCCATGTGTGCCAAAGAGAGAGAGAGAGAGAGAGAAAGAGAGTGAGGGAGTAGGGGGGAGAGAGAGAGAGAGAGAGAGAGAGAGCTTGCTGCTTAAGCTCAAGAGTGGGGAGAGGGAGTGGGGCTGCTGGCCAAGAGTGAGAGTGGGAGAGAGAGAGAGAGAGAGGAGAGCTCATGCCTTATAGGCAGCTCCAAGCATGGTGCGGGTCACGGTAGGCCACAGTGCCAACGGGAGAAAATGGGCGCAGATGCCAGCCACCAATGGGAGAAAACGGGCAGAAGCAACGGCCATAAACGACAGAAAAAACGGCGGAAAAAAAGCAGCAAAAAAAAACCTTCGAAAAAAATAAGGCGAAAAAAAATAGCAAAAAAATCACGTCCCGGCCGTCCCGTTCCAAACCTGTCCCCGACAAGTGAATCTCGTTATGCCGTCCCCTGGGGTCACCCGAGGCCCCTTCCGAAGCCTAGCTTTCTCAAATTTCAGCAATACCCAATCACCTTCCTTGACTTACATGTCCCTTCTATGCTTGTCAGCAGCCCTCTTATGCTTGTCTTGTGACCTTGCAATGGCTGTCCCCACCTGAGCAAAGGCTACATCCAAGTCACACACATACTTATCGGCTACAAAAATCTCATCCTTTGTACGAAGGATGGGTGGCAAGACCACTCTGCCATAAATAATCTCAAACGGGGACTTTTGCAAATCGGGAACAATCAACACAAGCCCACAAATGATAGCATTTTTGAGTTACAAGAAGGCATCTTGCTCATTCGAAGTCCATTTTAAGATGGTTTTCTTCTTTGTAGGATCATGCCATGGCGAGGCAATCTTGGCAAAATGCCTAATGAATCGCCTATAGTATGAACATAACCCAAGAAAGCTTCGCACTTGATGTACATTTTGCAACTCTAGCCAATTTCGAATGGTTTCAATTTTAGCAGGATCCATTCTTACACCCTCTTTGGATACGATGTGTCCCAAATAGTGTATCTCTGAGAGGAAGAACTCACTTTTCTTAGCATTTATGAAGAGTTTATGCTTTCACAACTCTTCAAACACTGTAGCCAAATGAGTCTTATGCTCCTCATTCTTGCAGAAAACCAAGATATCATCAAAGAATACACCTGTGAACTTACGATGGAGTCGAAATATCCTGTCCATCATTCAGTTAAATGTTATCGGGACATTGGTAAGGCCAAAAGGCATTACCAAGAATTCGTACAATCCAAAAGCTGTCCTGAATGCAGTCGTATGGACATCTTGGGGTTCCACACCCTTTTCTAAGCGCTCATTAACTTGCTTCATAATCTCCTCTTGTTGTGCGGCACTCACACGATATGCGGGTTTGTTAGGTGGGGAACTACTTGGCACAAGATCTATGCGATGATCCTCGGGCCTCTCAGGTGGTAGTTCTCCTGGCAATGCATTGACAAAACAATCTTTATTTGCATTAAGAAAATTCAGCCTATCTTGAGTCAATACATCTACATTCACATTACTTTGTTTAATTTTGTCAAAAACCAAGTACGCGGAGAGACTCTTTTTCATTGCCTTATTAATTTGGATGTGAGAAACAACTGGGATGGAATCCCCTTCCTTGCCCGCATCAATAACATGCGTGCGGCCTCTATGCATAAAGGTAATCCTGTTGGTTTTATATTCTATGCGGAGCTCAAGCCGATGACGCCAGGGCTTGCCAAGTAATACATCACATCCATTGAGTGGGGCAATCAAGAAATGCTCATGATCCAAATAACCCTGTATATGAATACGAAACTTTCCAATAAGAGGCGTAACCTCCACCTCTTTGCCAACAAAAGCTGCCACTGCTTCAATTTGGGGTCCCATGTCCCCAATCTCTATGCCCAAGGCGGCTGCCATCTGTGTAGAGATGAGGTGGTCTTTTCAGTGATCCACCAATGGGCAGCTGTCCCCTTCAAGAACATGCTTGCATGACGAATTTTGGACTTCTCAGTGAAGTCCTCATCACTAAAAGCAATGTCAAACTGTGCCACAAAAGCTAGCACCTTAGAGGCATCATACTCTCCATGAAATGCCCAAAATGACTGAGGCGCGAAGGGGGCTAGAAGACAGGGCTCAGGAGCAGGTGGGCTCAGGCCCGAGCTCTAAGGCGGCAGAGGGAGGGGGGGGGGCACACAGAATGCACAGGAGGGAGGGGGATGAGGAGGCGAAGGGGGGCGAGCCGGGGGATCTCCAGCTCGCGCAATCGTAACTCCTTGTTAGAGTTATAGTTCACTTTTAATTCAAGCTTCAAGCCTCCTAACTGATCTTGCCCTTTAAAAACACAACAGGCTTTGTTAAATACTTCAAAAAAAAAGGGTTTAATTGATGCTTGACTAAAACACATCATGTGACATGGACAGCTGGTGGGGAAGGGAGTTGCAAACTCTCCAAATTAACAAGCACCTGACTGCTCTATAGCATATTGACCATTGGAAGGCAAAAATAAAATAAAAATAAGCCTGCTGAATGGAAATCAATCAACTGTTAATTTACTCAAGTTTAGTGGATTCAACACATTGTATAAATGTATGTGTGTCAATGTGTGACACTTAAGGCTAGCTAGTCTTAACCACCCTTCAAGAGAGAGTAGAGATGTACCAATCGGTAATGGTTGCTTGCATTTTCTGGTCTGAGTTCCACTGCTCGCTCAAGTAAAGTTATGGCTTGTTCAAAATCTTTCCTCAGGTATGACAACCAGCCTTGTTCAGCTAAGGCCCATGAATTGCCTTTATCAAGCGTGAGTAAAGAAACAAGAGCTGTTGAAGCTTCCTGCACATGTCCTTCGGCAAGAAATAGCTTCACCTGCCCCTGGAAATTAAAGCACACAGTTCAGCATAAGCCTTAATCAGCTAGCAGACAATAATCATGCTAGTCAATGGAAAAAATCTGCTCAGGCACATCAAACTTCAAAGCACCAGTTCTTTCTCT
Organism: Cibotium barometz; assembly: GCF_041138505.1. Lineage (NCBI taxonomy): Eukaryota > Viridiplantae > Streptophyta > Polypodiopsida > Cyatheales > Cibotiaceae > Cibotium > Cibotium barometz. The sequence continues at coordinate 22,908,624 of NC_141049.1, forward strand.
TTTAAAGGTTATTCTCATTTATCATAAAAAGAAGTTTGCACAAACACAAAAAAACCAATGCTACCTATGCAATTACAGAGCCTTGCCCATCAACAAGGGACTCATCCTGGCTGGCCATCAGGGATAAAGGGGTAATCCTAACCGCCCATAATTTTTTTTCAAGTTCTCTGATAATATTACTGTCATTTCCTCATGACTAGACAAAGATGTAAGATTTTCCATAAAATTTGTGAACCTCCTCAAGCTTGAACTCATCACAGCTTCCAGTAATAGTCCAATAGCAGAACAAATTTTTTTCAATTGTATTCAAAAAAGCAAAAATGAAATTGCAGCATGTCTTTAAGTCCAGGCAATCATCTCCAAAGTAGCACAAACTTGGCCGGGTTGTGTGACTAATATCCATTTCCAAAAAGAAGATAAGCATACCATACATGGACAGAATAGTAAACCATTCATAAAACTTCCTACTTGAGTAGGTAAAAAGTCAAACAGGCAAAACAATTGATGCTGAGAAAAGTGAACTATTCATAAAACTTCCTACTTGAGTATATGAAAATCAAAAAGGCAAAAAGAATACACCTTAACTAGTAACTACTTCCAGGAGAAGCAAAAGACGACTTAATCTGTGAGTATTACTAATTAAATGAAAAAATAAGCCATGATGCATTGAGCAAACAAGAACTATTCACAACTTCCATGTCCGATGCTGCCTATTCCAACCATAAAGGTATGTCAGCTGGACAACCACACCTATAGATCAAGGATATATTGACTATTATGTGTAAAACTGCTTGCAAAATCTACATATGGAACATAGGCTATGGTCTCTAACCATAATCCACAGTATGCCTCTTTCATATACAAACTTCTCAACAGCTTTGAAAGCAGTTCCTCCCTCAGAAAGGGGTTGAGTTCTTGAGGCTTGCCAACACGGCAGTTTTGGCAAGTACAAGTTTGGCACTCTGCCTTGAGGCACAAGGCTTGGATTGCTTTTCCTTTGCGAGCATTAATAATCAACATCTGTGAAGATTAAGACCACTTGTGTGCACACTTTATGAGCGTAGCGTACAAAGGTGTCATGAATATGTGCGTGCGTATGTGTATGTGTGACTGATTCCAAGGACTTCAATCAACAGCAAAATAGATCATTTAGCTCCTTTTTATAGTGTGCACAGCTATTTGAAAATTACCTCCTTGGCAGATGCCAATACTTTACAAGCCTCCAAATCTTGTATTGCTTCCGCAACCTGCACGTACACTGGTCATGAGTTTATTGAGACATATACCAGAGTCCATATATACAGCAAAATTAAAACAACAAACATTAATTACCTCTATTATATTTTTAAAAACCTTTGAAGCTTCATTGTAACTTCCCGACTTGAGAAGTGAATCTCCAAAAACCAGCTGTAAACGGAGCTCCGCACACTGCAAAGTTAGTCCATATAGGGATCTGAATCTACTTATAACTTCAAGACCTCTCCTTATGCATTCGGCTGCACTTGAATGTGCACCTTCGGATGCCCGTAGCTCTGCAAGAACCTGCCAACTGCAAAGAAATTTGTTAACAGTAAGAGTTGCTTGACGCCACACTGCAAGAGACTCTAAAAAGGCTTGACTAAAGTTAACTGCAAGAGCGTACCCCACTATGCTGTTCTCATTCATTCGTAGAGCGTATTCGCAGAGTGATCTCTTGTGCCCCAAGCTGTCACACACACCATAGAGTTGGTAGCATCAAGCTCATAGACTCTCCTCTCCAATCTAAAAAAACTATTCCAATGCACTGGACTTGTGAAGTCGGACTTACCTCACAGAACAGAAGGGGGATTGGTGCATGGAAAAAGCAAGGATCGAGATAACAAGGCCCTGATCAGGGTAAGTGTGAGAAAGCTTTTTGCCAAGAATCAAAAGCCGATTCACTCGTCCCTGAGCGAGCTCTACCATGCCCACTTCATTGAAAAGCTTGTCTGCGCTGTCTTCTTCACACATGGCAAGGAGTAATTCTATTGCCACACTCGATGCGTGCCACGACAATGCAGATAGAGAGAGTTGCAGTACCTGCACGCAGGACTGCCACCATTCTTGTCCTGCAAATATTGTAGCTATTCATATTTATGATAAAAGTACCCAGCAAACTACTGCACAATGAAGTGTTTGTTGAGAAGAAAGCGTGACCTATGCATGCAGTAGCTGTATACAGAACCTTTGCTTGAAGAGCTTGCTCGCATTCTCAGAACCAGTAGCTGCAAAAGCAATGTTTCATACTTCTCACTGTTGGGCATCTGTTTCAAAATGTCCCACAACGTTTCCTCCATTTTCAGATTCTCCTCAGCACTTGCCCACTCATTTTCTGCAATATGCCTAGCTAAAGTAGCATCAAGACTTTTGTCTTCTGAAAGGCGTCTGTTGCAATCCTCCTGAATGTGGCTCTCCATTAAGGCAGCCTTCGCATCTACAATTCCACATAGAGCTTCCACCTGCAAAGCTTTTGACAAGGATGGACTTTCAAGGAGAACTTGCCAAGCCTCAAGGGTCTTCTGATGATCTGAAAGAGCTGCATGTGCAGTTGCCAGCCTCCTTGTGTACTCAGCTAAGTGTGTTAAATCACCTGTACTCTGACATATATGAATAATGGAGTTACAAGCTTCCACGACTTTCAAGTAGTTGCCAGTTGCTTCATGTAGTTCTGCAAGACCCTGAGAAGCAAACGCCAACTTTGGTGGTGAGATCAAGCAATATTCCTCTCGTCCAAGTCCAACACATAGCATCCTTCCAATTGGAAAAAAATTGGAGGCAAGGGTATAAAATTTTGAATTCATATCACTCGCATCAGTTACCACAGTGAACACCAGAAAAAGACTTTATACCGATTGATCCTTTAATTTTTAATTCCAAAAGCACCACTTTCAGAACAGCTTCACACTATTTCCACCTTTATTTTCTCCCAATACTAAAGTTTTCCAGCCATCTTCTACCAATTTTCATGATACTTCTTCTTTTTTTAGACAGGTGATTTAAGGAAGAACAAGGTGTTTGTCACCATTTTGGATTAGACCCCGATTATCTTTTGTTTTGTTAATAAAAGTTATTTGTTGGCCAATTTTATTCATGGATATGTTTACACTAGCGGACTCAAGTGGTACGATCCCCGGAGTCTAGGTGTGTTAGCTCCACTTGTGAGCTAGTGACTCAAGTGGTACTATCCCCAAAGCCTAGTGGCAATTGTCTATTGATGCTGGACTTGCATAGCCTCCTAATTGAGTCTTTGTTGAAACTCTCGGTCGGCAGCTTCTCGACGACGCTAGTCTTCTTCATACTCGCGTGTGGCTTCCTTATCCCTTTGTTCCCCCGCACGTCTCTGTTCTGCTATATTTTTCTTCTTCAGCTTTTCTTCTTGCTTCTTCACGTCTTTCGTCATCTTTTCTTCTCTGTTCCTCTAGACCAAAGAACATTTGTGCCACATTTGAGAGGCCTTCTTTGGGCTTCTAGCAACAAGCTGCATCTTCAATGAATTCTTTTTCTGCGGCAAGCTGCATCTTCAATGAATTTATTTGCTCCATCATTATTCTTATGCGCTCTTCTGTGCTTGGCAAAAGCGTACTTTCTTCTGGTGTATCGCTTTGGAATCTTTGTGCCTCCATAACTTCTTGCTGGCTTTCTTCTTGATGCAATGTCTCTCCCATCATGGCGGAGGCTTGGCTGTTTTTCCTGACCACAGTATTACCATCCATTGGATGCTCACTTCTTTAGGTAGCCAAGATGGGTCACCAACCCGATGCTCTGATACCGTTGATCGTGGTAACGCACAACAGGGCCTTCTTTATACCGTTGATCATGGTAACACACAAAGTAGAAAGAGAGAAGTGAATAGAAGTGAAGTAGACAACACAGTATTGGGTCCCAATTTACCCACTGAAGGGCCCCCTCCTGCAAGCAGGAGCATTTGCTTATATTAATTATTTGGAGAATGTTGCACAATGCTTGAGAACAAGCGATATGACTGCCCAACGAAAGGACAGGGAAGACCGTACGTCGGCTGAGTATCCACCAAATTCCAATCCAAGGCACTGCAGCAAACTCTTCGGGCCACTTATACAAGTCCAGATAGTTGTAGGACTACACCTATGCTGGCTGAATGCAAAGGATGCTAATTGTTGACTTTACTACTGAATGCTTTGCTGAATACTAAATAATTGATGATGATTTTAGGCGCTTGCTTTTATATGCTTTACTGGAGCAGGTCGGCCTGTTCATATCCTGTCGACCTATTTTTATGGACAAAAAAAGGACTACACCTATGCTGGCTGAATGCTGAAGAGGAGCTTCACTGATAGCCTAGAGAGGAAAGGATGCTAATTGTTGACTTTACTACTGAATGCTTTGCTGAATACTAAATAATTGATGATGATTTTAGGCGCTTGCTTTTATATGCTTTACTGGAGCAGGTCGGCCTGTTCATATCCTGTTGGCCTATTTTTATGGACAAAAATGCTGTTTTTAACAGCATTAAATGCTGTGCTTTGCTATTTTAACAGCATTCAATGCTGCGCTTTGCTGTCCCTAAGCCTGGCTGACTCACACCCTCTACCATGCTAGCCGACTAGTGCCAATGGGCACCCAGTGCTGGCCGACTACAGATAGGGGTACCTACAGGCTACCGATTGGCTGCCTTTGGTCCCCTATGGCCTGTTTATTGCCTCTTATGGATTGATTATGCTATAGGTTCGCCCATAAGCAAACCTACAATGCTCTACATGCTTGCTAATGAAACTACCTGCTATGGCTGACTGTTACATGCTCTATCTAATGAATTCTCCAAGTGGGCTAAGAGGACTGACTCCCGACGACTGCTCTATGGCTCGGAGACTGACCTACATAGCTCGTGCCTAACTGTCCCTCGACTGAGGACTCACAATGGGGTCACGGCATACAACAAATATTCCTCGAAAAAGGTATTACTTCTATACAAATGTTGCAGTGATAAACATGCCAATGTGTCACTGTGTACCCCAATGCACGGTGCACGTGACAAACAAGCCCTTGTGCCACCGATGATCTGAGCACTCCACCAAAAACTTCTCCAACAAACTCCAACGGCATGGAAGGAAAGGAACAATTAGCCCCCTCTGAGAACTGTGGTAGAGTGGGACTGGATTGCACCAAACAAGCCCACAAATCTTGCCAGAAAACACCCACGAAGCAGGTAAAACTGCAAAAGAAGCACTAGTCGGAAGCGCTCCACACTGGAAGAAGACCACCAGCTGTTGTCCAACGCTGAAAGCGCAGCCACACACCACCAACAATAGAATAATGCTGATGAAGAAGACGGCAAAGGAGAGAAAATTGTTACCACCCACCAAAGCGCAACTGCTATGCCAAAAACACAGCACACAAGACAAAAAATGCAGCCACCTCGATAAAAACGTAGTAGCCAACCACAACCACTAGTTGATGAAGAAAAATACGGCAAGCTTCCTCTTCCAACAAAAACACCAACTTCAGCAGATGAGGGAACAAGATGTGGATGCCAACACCTAAGCGACTGATACCATGATAAAGTTGCACAATGTAGAAAACAAAGGAGAGAGAGAGAGAGAGGGAGGGGGAGAGAGAGAAAGAAGAAGAAAGAAAGAAAGAAAGAAAGAAAGATTTATTAACGTCTTCCAAAAGACCGAACTCGGCCTATGAGACAAATCAGTGTACCTGTGTGGGGTATCCTCTGTCATCCCAACAAAATGAAAAAGTACTGAACTAAAAAAAAAGCTAAATCTGGGTGTGCAATAAGTACAATGAGTGGGGGAGGACGGGATGGAGCTCTACTACTAGCAAAATGCAAAGCTATATGCATGGAGTATACAATCATGATATGCAACCTAGCTAACTCCATCCTATACCATACTGGGGGTATAAAATGGTATACATCAATGAAGGGGGTGTCCACAGCTCCCTCAAGAGCATGCCTGGGTCTGCTCTGAAGCGAGCCAATCGCTCCGCACCCTCTCTGTGAGACTGAGCTCTAAACTCTGTCATCTCTCTCTCGTATAGGCGTGGTGTCCGAAAGCCAGGTGTCCTCTCTCCTGCGGGCTCTGAGTGTCTCTGCTCTCTGGAGAGTAACTCCCTGTAGGGGCTGGGAGTGGGATAGATCTCTGAAAAAATATACTAATCTGTGTCTGTCGTCCCCCCTCTGAATAAAATGGGATATCTCTCTCTCTCATGGTTGTATATGCTCTGCATCTGCATACATAATGCTCCTCACTCTCCACCTCCTCTCTGCACAATCTGCATACCCTCTCCTCTCGGGGGTTCCGTGCTGCTCTGCCAATCTCGATCTCCAATCGATGTGATGAAACTCTAAGCTGACCAATAGCCACTCGGAAGCCGTGTGGTAAAAAGCCCTCCATGTATCTAGGCCTCTCTATAAATCCATCATCAGTGATACTCATGAAGTGATCTCTCTACTATAGCATCTTTGGTGGAAGAGGCTGTGTAGGCGATATCCATGTCTCTCGTGTATAGAGCTGCCATAGGTCCTGTCTCAATACTCTGTTCCTCTCACTATCAGAGAGATGGATATGTGGTGCATCCCTGTCATACTGGAATGGTGGTAGATGATCCATGTCTAGGCCATGCTGTGAGAACCAATGTGTGACCTGTGCATACCATGATCCTCTGTCTCCTGCCTCAGCCATCTGTCTAGATGCCTCAAAAGCTCTGTATGACAATCTGTCCTGTGGTATCTGTCTTGCACGCATATAGTCTGAAATATGGCCTCTACCATCATAGGAGGCACAGCAAACTCTGCTCGAATAATGTCATGAGGTACTGACGGTTTGCTGCGTATCATGCATGCCATCATGAGGGCCTGTGGTCTCTCTATCTGTGTCCACCAATGGGTAGCAAGGCCTGGCGCCCATACCGCTGCTCCATACATCAATGCCGGTGTGACTAATGTGTCAAATAGCCACCCCTTCGTCCGGGGCTCCTGAAAATGCGCGTGGTGGCACTGTCTCTCTAGCATAGCCAATGCTGCATATCCCCGTGTCAATCTAGCTCTGGCTGCTGAACCCATGGTGAAGCGCGTGGCTGCTACAGAGAAGGTAACCCCTTGCCCTGTCTCGATGTATGAAAGACCATAACTTTGGTTTTCCCAAGGTTCACAGTAAGACCCCTCTGTGTGCAGAAATCATCGAGTGCATGTAGATGCTACTGTAGACCTCCTGGAGACTCAGACATTAATACAATATCATCAGCATAAAGCATAATATGTACTGAGGTACCTGCTAGATCAACTCCATCTCCGCCTCCCCGTGTAATGAAGTCAGCCACCTCATCAATGTATAACCCAAATAGCGTGGGGGGAAAGTGGGCATCCTTGCTTCACACCAATGGTGCTAGCAATAGTCTCGGACATACCTCCTGGGCATCTGACTCGCCCAAAAACCTGCTCATATAATGCAGGCACCCCATGTCATACCTGCTGGTATGCCAAGAGACTGCAGGCGCTGAAAGAGCCTCTCTCGTGTGGTACTGTGTCAAATGCCTTGCGGAATACCACAAAGCGGCAATAGAGCTTTCTCTTCCTCACTCTGGACTGATCAATCATACATCTCAAAGTGAATACATGGTCAATGGTAGAGAAAGCTCTCCTAAAGCAATGTTTGTGGGTCTGCAATGGGTGTCGGTGTCCGGGGCTCTCTGAAGTGCCGCCATGAGATAGGGCTATCTTGAAGGCACTCAAGGGTTAGGGTTAGGGTTTACACAGGTTCAAGCAAGCAAGCGTGGAAACCAAGATGAGAGAACACGACTTCCAATATGCTTCAATGAATAAAAATCAAGTACAATAGCCACATGATAGTGACCCTAAAAGATAAGTGTTCACATGTCCGGCCATAAATGTGCCGGGTGGACCAAAACACTTATAAACTGCATATAAGTGAAACTGAACTAAACTGGGGGGAAAAAACCTCCACTAACTGAAGTAAAAAGTGCCCCAGTAACCTACTGATGATCACTAGCACTCCTCTGGGTGCATACACAGCATAAAACCCAACAAACCCCCCTGGACTGATATGTGATCACTGTACATCATCCACCAAAAGGAAACAAATTCAAAGCATTGCGGAATGCTTCAAATTTCGGACGTGGTAATGCCTTGGTGAAGATGTCTGCCACATTCTGATCTGTAGGACAGTAGATCAGACTGATATCTCCTGCCTGGAGTCTCTCCCGAACAAAATGATAGTGAATCTCAATGTGTTTCGTGCGAGCATGAAACACAGGATTCCTGGCCACAGCAATGGCACTCTGACTATCAGTATAGATAGGTGTAGGCTCCTCCACTGAAATATCCATATCAGTCATGAGACGACGCAGCCAAACACACTCAACAGTAGTAGTGTAGGCTGCTCTCTACTCTGCCTCACAAGACGAAGTGGCCACTGTGGTCTGTTTCTTGCTTAGCCAAGAAATGCATGAAGCGCCAAGGAAGAAACAATTTCCACTAGTGGAATGTCTGGTATCAAAGTCACCAGCCCAATCTGAATCACTGTAAGCGTGTAACTGCATGTCACCCCCCTCAGTGTTGGGGTAAAGGCGTTATGCCCACCCTTATAGTGTGTACAAGCCCATAAGTTATAGTACATAGTACACTTAGTACTTTTAATGTACTAAGTGCACTATGTGTACTAGTGCAATATACATGTGTGATAGGGGAGTCACACACTCATGCCTCATGAGTTGACTTATCCCCACAACTCTCTCTCTCTCTCTCTCTCCCTTGTGCTTCTCTGTGTATGTCTCCCACATGAACTCTTAACCTAACCCTAATTCTCCCACCAACTGGTATCAGAGCATTGGTTCCTTTGAGGAGAAAGAAGTGGGATTTTCTTCAGGTGTTGCTGAGGACAAGGCAGCTGCAATTGCTGACAGTCGTCCCCTTCTTGTGCTGGTTGGTGCGCGGTGGTCGAAACCCAGTCTCGAGGCCCCCCCTTCAATGGACACAGTGAAGTCATGGTCCAAACCAAGCTATCGCCTACAGCAGACGGGAGCTCTTTTAGGGTTTTGATTAAGTCCTGCGAAGGATACAGAAAGAGGCGTCATAAACTAACCTGGTTGATCGAGCGACCAGTAACTGGCTGCGGACCAGAACCATAGACGCCACAAGAACGCCTTTATGCACTCTTCATAGCCACGCGTCAGCGCTTGCAGCAAACGAGGCGTTGGTCCAAAAAGTTTAGCGCTACTAGGTGGCGGGTAGGCGAAGGCTGCAACGTCGGGAGGCGCATAAGCATCAGCTCCACGTCAGGCGACACACCTACGTGGTGGTGGTCAGACTCAGTCACAAGGCGTCAACAGGCAGGCGCATAAGCATCAACTCTACTGTACCTACTGAGGAGAGCTACACTGCCCAACCATCCGTACATTAGCTACAGCTACAGGAGCATCAGCATCAGCATCAATAGCAGCACCAAATCATCACCCCCTTTTCCTGCAACAACAAAACCCTCCTACAAATCAGAGAAAAATCAGAAAATTACAAGGTATTTGCCTCAATTTTTTTTGGGATTTGCAATTGAGCAGGTGCAATCATTAATTGAGCAGATACAGGCGCCGAATTGCTCAATTTTTGAGCAAAATTGGCAAAATTGGGTGACATTGGTCACAATCAGGATCAATTTGCAGGAAATTGGTCAAATCAGGATCAATTTGCAGGAAATTGGATGTCGAAATTTGGGGCTTTTGATGTAATTGTGCAATTAAGCACTCATACATGCTGTATGATGTGAAAAATCGCACATTTCGGCAAAATTGCAGCAAATTGCAGTGCAAATCAAGGGGCTTTTGTGCCGATTTGGTTGATTTGCATGCAGGCAATCGCATTTGATGCTATGGAAAATGTGTTGATGCCTTACAAGCACTCAATGTGCCTGTAAATCAAGGGGCTTTCATGTATTTGATGTATATGTGGCCAGGGGGAAGCATCGTGAACACTCTGGATGCCTTCATGTGCGTCAATGTACCATGTATGATCAGAAATTGATCTTAAATCAAGGGGCTTTTCAAGTTTGTATGCTTGTTGAGCTTGGCAAAGCAGCAGGCAAGACATTTATGCCTTGAATCCTCAGAAATCAGCTTGCAGTCAAGGGGCTTTTGCCCAATTTCTGTTCGGGACTGTTGTATGCAGTGTACAGGACTGTAAAACTCTGATTTTCACTCATTTGGACAGCCAGGAGAGCATTTATTGCTACTGTACCTGCTGGTACAAATTTGGCACAGCTTTGTGCACGTTTTGGCATGGCTGTACACTGTTTTGAGTGACCAAAAGGTTCAATTTCAGCTGCTGAACTTGCCGGTACAGGTTTGGTACATCATTGGTGAGCACTTAGTACTGCTGTACAGTACTTTGGAAGGGCAAAAGAGCACATTTAAGGTGCTGTCCAAAATCTGCAGCAACCAGATTTTGGTGTTTTCATCACATAAAGTGGGAGAAAAGTTGCATTTGTGCTTCCGCAGTGGGAGAAAAAGCTTGGGAGAAAAACTCTGAGCACTTTGTGTGCTTTTGGTGCAGTGTTTGCACATTTTTGCAGGGAGTCAGGCATTGACAGGTTGCATTTTGCTATGGCAACCACAGGTGAGAGCTCTTCATTGCTTCACATCAAGAAGCTTGAAGGCTCGCATAATTATGATATTTGGCAAACCCAGTGCTACAATGTGTTGCTCCAGAAAAAGCAGCACAAGCCTATCAAAGAAAGGGGTGTAATGCCCGCTTCTCTTACTGCTGAAGAGTGGGAAGATATGGATGAGCTGGCAAGATCTACTATCATGTTGTCTGTGTCAGATTCATTACTTTTCAGCATTCGTGAAGAGAAGACAGCTTGGGGAATGTGGCAGAGATTGCAGGACTTGTATGCCCAACAAAGTGCCTCAAGCAAAGTGTATTGGTTGAAGAAACTCATAGGTCTTCAGATGAAGGAAGGGGCTTCTATGACAGCCCATCTAAATGAGTTTAATGGTATTGTCAGCCAGGTCATTAATCAAAAGTTGGCAATGGACGATGAGTTCAAAGCCACTTTTTTGTTATGCACTTTGCCAGAGAGTTGGGACACATTTAGGACAGCCACTAGCAATTCGAATGCTATGCTGTCATATGCAGATGTTGAGGGTGCTCTTCTTCAAGAAGAGATGAACAGGAAAAACAACTCTGTTGGAAAGTCCAATGCAATGAATGCACGTGGGAGATCCCAGCAAAGGGGAAAAAGCCAAGAAAGGGGAAGGAGCAAGTCTCGCTCCAAGAAGGATTTGGAATGCCATTATTGTGGCAAAAAGGGACACATTAAAAAGCAATGCTACAAATGGAAAAATGATCAAAAAGAAAAGGGAAAAGGCAAAGACAAAGACAAGGATGAAGCCAAAGATGTAAAGCCAAAGGGCAAAAGTGGAGTCAAGATCGAAGAAATCAATGTGTCACATGCAGGTGGCAGTGAGGATGAGGTCCTCTTTACGTCTTCACTTGATGCCCATTCACTTCTTACAGGTGGTCATGGTATGCACTCATGGATCATTGATTCAGGTGCCTCCTTTCATGTCAGAGGTTGCAGAGACTTGTTTGTCAGGTACACTGCTGGCAATGAAGGAGTGGTTTATTTGGGTGATAACCATGCATGCAAAATTCTTGGCAGAGGTGATGTGAGGCTTGTATTTTCAGATGGCTCACAGCTTATGCTCCATGATGTCAGGCATGTGCCTGAGATCAAGAAGAATCTGCTTTCTTTCGGACAGCTTGATGATGCTGATTATGTTACCACATTTGGTAGTGGAAAGTGGAAAATTAGTAAGGGCTCACTGGTTGTTGCCAGAGGCTCTAAGGTGGACACTCTTTATTTCATGCATGCAGGTGTTTGTCACCATGCTAATGTAAATGCAACCGAGCTGCCGGAAATTTCTATGTGGCATAGCCGGTTGGGACACATGAGTGTCAAGGGAATGGAGCAATTGTCTCGTTTGGGTTACTTGCCTTCTCTAAAGTTTTCAAGTTTTCAGTTTTGTAAGCATTGTATATATGGTAGGCAACTACAGTGCCCCCACAAGAAAGCTCTTGGACAGAAAGATGCTCAATTAGAGCTTGTGCATACAGATGTATGTGAGATGCCTCAGCTTTCTTTGGGAGGGGCAAAATATTTTGTGTCTTTTATTGATGATGCCACACGCAAGGTGTGGGTTTATCCTCTTCGTTTGAAGAGTGATACATTCTCAGTGTTCCAGAAGTTTGTTGCTCATGTTGAGAATCAAATTGGTAAAACACTGAAAGCTTTGCGTTCCGACAATGGTGGAGAGTATATGTCCAAACAGTTTCAGGACTATTGTGATGCTAAAGGCATCACGAGGCAGCTCTCTACTCCTTATGATCCTCCACAAAACGGGACAGCAGAGAGGATGAACAGGACCATACAGGAGAAGGTCCGTTCTATGTTGTCACATGCTGCATTACCTCATGGTTTTTGGGCTGAAGCTGTTATGAGAGCCGTTCACCTTATAAACAGGTCACCTAACACGAGGCTTGGTGGGAAAGTGCCAGAAGAAGTATGGACAGGGAAGCCTCCGTCATACAAGCACTTGAGAGTATTTGGTTGCGTTGCGTACGTGCACATACGCAGGGAAATGCGCACCAAACTTGATCCTAAGTCTCACAAATGCATATTCCTAGGATATGGTGACAGAGGTGAAATGACTTTGGGATCCCATGAATAGAAAGATCATACACAGCAATGATGTCATTTTTTATGAAACATGCATGTATAAGGAGCCTGCAAGGCAACAGGAGCCTGGCAGAGTCATCTCTGATGATGATGGACATCATGGACAACAACAAAGGGCTGTAAATCAGCCATTACAGCAGGAAATCCAGCCCTTAAATGGTGCTGAAAATGGTCCAAATGGACAGCTAGAGATGGCAGAAGATATCCCTATGGAAATACCACAGTTAGAGGAGATACCGGGCATGATATTTCAGCCTTATGGCATGGAACAGGAGCCACCAATAGGTGATATGCAGGCTGGACGGCAACCTGCAAATGATGGTCATTGGGTACAAAGGTCCACAAGACCCTCCAGAGCCCCTGACAGGTTTGTTCCAGGGGTTGACTACTTGATGCTCACTGACTGTGGAGAGCCCTCATGTTATAAAGAGGCTTTACAGAGGGCAGACAAGGCTCTTTGGGAGCGTGCCATGAAGTCAGAGATGGATTCTCTGCATAAAAATGAAACATGGAAGTTGGTGCATTTGCCAGCAGGCAAGAAGGTTTTGCCATGCAAGTGGGTATACAGGCTCAAAGTTGCACCAGATGCAAAGCCAAGATACAAAGCCAGGTTAGTGGCTAAGGGCTTTAAGCAGGAATATGGTGTGGACTTTGAGGAGATCTTCTCTCCAGTGGTCAAAATGACCACACTTAGAGCTGTGTTAGCTTTGGTTGCGCATGATGATCTGGACTTGATTCAGATGGATGTGAAGACTGCTTTTCTTCACGGTGATCTCCATGAGGAGATATATATTCAGCAGCCAGAGGGTTATGCAGTGAGTGGAAAGGAGAAGCTTGTATGCAAGCTGAAAAAGAGTCTTTATGGGCTCAAACAGGCACCAAGGGAATGGTATCATAAATTTGATACATTCATGAAATCTCAGAAATTTAGGAGAAGTGACATAGATCACTGCTTGTACACCAAGAAAGCTTTGGATGGCAGTCTATTGATCCTCATCTTGTATGTTGATGATATGTTGATTGCCGGGAAATCTCGTAAAGAGATGGATGCCTTGAAGCAGAGGCTGCATCAAACCTTTGATATGAAGGATTTGGGTGATGCAAATCACATCTTGGGTATGCGGATACTTCGGGACAGAAATCAGCATGTGTTGTATTTGTCTCAGAAGGAATACATTGGCAAAGTCTTGCAGAGGTTCAATATGGACGGGGGGAAGAAAGCTAGTACTCCTTTGCCTCCATATGTGAAACTCAGTGCTATGGACAGCCCACAGTCAGATAGAGACAGGGCTGATATGGCCAAGATTCCGTATGCTTCAGCTTGTGGCAGTCTCATGTATGCCATGGTTGCTACTAGGCCGGACATTGCATTTGCAGTGGGAGTGGTTTCTAGATACATGGCCAACCCTGGCAAGAAGCATTGGGAAGCAGTGAAAGGTGTCATGAGATACCTGAAGGGCACACAAGATTTGTGCATTTGCTTTGGCAAACAGGATGCATTAGTGCATGGTTACACGGATTCGGATTATGCCGGTCATCCAGATAACCGGAAGTCTACTACCGGTTATGTGTTTACATTCACAGGAGGTGCTGTGTCATGGATATCCAGGATGCAGAAGTGCACTGCCTTATCTACTACAGAGGCCAAGTATATTGCACCCACAGAGGCTTGCAAGGAGGCATTATGGCTATCTCAGTTAGTGGTTGATTTGGGCTATACAGGGGATATTCCATTGTTGCATTGTGATAGTCAGAGTGCCATCCAGTTGGCAAAGAACCCTGTCTTTCATGCAAAGACGAAGCATGTGGATGTGAAGTATCACTTCATCAGAGAGGTGATAGAGAACAAGCAAATTCAGCTTGTTAAGATTCATACGGATGACAACCCGGCTGATCTGTTGACGAAGAGTTTGGCTCCGGAGCGGTTTGCTCTTTGCAGACACTTGATGGGCATTGGATGAGGCCACTTTCAGCCTTGATATGGCCTTGTATATTATCATGTACATGCTGATTTTTTTTTTCCTTTACTTAAGGGCACTTTGCCTTTAAGTGGGAGGTTGTTGGGGTAAAGGCGTTATGCCCACCCTTATAGTGTGTACAAGCCCATAAGTTATAGTACATAGTACACTTAGTACTTTTAATGTACTAAGTGCACTATGTGTACTAGTGCAATATACATGTGTGATAGGGGAGTCACACACTCATGCCTCATGAGTTGACTTATCCCCACAACTCTCTCTCTCTCTCTCTCCCTTGTGCTTCTCTGTGTATGTCTCCCACATGAACTCTTAACCTAACCCTAATTCTCCCACCACTCAGGATAAAGCAACCCAAGAGACAAGGTACCCTGCAAATAACGGAATACACGCTTCACAGCTTGCCAATGTGACAACCGTGGGCTGTGCATGAATCTGCTCAACTGAGAGACTGCATACTGAATATCTGGCCTTGTATTACACAAGTAAATGAGGCACCCAACAGCCTGAGCATATGTAGTGGCATCAAAGGAAACACTGTCATCTTGTAGTGACAGTTTCATCCCAGGCTCCATAGGAGTACTAATAGGCTTGCAATCCTGAAATTTAAACTTCTCCAGAAGTTTAGCAACATAACGTGATTGCAACAACCCAATGCCTCTGTTATCCTGCACAAACTGTATGCCCAAATAGTAATGTACAAGGCCCAAGTCAGACATGTCAAATGTCTGTTGCAGTATCTCCTTAAAAGCTGCAATTTTGTCATCATTTGATCCCATGAGCAAGAGATCATCCACATAAAGACTGATGACCAGCAGATCTGTCTCTTCTTTCTTCACATATAAAGTGGCCTCTGATGGACTGTTCACAAATCCCTGAGTGAGTAGAAAAGCATCTATTTTTGCATACCAAGCTCGTGGAGCTTGTTTCAAACCATACAAGGCCTTTTTCAGCCTGCATACTTTCCCCTCATGACCATGTTCTGCAAATCCCATGGGCTGAAATACATAAACTTCCTCCTCGAGGTCCCCATGTAGGAATGTAGTCTTTATGTCCAACTGATGAACAACCCAACCACGATGTGCAGCCAATGCAATGACACACTAAGTGTCGACATACGGGATGTAGGAGCAAATGTCTCCTCATAATCAATGCCCTTCTTCTGTGCATAGCCCTTTGCAACTAGACGGGCTTTGTACCTGTCAATGGATCCATCTGCATGTCTTTTCAACTTATAGACCCATTTAGTACCAATGGCTTTCTTGCCTTTGGGCAGATCAACCAAATCCCATGTTTGATTCTTTTTAATAGAATCAATCTCATCCTGCATGGCTTTGTTTCAATGCACATTATCTCGTGCATCCACAAATGAATCAGGCTCATCATCATCCTGTAAACTGGCTGCCATAACCAAATTCAAATCCATGATGTGTGCATGCTCATTGGTCCTTTCTCCCTACGAGTACGACCAGCAAGAGGACCCTCTAAATGGCTGTCCTGTAATGTCCTCAAATACCATCTAGGTATATGTCTGACCTGTGGTGCCTGCTGTCCCATATTTGGTTCAGCTTCTGGCTCATTTGGCTGCTGAATTTCTGCACCACCTACATCATTTGCTGGCTGTCCAGTACCTTCATGAGTTGGATCACCAACTGTGGAATGAAACTCCATGGGTAGTAGACCTTCAAACACATCATTTTCAGCCTGATTTGCCTCATAACCAGCCATGGATAATTCTGATTTTTCATCAAAAATCACATCCCGACTGATGAATATCTTCCTGGATAGTGGGTCATATAACCTGTAGCCCTTGCTCTCACGGCTATACCCAACAAAAATGCATTTTGTGGCTTTATCATCAAGCTTCCTCCTCAACTCTTTGGGTATGTGTGCATATGCAAGACACCCAAAGATACGAAAATGCGATATAGAAGGCTTGCGGCCATGCCAAGCCTCAAAAGGAGTAATAGAAACCAATGCCTTTGTGGGACATCGATTCAAAATATGACAAGCACACATTACTGCTTCCACCCAAAAGATATGTGGTAGTCTTTTTGCCTTTAGCATACATCTGGCCATCTCCATGAGTGACCGATTTTTCCTTTCTGCAACCCCATTCTGCTGTGGAGTGTAAGGAGTAGTATACTGATGTTTTATACCTCTACTCCCAAGAAAGGAATTCAACACATGTGACATATATTCCCCCCCTCGGTCAGAACGGAGAGTCTTCACCTTGCATCCTGACTCTGTCTCAGCAAGAGCTACAAAGGCCAAAAATGCATCATATACCTGTGATTTCTGTGTCAAAGGATAGACCCAGCATATACGAGAGAAGTCATCAATAAATGTTG
Source organism: Cibotium barometz (assembly GCF_041138505.1). Taxonomy (NCBI): domain Eukaryota; kingdom Viridiplantae; phylum Streptophyta; class Polypodiopsida; order Cyatheales; family Cibotiaceae; genus Cibotium; species Cibotium barometz. The sequence continues at coordinate 22,925,706 of NC_141049.1, forward strand.
CAAAATAAAAGCAACCACGACTTCGTCTGCATGGGACCACAAAGATCACTGTGTATAAGTTGCAACTTTGCAGTTGCCCTTAGAGCCTGATCACGTGGGAAGGAAAACCTGTGCATTTTTCCCAAAATACATCCTTCACAAATGTGATCTGGAGGCTTCTCCATGAGAGGTAGATCTGTAAACATATTATGTCGCTGCATAAGCATAAGACTACCAAAATTTACATGCCCCATGCGAGCATGCCATAACTTCGCATCAACCATAGCTGGAGTAAGAGTGAATGCATGATAAGCAGACTAATCCACTGGCTGAAATGCATCCAACTCATAAAGTCCATGACATAATGTACCAGTAAGCATCAAGGTCAAGGCATTTGCTTTATCTCTGACCATGCATTTATCATCATCAAAGTAGACCTGCATTCCACAATGTGCTAAAGAAGAAATGGACAACAAATTCTTCTTTATCCCTGGTACATATAAGGCATCTGTAAGGCGGAGAATGGAGCCATCAATGGCTGTAAGCTGAACCTCCCCAATGCCACAAACTGGATATGAAGCATTGTTGGCACACTGAACAGTTTTGCCAACAGGGGCAGGGCCAACATGACTAAACAAATCCCTGCGAGATGTGATATGCTTTGAGGCACCACTATCAAAATACCAAGTACATGCATGCTCTGTCAAACTGAGTGCCTGTGAAGACCAAGAAGCATCATAGCTGCATGTATAAAAACAGTAATCCCTGTCCTCAGCAAAAGAAGCAGTCTCTGGAGGAGCTTTAGAAGTATCATTAACTGACATCCCAGCTTCCTTTGCCTTCTCTTTGGCAATCCTCTTCCTACATTCCGTGATGTAGTGACCTGGCTTCTTACAGTAATGACATTTGCCTTTCTTCTTGGGCTGTCCATCACCTTTCTTGGTATCCTGTGAAGAACCACCATCACCTGAGTTTTGATTTGCACTCTTTGGCTGAGATTTCCCTTTCCCCTTTTGACCTGTAGTAAATGCTTGATCAGCATTTGTGTTCATATTCATATTCTTCCTCATTTGCTCCTCTTGTAGTAAGAGAGCAACAAGTTCCTGATACTTGAGGGGTTCAACAGCATTCCTCATGCTGAGGTTCAAAGAGGTATGGAAAGCCAAGTAAGATCTTGGCAAAGAGTGCAAGATGGTGGACACAAGCTGTGTCTCAGGAATAATCTCATCCACATTGATGAGTTGCTCTCTCAAATCCTGCAGCTTGTTTAAGTGGCTAGACATGTCATCTCCTTCATTCATTTTCTGATTTTCCAGCTCTCTTTTCAAAAATGAGATCCTAGCCTCATTACGAGCAGCATACATCTCCTCCAAAGTCACCCATGCATTCTGTGAAGAGTCAGCTGAACGAATATGAGGTATAATGGACCTCTGTACTGACAATGCAATGAGTGACAAAGCTTGTGCATCCCTGGCATCCCATGTCTTTTGAGCATTTGTTCTCTGAACAGGCAATGGCTGTCCTGGAGCCTGTACCTGTTGTCCTCGTCCACGAGCACCCCCTTGGGGAGGAGTCTCTGGAGCCAATGGACCTGGACGTGGTTCATCACCACTAACAAAATCCCAAAGACCTTTTGCCACAAGCACATTTTTCAGCATAAAACTCCACAAGGAGTAGTTCGTGCCATCCAATTTGTCTTCCTTAGACAAATATGTGAATACATCACTTTGCTGTTGATTTGCCATTATGCTTTACGCACAATGTTGTACCTGTTTACCAAAAAACCCAATAGCAAAAACCCTGATAACAACTGTACTCCACTGAATACAGTTCACCCAAATCTGCCTGCACTCTCAATCCTCTGAATGTGCAGCTCAATGCACCAATGACTGAGTAGAGCAGCAAATGGCGTACACAATGCCAAAATGCCCCAAAAATGCCCAAATTTGCTGCACCCAAACTGTGCAAAAAGACCTGTATATTTCCTTGCTAGAAAATCTGCCTGTTGTGCCTGTATATTTTCACAGAGAAAATAAAAATGCCCAAAAATCAAAACTTGTAATGCTTACCAGCTGAGATTTCAACAGGTATAAGTTGACTGTAGTGTGCAAATACGTAGACTGTTGTACTGTGCAGGTAAAGATGACTGTACAGCGGATGTACTCAGCTGGTATTGTACGGAGCACTGTACGGAGCAGTGCGAACAGGTACACAGCAGGTACAGAATGCGCACAGAAGGTACAGTCGCCAAGTGTGTACAGTCGCCAGATACAGAAGGTGTGAGCAGGTACACGTCAGGATGGCTGCGCTTGACTGTACGGTGGCTGCGCTTGACTGTACGGGCAGGTACAGTCACTGAAGGCAATGCAGGCGGCGCACAGATGTACGGGCTGAAGGCAGACTGAAGGCGACCAGGCACAGTTGGTACAGGCGCTGACAAGTGCAGTACAGTACTGATGGCGCAGTCGGCGAACTGGTACGGAACCTGCAGTGTACCTGCTGAAGGCGGCGCAAGCTTTGTACGGGCAGGTACTGTTGTACGGGCAGCAGCAACACAGAGCTTCAATGCTCTGATACCAATTGAAGGCACTCAAGGGTTAGGGTTAGGGTTTACACAGGTTCAAGCAAGCAAGCGTGGAAACCAAGATGAGAGAACACGACTTCCAATATGCTTCAATGAATAAAAATCAAGTACAATAGCCACATGATAGTGACCCTAAAAGATAAGTGTTCACATGTCCGGCCATAAATGTGCCGGGTGGACCAAAACACTTATAAACTGCATATAAGTGAAACTGAACTAAACTGGGGGAAAAAACCTCCACTAACTGAAGTAAAAAGTGCCCCAGTAACCTACTGATGATCACTAGCACTCCTCTGGGTGCATACACAGCATAAAACCCAACATATCTCTACTCATGAAGAAATGGAAGATCTCTACCTCCTGTATCTCTGCGAAGGCCGCCTTTTGCAGCGAGTAAGTCTCCTCATCTCTCTCCTCGACTCCTGCTCTGTGATGGCTCCCAAGGCTCTCTGTATGCGGAGCCGTGAGTATAGGGCTCTGCGCTCGTCATCATACCATCTGTTCTGGGGCATAGTCCCAGATCTCACAGGCTCTCTTGAGTGGACACGATGTGGGAAGCTCTGTAATGCAGCCGTGTGTAGGAGTGATGCCAGCTGGGCTGTAATGGTATCCATAGGTGCAAGGGGATCCATGAGTACGAGCCCATCCTCTACTCTGCCAGTGTATATGTCTGCCATGTCATGTGTGAAGTAGATGGTAGTGTGTGGCGTCACTATGTGGGGGGCTCGTGATACCGGTGATCCGGTTAGTGAAAATGCCAAGTATGTATGATCTGCCCCAATAGGACGAGGTGGGATGGAGAATGAGGTGACAGGCTATGATGCCTCCAAAGACCCCATAATGTAGTCCACCACTGTGCCTCCGGTCCGTGTATGACCCCCATGTGGGAAGCATGTCAGCCCTCTTGATCCCGGCCACTGTAGCATCCCGTTATAAATAACGAGACGATGCCTGGCTCCCAACTCTAGTAAGTGGTCCCCATAATGTCCTCTGTCTGGTCCAGTGTCCTCTGATGCCCGACTAGCCCCTATCTCCTCTGGATCCACAGGGTGGAGGATCTCCATGTCATCATAGTCATACACCTCACACTGTCTGCTCTGTGTGTGGGCATTGAAGTCACCCGTAAGAAATACTTCCCCTAGTGTAGAATAATGCATAATCTCCTCTGACAGACATGTGTATGGCAAGGCTCCTGTCTCCTCCTCCTGTGGCATGTCCTCTGTAATGACATATGAGGATCCTGATGGAGGAAAGTAACACAAGGCTATGTATATAGCCCTGTCCTGTGAGAGCTGTAAGCTGATCCACATGTATCTGGCCTCTAGATCCTGTGCTAGCACCTAAGCGACTGATACCATGATAAAGTTGCACAATGCGGAAAACAAAGAAGAGAGAAAGAAAGAAAGAAAGAAAGATTTTATTAAGGTCTTCCAAAAGACCGAACTCGGCCTATGAGACAAATCGGAGTACCTGAATGGGGTATCCTCTGTCATCCCAACAAAATGAAAAAGTACTGAACAAAAAAAAAAGCTGAATCTGGGTGTGCAGGGGATGGAGCTCTACTACTAGGAGAATGCAAAGCTATATGCATGGAGTATACAATCATGATATGCAACCTAGCTAGCTCCATCCTGTACCATACTGGGGGTATAAAATGGTATACATCAGTGAAGGGGGTGTCCACAGCTCCCTGAAGAACATGCCTGGGTGTGCTCTGAAGCGAGCCAGTCGCTCCGCACCCTCTCTGTGAAACTGAGCTCTGATCTCTGTCATCTCTCTCTGGTATATGCGTGGTGTCCGAAAGCCAGGTGTCCTCTGTCTCCTGCGGGCTCTAAGTGTCTCTGCTCTCTGGAGAGTAATTCCCTGCCGTGTAGGGGCTGGGAGGGGGATGGATCTCTGAAAAAATATACTAATCTGTGTCTGTCGTCCCCCCTCTGGAGCTGTCTGAGCCTGTAATGATGTCTCTCTGTGACGCTGTATGTCTAGAATGAATCTCCCCAGTATGCGCTGGTCTGCCGCCTCAAAGATCTGGCGTAGGGAATGTGGCTCTCTGAATAAAATGGGATATCTCTCTCTCTCATGGTTGTATATGCTCTGCATCTGCATACATAATGCTCCTCACTCTCCACCTCCTCTCTGCACAATCTGCATACCCTCTCCTCTCGGGGGTTCCGTGCTGCTCTGCCAGTCTCGATCTCCAATCGATGTGATGAAACTCTGAGCTGACCAATAGCCACTCGGGAGCCGTGTGGTAAAAAGCCCTCCATGTATCTAGGCCTCTCTATAAATCCATCATCAGTGATACTCATGAAGTGATCTCTCTAGTATAGCATCTTTGGTGGAAGAGGCTATGTAGGCGATATCCATGTCTCTCGTGTATAGAGCTGCCATAGGTCCTGTCTCAATACTCTGTTCCTCTCACTATCAGAGAGACGGATATGTGGTGCATCCCTGTCATACTGGAATGGTGGTAGATGATCCATGTCTAGGCCATGCTGTGAGAACCAATGTGTGACCTGTGCATACCATGATCCTCTGTCTGCTGCCTCAGCCAGCTGTCTAGATGCCTCAAAAGCTCTGTATGACAATCTGTCCTGTGGCATCTCTCTGAATCTGTCTAGCAGGCATATAGTCTGAAATATGGCACTCTACCATCATAGAAGACGCAGCAAACTCTGCTCGGATAATGTCATGAGGTACTGACGGTTTGCTGCGTATCATGCGTGCCATCATGAGGGCCTGTGGTCTCTCTATCTGTGTCCACCAATGGGTAGCAAGGCCTGGCGCCCATACCGCTGCTCCATACATCAATGCCGGTGTGACTAATGTGTCAAATAGCCACCCCTTCGTCCGGGGCTCCTGAAAATGCGCCTGGTGACACTGTCTCTCTAGCATAGCCAATGCTGCATATCCCCCTGTCAATCTAGCTCTGGCTGCTGAACCCATGGTGAAGCGTGTGGCTGCTGCAGAGAAGGTAACCCCTAGGTACACGTATGATGTCACCACCTCCACCTGGCATCCTGCGAGAGTGAATGTCAGCTGACTCCTGCCCTGTCTCGATGTATGAAAGACCATAACCTTGGTTTTCCCAAGGTTCACAGTAAGACCCCTCTGTGTGCAGAAATCATCGAGTGCATGTAGATGCTGCTGTAGACCACCTGGAGACTCAGACACTAATACAATATCATCAGCATAGAGCATAATATGTACTGAGGTACCTGCTAAATCAACTCCATCTCCGCCTCCCCGTGTAATGAAGTCAGCCACCTCATCAATGTATAACCCAAATAGCGTGGGGGAAAGTGGGCATCCTTGCTTCACACCAATGGTGCTAGCAATAGTCTCGGACATACCTCCTGGACATCTGACTCGCCCAAAAACCTGCTCATATAATGCATAGATGCCCCATGTCATATCTGCTGGTATGCCAAGAGACTGTAGGCGCTGAAAGAGCCTCTCTCGTGGTACTGTGTCAAATGCCTTGCGGAAATCCACAAAGCAGCAATAGAGCTTTCTCTTCCTCACTCTGGCCTGAACAATCATACATCTCAAAGTGAATACATGGTCAGTGGTAGAGAAAGCTCTCCTGAAGCCTGCCTGCCCTGATGAGCGTAAACCTGCTCGCTCAGCATATAAGCTAAGCTCTTGCTCCAGCACTGCACCATAGAGTTTGGCCAGCACGTGGCCAACCATAACCGTCCTGTAGTTGCTCGGATCGAGCATATCCCCTGTTTTGTGAATCGGCACAATGGTGTGCATCGTCCACTCCGCAGGCAAACCCTCTGCTAGTGCCCTGTTAAACAGGTGTGCAAGAAAAGGAGCTAAAGAATCTACTGCATATATGAGATGCTCACCCTGCAGGCCCATATGGTCGGCGGCCCGTCCATGCTGTAGGCGGCAGATAGCTTCCTGTACCATCGAGTGGGTAAAGAAGCTAGCTGTGGTAGGTCGAGGCTCCTGTGGCTGAGGTATAGGTGGCTGCTGTGGGGCATGGTATAGACCCTCTGCATATGTGTGCCATGTCTATGGGTCTGCAATAGGTGTCGGGGTCCGGGGCTCTCTGAAGTGCCGCCATGAGACAGGGCTATCTCTACTCATGAAGAAATGAAAGATCTCTAGCTCCTGTATCTCTGCGAAGGCCCGCCTTTTGCGGCGAGTAAGTCTCCTCATCTCTCTCCTCGACTCCTGCTCTGTGATGGCTCCCAAGGCTCTCTGTATGCGGAGCCGTGAGTATAGAGCTCTGCACTCGTCATCATACCATCTGTTCTAGGGCATAGTCCCAGGTCTCGTAGGCTCTCCTGAGTGTACACGATGTGGGAAGCTCTGTAATGCAGCCGTGTGTAGGAGTGATGCCAGCTGGGCTGTAATGGTATCCATAGGTGCCAGGGGATCCATGAGTAGGAGTCCATCCTCTACTCTGCCAGTGTATATGTCTGCCATGTCATGTGTGAAGTAGATGGTAGTGTGTGGCGTCGGTATGTGGGGGACTGGTGATACTGGTGATCCGGCTAGTGAAAATGCCAAGTATGTATGATCTGCCCCAATAGGACGAGGTGGAATGGAGAATGAGGTGACAAGCTGTGATGCCTCCACAGACCCCATAATGTAGTCTACCACCGTGCCTCCAGTCCGTGTATGACCCCCATGTGGGAAGCATGTCAGCCCTCCTGATCCCGGCCACTGTAACATCCCGTTATAAATAACGAGACGATGCCTAGCTCCCAACTCTAGTAAGTGGTCCCCATAATGTCCTCTGTCTGGTCCAGTGTCCTCTGATGCCCGACTAGCCCCTATCTCCTCTGGATCCACAGGGTGGAGGATCTCCATGTCATCATAGTCATACACCTCACACTGTCTGCTCTGTGTGTGGACATTGAAGTCGCCCATAAGAAATACTTCCCCTAGTGTAGAATAATGCATAATCTCCTCTGACAGACAAGTGTATGGCGAGGCTCCTGTCTCCTCCTCCTGTGGCATGTCCTCTGTAATGACATAGGAGGATCCTGATGGAGAAAAGTAACATAGAGCTATGTATATAACCCTGTCCTGTGAGAGCTGTAAGCTGATCCACATGTATCTGGCCTCTGGATCCTGTGCTACCACTCTCAGTCTCCCCTGTAGCTCCCGTCTGAATAGGACTGCTACTCCCCCCGACCCTCTCGAGGTACCCTGGCGTGTGGTCCTCCTGTATGCTGACTCCCACTGGAATCCCTCTACTCGAGGTAGCCCTCTCTCTGGACTCTGATGTGTCTCTGTCAGAAGTATGATGTCTCTCCCCACCATAACATGCTTCAGTCGTCCAGGCTGCACCCATAGTGAACCATTACAATTCCATACTGCCATGTGTATCTCTGTCAGTTGCCTGGTCTGTGTCCCATAGGCCCCAAACCGCTAATCCATGGGCCGGCCATCAAATGATGACCCGACCATCTCGATAGAAGGCCTTCTTGCCTTCTCTCCTCCCGTGTAAGACTCGTGGCATGCAAGTTCTCCTATGCTCAAGCTGCATCCTCGTGAGATCATCATCCAAGAAAATAGGAGCTCCCTCTAAACCTTGTAGTATGACCCTCTTCCTCATGAAGGTGACCCTCTCCGTCTCTCCTGCAAACTGTAGGATGAGGGCTCGCTTGCGTGTTGAGTCTTTCCCGGCTCTCCATGCTTTGGTGAAGGGGAGAGGGTGCTCTTCCTTGTAGCCAAGCTTCATGCATAGAAGCTGTCTATCTTTCTCCGGAGTGGAGTCGGGTGTCTCGGCTATACCTGTGACTCGAATGTTGAGGCGGCGGGCATGCCTCATCTTCTCCTCCTCAATGGTGGTGTGAATGATTTGGTGTTCTTCCCTTTGAGTCTCCTCCCTCACTTCTTTACGGATGTTCTTCTTCACCACCTCGACCCATCCTGACTGCTTGGCTTCGAGCTTTCCCTCCATGTGCTTTGTGATCTCCTTGGAGATCTCTTCTTTGATGGCCGTGAGAGTGTTGTCATTGATCTCCCCTTCTTCCTTCTCAGCATTCTTGATGGCTACCATTTCCACTTTCAATGCACTCACCTCCTCCTTGAGTGCCGTGTTCTCTTGTTCGAGGTTCGTGACCTGTGCTTCGAGAGCTATGATGTGCCGATGTAGTTTGTTTTCCACCTCATTGAGGTTGGAATCGGATGTCTTCTTGTTCTCCTTGATTAGTGCCTTCATTGCCATCTCGAGGGCCTCGAGTTTCCCTTGGAGACTCGGGGCCATCCCTCCAGGTCACTCTCCAGTCCTTCCCACAGGCAGGGAGGAGAGAGAGAGAGAGAGAGAGAGAGAGAGAGAGAGTTATGTTGCTGCCTTGGGGGCCTGAGCAAGGGTGGGTGGGGCAAGGGTGGGTGAGGCGAACTGGCGGAAAGGGGTAAGCAGAGGCAAAATGGTGAACTGGCGAACTGGGGGGGCAGAGGCGAACTGGCGGAAAGGGGCAAAATGGCGAACTGGGGGGAAGAGGCGAACTGGCGGAAAGGGGTAAGCAGAGGCAAACTGGCGAACTGGGGGGGCAGAGGCGAACTGGCGGAAAGGGGCAAAATGGCGAACTGGGGGGCAGAGGCGAACTGGCGGAAAGGGGCAAAATGGCGAACTGGCGAACTGGGGGGCAGAGGTGAACTGGCGGAAAGGGGTAAGCAAAGGCAAAATGGCGAACTGATCACTAGCGCGCAGCACGAGCAGGGAGGGGGGCTTGCGAGAGAGAGAGAGAGAGACCACTAGCGCGCAGCGCGAGCAGAGAGAGAGAGAGCTTAAACAGTTGGGGGAGAGAGAGAGAAAGAAAGAAAGAGAGAGAGAGAGAGAGAGACAGAGAGAGACAGAGAGAGAGAGAGAGAGAGAGGGGGGGGGCACTCGTTGACAAGATCACCTTTATTATAGCATGAGGCTTTTACAATGGCAATAGCCAGTAAAGGGCATTACAATGTGCAGGGAATGGATACTATAAGCGATGATGAGAAGGCCCTTTATATAGGGAGGCAAGGGAGCTGGCCGACTGCATATAGAAGCTAGTCGACTCCTCCACAACCCATAAACATGTGAAAAATACATACAATCCCAATAAATAGGCAAAGTCCCCAAACACTGAGATGCACAATATTCTAACAAGCTTTGCATGCTCATTCCATGCAAGCAAACAGCCACAGTAGAAGATATCACACGCTTGTTTCTTCGCCTTTGGTATCCCATGTGTGGTCTGCCAAGGACAATTACATGTGACAAGGATCCACAATTTACTTCACATTTCTAGAGAGCATTATTCGACAACTTTGTAACCAAGTTACAGCTGTCTAGCGCATTCCATCCTCAGACAGATGACCAGATAAAAATATATAATCAACTGGCATTTGAGGTTCTCAAGTCGTATTGCCAGTCGACGTGGGAACATTATCTTCCTTTGGTACAGGCAATCTTGAACGATACTCACTTATCCAGTATTGGTCAGACTCCTTATGAGGCAATATTTGGCCGTCGTTTCTCATCACTTCTTACGAGGATGGTGTTACCTTCCTTGGAGGCCAACAAGACCACAGAAACATTTTCAAAAATCATCGAGTCAGTAAAGGAACGCCTCACCAAAGCACATGAAGCGTATGTCAAAATATGTGAATATGAAGCAGAGCAAATAGAGATCACACGAGAGAGTAAACAACCAAGAGAGATCCAACACTTGAGCCAAAAACTGAATGTATTAAATGAATTACGAAGGAACAATGTCCATGCTTATATACATATCTATAGAGCAAGTCGGCCTATAGGACTGAAGGACAAATGTCCACAACTAATATAAATGCCTAAAATAGTTGTACATTGATTTGTCTCCTAGGTCGAGTTCGGCCTCTAGTAGACGTTAATACAACTTTCTTTCTTTCTTTCTCTCTCTCTCACAAGACAAAGCAAGAGCTCTCATAACACAAAGGGGGATTGTGTGTTTCCATTATGAGAAAATGCCTTTTATACAACTGGCCCTTATTCATACTTGGGTGCCCAAAACTTACTAACTAAAGCCTTGGTTGGCCAGTATCTCATAATGTACAACCTTTATAAAGAAACTCAACATCACACTTCAAAAGCATATCACAACCCCGAGTCTTGCTTCAGTCGGTGCTCCTTCATCTTCAGGCAGTGCATCGTTACCTTCTGCTGCTGTGCTGGTGTTGTCGCATCTTCTGGCTGCGCATCCTGTCCTACTGCTGCTCCAGGCCGATTATCTTCTCCGACCGCTGCTACAGGCTGAGCATCCTCTCTCCTACATCAGTGCTTACATCAACAGATCATCAGTGCTTACATCAGCATATCAATGTTTTCTCCACAGCTCATGGGACAGCAACCCCTCTCTGCTCCTTGACCTCGACGTCGGGACGGTAGCCCACTCTGCTCATTTCTTCAGGACAGCAACCTACCATCTGCCTTGGATTGTGGCCTTCTCCACCCTCTGCATTATCACGGGACAGCAGCCCTCTCTGCTCCTTCGGAGTCTCACATTGAGCTCTTGTATTGGATTTTATCATATATACACTCACTCATTGCATGCTGTGTTGATTTGCTCTCATCTCTCATACGTTTGGTCCTTTCGTCCTTTTGCCCTCACACCCCCTATATATGGCTCTTCGACTTCCCATGCTCTTGCATATGGGATAATCCACCACAACTTCCAGTCATGCGATAACCCGAGAGTAGCTACGAGAATTGCCGCCTCCAACAATAGGCTGGCCCCCAAGCGCTGGCCTAAAGCCTTATTCCCTTTATGCTTTTGTATGCAAGCTATGCTAAACCTAAATTGTCATGTGCATGCCACATGGACATGGCTAATCCAAGCCTACACCCTGTTTTGGCAGCACATTTAGATCCATTAGAAAGCCACTTATGCCCAGAAGTGGTCCACGAGGTCATGTCTTCAGTCGGCCGCGGATTTACAACAAAGTACAGATGAAGTCAGCAGCATGTTTATACCTGGAGTTGTCCTCTAGAGCTGGCCGACACGGCACATATGGAGCCTATAAAAGGCTACACTAGGCATTGTTTCATTCATCTCAGTCCAACTTGGGGGTCAATACATGGATAGGACCCTTGAGGTCTAGAGTAGGTCTATAGTCTCCTTTTGGAAGGCCAAAGGCCACAGCCTTTTGTACAAGACTATTACATCTTTTTTTACTATATAATATACTGAAAATACAGCTCTCTCTCTCTCTCCTCTCTGTCTTTGTTGGTGATTTGCATCAAGGTTCCTATTCAATTACTTAGGGCTGAAGGAACACAACAGTGCTTCCACATGTCACATTGGTATCAAAGCATCAGACCTCAGCTATGCTAAGTGCTGTTGGTGTCCCAAAAGAAGTGCACAGGTCCAACGAAAGTAACTCAACATGTGTCAAGACCCCTAGGAGCTGGTTGTTGTCAAGCAAAACCCAAGGGAGCCATGGACATTCTCAGGTGCTGGTCCAGAAGAGGCAGCCAGATAAAGAGTATGAACCAGATAGAGCTAGGACTTGGAGCACAAGGACCAGTGTTGGACTGGAGAATGGACTTGGATCCCTGTCGACTGTACCAGAAACAGAAGAAGAGCTGTCGGCTGAATTAGGAAAAAGGGGGCAGCTACATGCGCATCATTTATATGATTTTATGTCCAATCAGCTGGCCGACAGCAGTCGGCCAGCTCTCCATTAAAGTTAAGAGACTATAAATAGCAAAGTGTGCTTATAGTTCTAACCATTCAGTCCTTTAGGGATTGGATCAGTAGGGTCCAGCTTTAGGACCAGAATTTTGGTGTTTATCACCCTTTTTATGAAGACAGCCTAGGGCTGTAGAAGAGTACCTTTTTGTAATATATTAATATACTGATTTTCCAGCTCTCTCTCTCTCTCTCTCTCTCTCTCTCTCTCTCTCTCTCCATATCTGCGTTTTGCATCAGCATGTTTCCAAGAGTGTTTAGGGCTGAAAGAAGACTCCCAGAGCTTCCGCGTGTTACATAAATAGAGGCTTTGCAAATCATCTATTCATTCATCTCATAATTCAGTCAAGGAGCATTCAGGCGCCCATTCAGCCTTGCATCCACCTCAGATCCATGCGTTTTGGAGAAGCGTAGCATCCTTCAGCAAGAGGAGCATCAACGCTTGTGCATTCAGCCCTCCTACAGCAAACGCATCAGTCCTAAACATTCAGCCATCAGTAAACCTTGCGTTTTCTGCATCCATGCAGTTTTCAGCATTCATTCATTCATCGTTTTGCTCCAGCCACTTGGTGAAGGTAAAACGCAGCATTCATACTCATTTACAGCATTCATATACAGTCTAGAACAGTCCCAAACAGCCCCTCTCTCAACCCTAGCTTTGCATCCCTTCCTCATACCATTGGGAAGAGTGCATAGGCTTGAGATTGGACATCTTTGGTGTTTATACAGCAGTGCACTGTTCAGCCCAACACTTGGTCTTCAGAGGTCTTGCGTTTGGCTTGTCGCGTAAGTCACACTATCAGCCTCTTTAAAGATAGTAAAGCAAATACTATCTCGGTAACGGGATAGGGGGCCCTTCAGTGGGTAATTCAGACCCCATACGGTGTACAGTTCTTATCTCTCTCTCTCATATCTCTCTAAAGTTTGAAGTATTAAAGTGGATTTCTAAACTCGCGAAACTCGGGATACAGAAGACGGTGTGAGCATTTGTGTGACAGGATCCTCCAATACGAAGACTTCCGCTGTATGTTACATTGTTATCAGATTCAGCTTGTCCACACACACCGTATCCTAGCGTGAGGGCATACTTGGATGGTCAGATTGCATTCCGGCACACCACCGACTTCAGCATCATGTCTACAGAGGAGAGTACTCATCAGCCGGAAGACGTCTCCCTCAAAGGAGACCTTGCTCTTCCGTCTACCGCAGACACCATAGCTCTTCTTATAGCTCAGAACCAGCTGCTCATGGAGCGTCTCCAACTCTTGGAGGCAGCAGCAACACGTCCTCCTCCGCCTCCAGCAGCACCCGACTACATCTCCCTCTTCTTTCAGATGGAACAACAAAGGAGAGAAGATGAGGCCCGAAGGAGAGAAGAAAAAGCAGAAGCAAAAGCTAGAAAGCAACAAGAAAAAGCAAAAAGACGGGACTATGAGGAAGCCCAGCGCAGGATCAATGAAGACCGGCGTCAGGCTGAACTCGCCGCTCGAGAGCACCAACGAGAGCTCGATCAAGAACGTATGTTACTCGAGCACCAAAGGGAAAAGGAGGCCATTCATCTTAGATACCAGCACCTCTCTTTAGCATCCCCAGTCTCACGTGCCACCAGCCAACAGTCCGCAGCATCAACTACCGTCATTCGAAGTCAACCTAATTTCAGTAAGTATGATGGTAAGTGTGATCATTTAACAGTAAATTAGTTTATTCATCAATTTACTGCTCATTTTCCATTAGCTAAGATCACAGATCCTCAGGATAGAGTCCACGTAGCGGCTCCCCGTCTCACTGGTGAGGCAGTCACTTGGTGGCAGCATTCATCTAATCTCTATACCGACCAGACCATAGGTGTCACAGCTTTCAGCTAGGATACCTTTGTACATGACCTAAAGACCAGATTCCTCCCGCCCCGCCCCAGTACATGCCCGGTCTAGCAGATGAGTTCTATGGACTCAGACAGAACGGATCCCCAGTGCTTCAATTTTCCAGCAAGGTTATCACTTTAGGACAGCAATTAGGTTTATCTACGCAGGCCAAGATGGAGCAATTCATTCGTGGATTGGATCCCAACATTCAGTTCACAGTTCGTAACTTTGAACCCAGTACATATGACCGGGCTCTAACTCTCGCTCAGAATGAAGAAATGAAGATGAACGGAGGCAAGCCCAAGCAGTCATCTCAATCCAGTACCAAACCCCAGGAGCAGCAGCCATCCACTGCACAGTCAGGGAAAGGTAACGCATCTTCTAAAGATGCTAAAAAGGACGGCAGTAATAGCTCCAGCTCAGGGAGTAAGAAAGATAAAGAATCTTAGCCTAAGAAAACCCCCGATGAAAAGGCTAAAGCAGGCATTACTCGAGGTTATCTTCCTCCAGGGGAGCAAAAGAAGTATCAATGAGAAAATAGATGTTTTTTCTGTCACATCATAGGGCATGGTAAGAAAGATTGCCACAAATGGCAAGCAGAACAAGCCACCAAAGCTCCTTCTGCCACAATTGCCACAGCCTCCCCAGCTCCGCCTACTACCACAAATGCAGTTCAACTTTAACCTTCTGTGCATCCTATGCCATCAGTGGTATTTGATGCTAAGGAGGATGAGAGAAATGCTGCATAGAAGAGCCTCATCCGAGCTTATGGCTCTGCCAAGGGCCGACAGTTTGTAGTCCTTTTCGATATGGGTGGTTCTGAAGACGCCATCTCTCCCCAGTTGGCTAATAAATTGAACTGCACATTAGTCCCATATCATCTAGATGTGGACGTGTTTACACCTGATCTTCGCACCCACATTTCCCAGAAGAGGCACAGCAATTTGCCTTTGAAGTTCAAAAGGCCTCATTCCAACGAGATTTCATCGTCTCACCTCTGTTGGGGTGTGACATGATCTTAGAAATTCAGTGGTTCCATCAATATGATCCTATTCCCAATTGGGGGCAGGACACTTTTACTATTTGTAAAGGTTTTCCTGAGCCTATCATGATTCATGGGGATAGAAGCATTCTTGGCATCCCATTGATTTCGCATCTCCAGGCCAGACGAGCTATCTGCAAGGGAGCAGAAGGAGCACTACTTAATGTTCCTGCTCAAACAGCCTCTACCTCATTGGTAGCATCCATTTCATCTTCATTCCCTCAGTTACCAGACCTCGTGTCCAGACATCAGGACGTTATGCTTAGGGACAATCTCCCGCCCAGTCTCCCACCCTCTCGCCCCCAGGACCATCACATTGATTTGGTCCTTGGATCAGATCCTCCTAGTAGGTTTCCCTATCGTCTTTCCAAGACTTTAGAGGGCAAGTTAGAAAAGCAATTATCTGAGCTTCTCTGAGCCCGATTTATTTGGCCTTCTTCCTCACCATTTGTTGCACCTATCCTATTTGTCCAAAAGAAGGACAAGTCTGCACGCCTTTGTGTAGATTACAGGGCATAAAAGAAACTCACCATCAAGAATAAGTTTCCTATGCCAAGGATAGAGTACATTTTGGAGCGTTTAGACGGTGCTAAGTTTTTCACTTAGATCGACCTCAAGAGTGGTTACCATCAGGTCCGCATTTTCGTAGCTGACATTCCATTTCGGACAGAGCGTGGTCACTACGAGTTCGTAGTCATGCCTTTTGGACTTACAAATGCACCCGCAACCTTCAATAAGATGATGTCTAGGATTTTCGCAATCCACATTGGGAAGTGTGTTTTCATATTCCTTGATGACATACTAGTCTTCTCAGCCACTGTGGAGCAACATGAGAAAGATGTGGAGTAAGTCTTACAACTTTTGCGAGATAATCAGCTCTACATAAACGCCAAAAAGTCTGTCTTTGGTGTTAAAGAAGTTCAGTATTTGGGCCATATCATCGGTTCCGATGAGATTAGACTGGATCCATCAAAGGTTCAGGAAATCTTAGATTGGGACATTCCTAAGAACGCTCAAGTAATCCGCTCATTCGTAGGTCTTTGTCAGGCCTATAGTACCCATGTCCATCAATTTCCAAACCTTGCAGCTCCTCTTACCGACTTGCTCAAGGAGGTGAAGACTCGCAAGCAGAAAGTCTCAATTACAGGCAAGGCGCTTGATGCATTCCGTGCACTCCAAAAAGCCGCCTCAGAAGTGCCTGTATTAAAGTTAGCATCTTGGGATGAACCTTTTGAGGTCATTACCGATGCAAGCAATGTAGCCATAGGTGTAGTTCTCCAGCAGGACAATAGACCCGTGGCATATTACAGTAGAAAATTGGATGTCGCCGAAAAGAATTATTCGGTATATGACAAAGAGCTTTTGGGTGTAATCACAGCACTCAAACATTGAAAGCCTTTTCTTTATGGACAGGTTTTCACAGTGAAAACAGACCACCAAGCACTTAAGTGGCTTCAAACAATACCAAGTGCCCAGTGGAGTCAACTCTTCCAAGAGTTTGGAGCAATGATTGAATACATCCCTGGTAAGCATAACCCAGTAGCAGATGCTCTTAGTCGAAAAGCTAGCATCCAGGCAGTCCAAGAATCTACCATTCTCGAAATCACGGGGAAGGACTTAGATAGTATGAAAGACCAATATGTCGACTCCCCTGAGTTTGGTACTCAGTACAGTTTGGCCCTCAATTCTGAGCCGGGCCATTATTCCATCCAGAACGGTTGGTTGTTCTTCAAGAACCGCCTCTGTGTCATTCGGGAAAAGCGTTCCGCTCTTCTCCATGATACCCATGACTCCTTAGTTGGAAGACATAGGGGTATCAATAGTACCCTCAAGAAATTAGAACGGTCCTTTTATTGGCCAAAGATAAGGCGTGATGTCTATGCACATGTACAAGCCTGTAAGATTTGTCAAAAAGTAAAGGTTCCACATACAAAGAAGGCTGGTTTACTTCAACCTTTGCCTATCCCCGATGAACCTTTCATCGACATATCTATGGACTTTGTAGAGCCTCTACTAGCATCCACCGGATCCCATAACACTCTGTTTCACCATTGTGGATCGCTTTAGTAAATTCTCCATGCTCATCCCATGCAAGCATACGGCCACAACCGAGGACGTAGCCCGTCTGTTTCTCAAGCATTGGTACCCAATTTGTGGTTTGCCTAGCACCATTACATCAGATAGAGATTCCAAGTTTACCTCACATTTTTGGAGGGCATTATTTGAAAACTTCGAGACTAAGTTGTAGTTGTCTAGTGCACTCCATCCGCAGACAGACGACCAAACTGAAATTTATAACCAGTTGGCCTTCGATGTTTTCAAGTCATACTGTCATGACCAGCAGTCCAAATGGGAACATTATCTTCCATTGGTCCAGGCTATCTTGAAACGACACTCATTCATTCAGTGTTGGACGGACTCCATATGAAGCAGCCTTTGGTCGCCGTTTCTCTTCTCTTTTGACGAGATTGGTGTCTCCATCTCTAGAGGCTAATAAAGCCACGGAAGCATTTTCCAAGATCATTGAGTCAGTCAAGGACCGCTTGACCAAAGCACAGAAAGCATATAGCAGACAGGAGAATAAGTCTAGACGAGATGTCCACTTCAAGAAAGGGGATTGGGTCTATTTGCGTATCATGAAACAAAGATTGAAACAAGTGGGCAAGCGTTGTCCCAAGCTTTCATTCCGTAGTTTTGGCCCTTTTCCAGTAGTTAAGAAGTTAAGTGATGTCTCTATGAAGTTAAAGTTGCCTACCAGTTGGACAATGCCTGATGTTTTCCATGTTTCTTGGCTAAAACCATATGTTGGTCCAGAAGTGTTTAATGTTTCAGATGAACAACAGCCAGACGTGGTAGATGAAGCAGAAGTCATTGAGCCCGAGCAGATCCTTCTTCATCGTTGGAAGCATGGTTCCGATCGACGGATACGTCAGTTCTATACGAAATTCTTAGATCGAGGTACCTACGAAGCCTTATGGCTAGACGAGGAGTTCTTTCAAGAGTACCCCTAGTTGTTAGCGGACTACTTGGAAGCCATGAACCTGCCACCAAGCTAAGCAAGAGGGAATGTCACATGCACTCTGCACTCAGTGCATGGTGACAAGATGGCTCATCATCAACAGTGCAACATCTGTACACTATTAGAACCCAGTAGGATGATATTTGTCGTACGTCGTGACGCCTTTACAGCCACAGTAGATTGTGTATGGCTGAGGAGATCGATGACTGATCTTTGTGAGTGTCAACAGACACCGACCATCATACTCACTGACAATCAGAGTGCTTTAGCCGTGGCACGAAACCCAGTGTTTCATGCACATACTAAACACATACAAATTCATTATCATTATGTCAAGGAGAGGATTCATGCAAGGGAGATCTCATTATCTTACTGTTCTACACATGACAATGTTGCAGATCTATTCACGAAGGCATTGCCTCGAGAGAAGTTTGAAGCTTTCCGCAAAGCTTTAGGCTTACTCTCCTACAGAGAGTGATTTGCTACTAACCTTGTACAGGTTCACATTGCTACTACAGGGGGGATTTATTGGCATATATGCTATGAGTTATGCCACATATGTCACATGTACTCTGCACTGTAGTGCATGGTGACAAGATGGCTCATCATCAGTGCATCACTGTACAACAGTAGAACCCTTTAGAATTTGATATTTGTCATACGTCGTGACCCCATTGTAATCCTCCATCCAAGATATGTCAGGCACGAGCTACGTAGGTCATTCCTCAACCTTAGGGAGTCACTCAGTCAGTCAGTCAAAGTCCCTTAACCCACTTGGAGAGAATCATTCATGCATATAGAAGTCATAGAAGCCTTAGAGTTTGCATCAGGACATGTTTTGCATTTTTGCATAGCATTCATCCCATATGCATTTTAGACCACCTAGACCATTGCAAAAGCCTTAGAATATTATCTGGTATTTTTTCCATATTTTATAGTATTTATCTGGCATTTTTCCACATTATTATCACCATTATTCGTTTATTTGCAAGACATGAAGCAGTCGGCCAGTTTCAGCCAGCCGACTTGCTCATGTAGTGCATATAAATAGCATCACTTGCTCATCCCATCAATCATCTCATATCATTCAGCCATCAAGCCTTCAAGTGCTTCATCCTTCAGCACAAGGAGCATTAATGCTTGAGCATTCAGCACATCATCAACAAAACGCAGCAGCATTCAGCATTCAGCCGATACAATACCTTGCGTTCTCAGCATCTACACAGTTTTCAGCATTCATATCATCATTGTTTTGCTACAGCCCTTCCGGTGAAGGTAAAACACACGCATTCATTCATTTTCAGCATTCATTCACAGCTTAGAAACAGTCCCAATCAGCCCATATCTCAACCTCATATTTGCAGCCTTCCTACATTCCATTGGAAGAGTGCATAGCCTTAAGATCGGTCGTCATTGGTGCTTCTACAGCCGTGTACAGTTCAGCCCGACTCTTGGTCTTTCAAAGATCTTGTGTTTGGCTTATCTACAGTCCAAAGTCAGTCCAAAGTCAGTCCAAAGTCATTCTCTCCAAAGATAATAAAGCAAATACTCCTAGCAATAGGAGGGGGCCTTTCAATGGGTAGTTTGGGACCCAATCTGGTGTACAGTTCTATCTCTCTGTAATTATCTTAAAGTTTGAAGTGCTAAAAGTGGATTGCTAAAGACTCGCGAAACTCAGGACAAAGAAGGCAGTGTGAGACTTGTGTGACAGGATCCTTCATTACGCATAATTCCGTTGCATGTTACATTGGTATCAGATTCAGCTTGTCCACACACATCGCATCCTAGCATGACAGCATCCTTGGATGGCCAAACTTCGCTCCGGCACGACCACCGACTTCAGTTTTGTCTACAGATGAGAGTACACATCAACAGGAAGGCGTCTTCCCCGAAGGAGACCTTGCTCGTCCGCCTACCACAGATACCATAGGTCTACTCCGAGCTCAGAAACAGCTTCTTATGGAGCGTCTCCAACTCTTGGGGGCAACAGCAACAAAACCCACTCCTTCAATTACCCCCGACTTCGTCACCCTCTTCTTTCAGATGGAACAGCAAAGATGTCAAATCCCCACGGATCCCCTCGTGATCGATCTTGGTTCGAAACTCGAATCCTGCAAACAAACGAACAACAAACAACAAAGGGGGTGCAGGCCTGACTCACTTCCCAACCATGACAGCCGTGGGCAAGCCCACAGTCTTGGCTGTCCCCACTGAGCCACGAGCTAAGCTAACTAGGATGACGTACCGACCAATCTCCTCCTCGCGACGTCCCATACCGCTACAAAGCTGCCCTCACGGGCCTCGAGATTGCTGCCGGCCTCAGCTGCGCAAAGCAGGTGCACGTCTGCACTAGATCCAGGCTCCAAGACCATAGAGCTCTCACAAACTCACGAGACTCTCTATATCCCAATAACTAACCTTGGCCACCCTTTTATAGGCTCTTGGCCCGTCATCAAGCGTCCACACTTGGCCGCCCGCCCGTCCATACTTGGGTGCCCGCTCGTTAGTTTATCCCTAACTCAGCTCGTCAATCAGCCTGCCTAGTTCCAAGCTTCCCCAAGCCTCGAAACTAGTCTTGCGTGCGTGTAGCACACGGTAGATACACACTGTGCACGCCCCTTCCTCTAAGAGCTCACTCCTGAGCTCACTAAAAAGCCAGGGTAATCTCTCTGAAGAGTAGTCAATGTCTCCCATGTAGCGGCCTCCTCAACACGATCCTTCCACTTGATCTTGTATTCCGTGATAAGCGTATTACACAATCTTCGTTCACGAAATCCAAGAATCTTTTCAGGTTCGTGCAGAACAAATGTCATGTTCTCGACATCTATAATTTCTTGAGGAGTAACTAACTGATCTGCTCCACCCAGTACTTCCTTAAGTCTACTGACATAAAATACAAGATGAACTTTCACATGAGAAGGCAAATCCAATTCATATGTAACTGAACCAATCCGTCGTGTAACACGAAATGGTCCACAGTATCTAGGGGATAATTTCGGAGATCTACCTGTCTGTAAAGTCTCGGAATCTTTCGGAACTCGCAAATACACCATCGTTCCTTCAGAGAACTCTCTCGGTGAACGATGTTTATTAGAATAAAACCTATATCGGTCTTGAGCACTTCTAATAGATTCCTTTGCAACTTGTAACATTTCTTGCATATCTTGCAAAAAATTACGTGCTGCATCATGCTGAAGTCCTGAGAATCCTACTGTAACAGGTGATCTAGGTTGAAAACCATACATAAGCATGAAAGGACTAAACCCTGTACTCGTATGCTTAGTACTGTTATATGCAAATTCTAACATAGGAAGATAATCCTCCCATGAACTCTGTCTTTTGGATACATATGCTCGAAGCATATCCTCCAAAATCTGATTCACTCTTTCAGTCTGGCCATCAGATTGAGGATGATCTGACGAACTCAAATTCAAAGTTGTTTCCAACTTCTCAAAAACAAGTTTCCAAAAATCACTCGTAAACTTAGAGTCCCTATCACTGACTATGTCTTGCGGTAACCCGTACAGTCTAAACAATTGCTCGATAAACTGCCGAGCTAATTGCATAGCTGTAATAGTCTTCCGGGTCGGTAAAAATCTAGCCATTTTTGTCAAGAGATCTATCACAACCCAAATAGAATCATGGCCTTGACGTGTTCTTGGCAATCCGGTAATAAAATCCATGGAAATACTTTCCCATTTATTACCTGGGATTTGCAAAGGATGCAACAACCCAGCCTGTCTAAAGCGTTCAGCTTTATTTGCCTGACAAATTTTACACTTGAGAACATAATCGTCTACATACCCTCTCATCTTCGGCCAAGAAAAAGTGTGTTTCACTAAAGATAGTGTCCTGTGTACCCCAGGGTGTCCAGCAAAAGGGGCGTCGTGACACTCCCTCAGAATCTTGGACCTAATGTCTGGGATCTGTGGTACACAAATTTTGTCATTACGGAATAGTAAACCATTCCGAATCATCCACTGGCCTCCTGCAGCCTGAATGGTAGACTGCTCAGTCATCGAGTCTTGGTCTATCAATGAGCTCCCGTCCTGGATCTTCTGCCAAAATGGACCAAAATAACTATCAGTCCTGCAAAGCCCTCTCAATGACTAAAATAAGTCAGTAGAAATCTCGATGAACGACAAAGAATTCACCTCTCTAATTCGACTAAGCGCATCTGCAATACTATTCATGGACCCTTTCCGATAACGGATCTCAAAATCAAAATCTTGCATTAACTCTGCCCAACGAGCTTTCCTTCCTCTCAAATCATCCGCATCACACACATACTTAATTGACTGATGATCAGTCAATACCACAAACTTAGAGCCATATAAATAATGTCTCCAAACCTTGAGGGCATGAATCAAGGCATAAAGCTCCTTCTCAAGGGTTGGCCAACGAGATTGAGTGTTGCCTAGCTTTTTACTTTCAAAAGTAACCGGTCTACCATCTTGAAATAAAGCAGCCCCAATAGCATAGTCACTGGCATCAGTTTCAAGAACATAAGGCCGACTAGAATTAGGTAATGCTAAGATAGGTGCTTCCTTGACTTTATCTTTCAAAAGTCTAAAGGCCATATCCAAATCGTTATTTCAAGTGATAGGCTAAATGGACTTACGTCCACGACCTTTCAATAAGTCGGTCATCGGTAGTGTGAGCTGAGAGTACTCCCATACAGATTTCCGAAGAAAAACAACAAAACCGAGAAAAGAACGAAATTGTTTCACTGTTCGCAATATAGGCCAGTCCAGAACCTTCTGAACTCGGTCATAGTCAATGCTCAATCCATCTCTAGTGATCTTGTGTCCCAAGTAAATGATGTCGGTCATAAAGAACTCACATTTACTTAACTTAGTATATAGTCGATTCTGTCTTAAAATAGATAAGACAATCGTGAGGTGTCTGACATGATCCTCAAGAGTACGACTATATATCAATATATCATCCAGGAACACCACCATAAATTTCTCCAAATGTTCACAAAAAAGATCGTTCATCATTTGTTGGAATGTGGCTGGAGCATTGGTTAACCCAAAAGGTAATACGAGAAACTCGTAATGGCCATACCTAGTCCGAAAGGCGGTTCTTTCGACATGTCTTTTATGAATACGTATCTGGTGATAGCCAGTACGTAAATCGATCTTCGCGAAATATTTCGCTCCTGCTAACCGGTCAATCAGGTCATCTGATCTAGGGAGAGGATAACGGTTCTTAATGGTCACCTTGTTCAATCTCTTGTAATCTATACACATTCTCCAAGTATTGTCCTTCTTTCTCCTAAGCAACACAGGTGCACCCCAAGGTGATTTACTTGGACGGATCTGGCCCATCCTCAAATAATCTTCGAGTTGTTTAGCCAACTCATCTTCCTCAGATTGGCTCATTCTATAAGGTGGAATACTCACAGGATGAGCACCAGGGATCAAGTCAATACGATGATCTATTGCCCGTTCAGGTGGTAAACCTGATGGCAGTTCCTTAGGAAATACATCTTGAAACGAATGAAGTATCTTCTGTAATTCTTTGCTTTCAAACACACTTAATTCATTTACATCCATGGAAGGGATGAGAAAAGAAGAAAGTGGAATCAATACACAATGGAAAGCAGTATACAAAGAAGAATCCATTATATTTCCAAAATCAATTGTATTTACAAGAGGTCCCTGAGAGGGATGGATACAATCACCTAAAATACTATACTTGGTGTCCCTATGCTGAAAAGAAAAAATATGACTAGACCAATCTATCTTGACTTCAAGAGTCTTAAACCACTCAATCCCTAATAACAAGTCTACATTTTCCAGATGCATGACATAGCATTCCAAAGTATCTTTGTAGTCCTGAATCTGGATTGGAAGCATCTCCACCTTGCGATCCCAAACTTGCCTTCCCGCAAGTAGGCGTACCTCATAGGTATGGTCGTTGAGTGTCGTATCAAGACTCAATTTCTGCACAAGTTTGTAGTTAACAAAGTTATGCAAACTGCCAGGGTCTAAAAGAATGCGAATCTTATGGCCATTCACTTCTCCATAAACTCGGAGAAGATCATGCAAGCCAAATACTTTAGAATTGAACAGACAATCAGAACAAGTACTAGGGCGAGAAAGTACAGTAATTGACGTTCCTGTCAAAGACAACTGGTTAGCTGCCTTTGGCTTGAGTCCTGCGTTTGACTTGGTACCCTTTTGCTTCGGGCACTCGTTACGCATGTGTCCTTTTTCTTCGCAGATAAAACAACGTCCTTCTTTCTTAAGCTTCAAAGCCCTAAGGAGTCGTTTCTTCTTCGCTGGTGTCGAACTTGAATTCTTCGAAGGTTGGTCCGAAGACTTTCCCTCTGTCATGCTAGCCATAGGTGTGGAGAACTTTCTTTTATGCTTGTTCCCCTACTCGGTAACCGGTTTCGACAGAAGCATTCTTGGTATTCCATTGATTTTTCATCTCCAAGCCCGACGAGCTATCCGCAAGGGAGCGGAAGGAGCATTGATTTATGTTCGTGCTCAAATAGCCTCTACCTCATCGGTAGCGGCCATCTCATCTTCATCTCCAGTCCCACATGTCACGTGCATCCCGCACTTGGATGCCACGTGGACATTCTGTACAGTAGGTGCAGGACGTGGGATGGTGAACTGGTCCCATGTGAGCCCAGTCCGGGACGAGTCAGCCAGGGATCCATCTCAGTCGTCCGAGGTCAGGTGTGCATCGTCCTGCACATGAGTCCAAGGTCAGGTGTGCATTGTCCTGCACATGAAGCAGTGCCAGTCCGCGCTGTGAGTCTCCCTCTGGAATGATGTCAAATGTGCTGAGTATCTGGTTTGCAACTGGATGCCAGGCCTCTGTAGGCATGTAGTTTGCATGTAGAGATGGGGCCAGCCCATAGGGCTACCCCAGGGCAAGGTTTTGCATTGGCATACTTAGCGTGGGCATGGGGGAGGTATAGAACCACCCCCAAGGGGCCAGGAGGGCCCAAGACATTGCCCACCAGCCAAGGCAAGGGCTGGAGGGGCAGTCGGCCAGCTCCAGAGCCTCTGGACAGGCAGCCGACAGAGGGTAAAAACCCTAGAACAGAAGGCAGCCAGGTGTGGGGGGCAGTCCCACACCTCTGCGTTGAATGCCCAGCAGCCAGGGTGCTGTCCCAGGAGGCTGCGCAGGCTGGACAGAAGTGTGAACACAAAGTGCAGGCTGGACAGAAAGTAAGTATAGTGTGAACTACATTTATTTATTATAACTCAGTCGTGGGGCTGTTATGAGCAGGCCGACTAGATGATAGGAGGGGTATAAAAGCCCAAGCCAAGATCTCAATGGGATCATCTCACAATTCACCAAGAGCCTCAAGCATTCAAGGGCCAGGACAGCCAAGGGTTTGCTAAAGCTAAGGGGTGAAGGACTGAAGGTCAAGGGCAGGTTTTCCAGCCAAGAAAAGGTCAAGTACTTTGTATTTGTTTCAGATTTACATCATTCTAATAAAGCAAATACACCATCCGTGGTGGGGGCCCTACAGAGGGTAATTGGGACCCAATACTGTGTCCTCTCCATCTCCCCCTTCTCTCTCTATTTTCTGCACATCGTCTTTCAGTTTTGTGCGTTAATTCCGTCGCGAAAAGAGTGCTGTTTTCTGAGTTTTGAAGTACCGATCCTTCTCCGAAGCTTCCGCATATTACAGTGGTATCAGAGCCTACTTCAAGGACGAAGATTCAGCAAAGAAAACCAGAAAATTTTTCGCTCGTGTGGTTGGTTTTTAGACGCCGGTGGACTACCCCTTTCGGAGTGACTCCTGTCCCTCGAAGGACGGTTGGTTTTTAGCCTCCGGAAGCCTCCGGAAGTCTCCCACACAGATAGTGGATGGTCAGATTGCGTTCCGGAAAGGAACTGCATATTTCCGCTATGGCGAGCTTTGGCGACGAGAGAGAACCAGAACCATGGGACCAGAGTGCACCAGGCAGCCCAGCTAGGGCACCCGGCTTGAGTGTACAAGACATGTTCCAGCAGATGATGCGAGCAATCGCAGACCAGACAACCAAGTTGGACGAGCAGAAGGCGCGGATTTTGGCTCTGGAGGAGCGTTCTCGCTCTCCAGCGTCGCGTTTTCCATCTCCTCCTCCCTCTCCTTCCGTACCTCAGATACCAGATCCTCGTCACAGGGACCCTCTCGAGGGGTCACAGCCGCAGTCAAGCTCCTTGCTTGAGATGCAGATACGGGCATTGGAGATTCGACAACGAGAAGACGAAGCCATGCGACGATTCAGTAAGTATAATGGTAAACTCGATCCCACTACTCTGTATTCATGGTTACATCAATTTGAAGCTTACTTTGCCGCAGTTAGGAAATCAGATATTGACAAAGTGATCTTAGCCAGTTGGTATTTGGAAGGTGAGGCCATTCCTTGGTGGACTCAGTGGGCTCACGCCCACACCAGATCAGGTATGGCAGCTTATGGGTGGGACGAGTTCGTCCGTGACCTTAAGCAGCGGTTTTTACCGCCCCACTACCTTGAGCGACTCGAAGACGAGTTCAGGGGTGCGCGTCAGAATGCGCAACCAGTCCTTCAGTTTGCCAATAGAATTTCGACCTTGTGTCTACAATTAGGCTTATCTGATGCGGACAAGAAAGGGCAGTTTTTGTATGGCCTGGACACACACATCCAATGGGAGGTGCGTATGTTTAGACCAGCCACCTTTGAGGACGCACTCTCGCTTGCGCAGAGTGCAGAAATGAAACACAATGGTGGCAAGCCCAAGACTTCCCAGCCGGCTTCTCCCAAGGCTAACACCTCGGGGGGCAAAAGCCAGAACCAGACGGGGTCTTCCCCAGGACAGAGCCCGGGAGCCTCTGGCTCCAAGAACTCGAACAATGCGTCTAAGCTTACTCCAGACCAGAAAGCGGAGGCAGGCAAGACAGGTGGCTAGTTGAGTGCTGAGGAGCTTGCTCAGTACAGGAAGAAGGGTAGATGTTACTTTTGTCACACAAAAGGACATACTTCTCGGGATTGTCCGAAGAAGCCTCCAAAGCCCGCCGCCGCCTCCACAGCTTCCGTGGTGAGCACAGCTCCCACACAGACCCCAGTGGCTACCCCTAGTTCTTCAACCCCCGGTGCTTCAGTTGGAGCAATTATTAGCCGGGAGCTCGAAGATAAGCAGAAGGGCGCCCATGACCAGGAGTATGAGCGCAACGAATTGCTCAAGTCCTTTGGCTACATAGGTGGCCAGAGAGTCGTCGTCTTGTTTGACAGCGGCAGTACGGAGGATGTGATCACGGAAGAGGCCGCTAGGCGTGCCCGTTTCGAGCTGACTCCGGTGGACAAACAAGTTGAGGGATTTAGCACAGGTATGACAACGAGCGTCAAGTATGAAGCTCTAGGTGCTAAGTTAGTCATTCAGGGCATAGAGTTTGTGCGTGACTTTATGGTTGCCCCTCTTGTAGGAGCAGACATAATTTTGGGTATCCAGTGGTTTCACAAGTTCCTTCCTGATGTCAAGTGGGACAAGCACACGTTCCAGATTGATCGGAATGTGTCAAACACCCCTGTGACCATTAAGTGTGAGCCAGGTATTCCAAACTTTCCGCTCATAAGCCACTTGCAGGCTAAGCGAGCAGTCAGGAAAGGCGCACAATGTGCGATGATTTACGTCCAGACAGCCCAGACGGTGGCCAGTGCTTCCGAGAAGTACTCGGTTCTCCATGAAAAGTTCCAGAAGATTTTTCTTCGGGACAGTCTCCCTCCCCAGCTTCCCCCGTCCAGACCGGAGGATCACAAAATTGATCTCCTCCCAGGCTCGGAACCCCCGAGCAAGTTTCCGTATCGCCTTTCTAAGGCAATGGAATCGGAGTTGGACCGCCAACTCCAAGAATTGTTGCAAGCTGGCTTCATCCGCCCCAGCGTGTCGCCGTTTGCAGCACCGATCTTATTTGTCAAGAAGAAAGATGGGTCTTCTCGGTTGTGTGTCGATTATCGTGCACTCAACAAGCTGACTATCAAGAGCAGATTCCCGATGCCTCGAATCGACTATATTCTCGAGAGGCTGAATGGAGCTAAGGTGTTCTCTAAATTGGATTTAAAGAGTGGGTACCACCAGGTTCGGATTGTTGAGGGGGACATCCCCAAGACAGCTTTCCGTACAGAACGGGCCCACTACGAATTTGTGGTCATGCCATTTGGTTTGACGAACGCCCCAGCTACATTTAACTGCATGATGATGCGTATTTTCCGGGAGTTGATCGGAGTGTGTGTGTTCATATTTCTGGACGACATACTCATATTTTCAGCTACAGTTGAGCAGCATGACATTGATGTGGAGAAAGTCCTTAAGTTGCTGGAAAGCAACGAGCTCTATATCAATGAAAAGAAGTCAGAATTTTATCTGTTCCAGGTACATTACTTGGGATATATAATCAGTGCCGAAGGCATTCGACTTGATCCGGCTAAAGTGGCCGAGATTGTTAACTGGGAAGTACCTCAGACTGCTTATGACATTAGATCATTTGTGGGTATATGCCAGGCATATTCCACCCACATTGACAAGTTTTCCGATCTCTCGGCAGACCTCACCGATCTTCTAAAGGGAGTGAAAACAAGGAGGCAAAAGATTCGAATGACTCCACGAGCGTTGGAGGCATTCCAGAACCTCAAGGTGGCTTTGTCGGAAGCGCCTTGTCTAGCCCTTGCCTCGTGGGACGAACCATTTCAGGTGATCACCGATGCGAGTAACATCGCAATTGGAGGTGTATTGCAACAGAATGGTCATCCAGTAGCTTACATGTCTCGTAAGTTACTGCCCGCCGAAAAGAATTACTCAGTCTACGATCGTGAACTCCTAGCAGTCATTCAGGCCTTGAAACATTGGAAACATTTCTTGTATGGCCGTGACTTCGAGGTTCGCACTGACCATCAGGCATTGCGCTGGATTCAAACGATGCCCAGTGCACAGTGGAGTGATCGACAGCACCGCTGGAGTCAGATATTCCAGCAGTTCGGTGGTATGATTGAGTACCTTCCAGGAATGGCCAATCCAGTGGCCGATGCTTTGAGCAGGAAGGGACAAGTATCTGCGATTCAGACCACTAGACTGGACCTTGTTGGTACAGGACTAGAAGACATGAAGCACACGTACGCGGATTCCGAGGAATTCGGTACTCAGTGGGAACAGGCATTGGATGCCACAGGACCATGCCATTTTCTGATACGCGATGGTTGGCTTTACTACAAAGGCCGACTGTGTGTCATGAAATCATTCCGGGCAGCTCTTCTCCATGATGCCCATGACGCCATTACAGGTGGTCATAGGGGCATGAATTCGACTCTGGAGAAGTTAGAACGGCAATACTATTGGCCAAAGATGAGGCGTGATGTGTTTACTTATGTACAACGCTGTGACATTTGTCAAAAGGTGAAAGCTCCTCGTGGAAAGAAGATAGGGTTGTTACAGCCTTTGCCAATTCCTGAGGGTCCTTTCCAAGACATTTCGATGGACTTTGTCACAAATCTGCCTCCCAGTCCGAGTAAGCGTAATACACAGTGTTTGACTATTGTTGACAGGTTCAGCAAATTTGTGATGCTTATTCCTTGCAGGGCCAATGTGACCGCCGAGGATGTTGCCCAGCTATTCATTCGGCATTGGTACCCGATTGGTGGGATTCCTAGAACCATAGTGTCAGACCGAGATGCCAAGTTTACCAGTCATTTTTGGAGGGCATTGTTTGATAATTTTGGTACTAAGTTGAATTTTTCCAGTGCATTCCACCCACAGACAGATGGCCAGACAGAGATATACAACCAGTTGGCCTTTGATGTGCTGAAGTGTTATGTCCACGATCAGCAAGGTAAGTGGGAATCATTTTTGCCTTTAGTTCAAGCTGTTTTAAATGACTCTTTTTCTTCAGCTATTGGCAGGACTCCATATGAGGCAGCGTTTGGAAGGCCTTTCCAGTCGTTGTTAACCAGGACGTCGTCTTCAGTACCGGAGGCGAACAGAGTGACGGAGTCTTACCAGGAGATCTTAGAGTCCGTCAAAGACAGATTGGCTAAAGCGCAAGAGGCCTACACTCGACAGGCCAATAAAGACCGAAGGGACATGAAGTTTTCGGAAGGAGATTGGGTATATCTTCGGATTATGAAGCAAAGATTAAAGCAGGTGGGCAAGCGATGCCCAAAGTTGTCTTTCAGGAGCTTCGGACCATTCCCCATCCGGAAAAAGATTAATGAGGTGTCTATGCAGTTAAAGCTACCTCCGAGTTGGACT
Source organism: Cibotium barometz (assembly GCF_041138505.1). NCBI lineage: Eukaryota > Viridiplantae > Streptophyta > Polypodiopsida > Cyatheales > Cibotiaceae > Cibotium > Cibotium barometz. The sequence goes on from NC_141049.1 coordinate 22,956,103, forward strand.
ATGCACGATGTATTTCATGTAAGTTGGTTAAAGCCATATGCAGGTCCACCCCCTTCAGAGGTCAAAGACGAAGCGGAACCAGACATCATTGATGAAGCAGAAGTAATGGTTCCAGAACAGATCCTTCTGCACCGTTTCAAGCATGGCTCAGGCCGAAGACTACGACAGTTCCTCACGAAGTTTCAGGACCGAGGAACTCATGAAGCGGTATGGCTCGACAAAGAATTCTTCGAAGACTATCCGGCTTTATTGACGGATTATTTGGAGGCTATGCAGCTTCCGTCAAGTTAAGCACAAGGGGATGTCACGTGCATCCCGCACTTGGATGCCACGTGGACATTCTGTACAGTAGGTGCAGGACCTGGGATGGTGAACTGGTCCCATGTGAGCCCAGTCCGAGACGAGTCAGCCAGGGATCCATCTCAGTCGTCTGAGGTCAGGTGTGCATCGTCCTGCACATGAGTCCAAGGTCAGGTGTGCATTGTCCTGCACATGAAGCAGTGCCAGTCCGCGCTGTGAGTCTCCCTCTGGAATGATGTCAGATGTGCTGAGTATCTGGTTTGCAACTGGATGCCAGGCCTCTGTAGGCATGTAGTTTGCATGTAGAGATGGGGCCAGCCCATAGGGCTACCCCAGGGCAAGGTTTTGCATTGGCATACTTAGCATGGGCATGGGGGAGGTATAGAACCACCCCCAAGGGGCCAAGAGGGCCCAAGACATTGCCCACCAGCCAAGGCAAGGGCTGGAGGGGCAGTCGGCCAGCTCCAGAGCCTCTGGACAGGCAGCCGACAGAGGGTAAAAACCCTAGAACAGAAGGCGGCCAGGTGTGGGGGGCAGTCCCACACCTCTGCGTTGAATGCCCAGCAGCCAGGGTGCTGTCCCAGGAGGCTGCGCAGGCTGGACAGAAGTGTGAACACAAAGTGTAGGCTGGACAGAAAGTAAGTATAGTGTGAACTACATTTATTTATTATAACTCAGTCGTGGGGCTGTTATGAGCAGGCCGACTGGATGATAGGAGGGGTATAAAAGCCCAAGCCAAGATCTCAATGGGATCATCTCACAATTCACCAAGAGCCTCAAGCATTCAAGGGCCAGGACAGCCAAGGGTTTGCTAAAGCTAAGGGGTGAAGGACTGAAGGTCAAGGGCAGGTTTTCCAGCCAAGAAAAGGTCAAGTACTTTGTATTTGTTTCAGATTTACATCATTCTAATAAAGCAAATACACCATCCGTGGTGGGGGCCCTACAGAGGGTAATTGGGACCCAATACTGTGTCCTCTCCATCTCCCCCTTCTCTCTCTATTTTCTGCACATTGTCTTTCAGTTTTGTGCGTTAATTCCGTCGCGAAAAGAGTGCTGTTTTCTGAGTTTTGAAGTACCGATCCTTCTCCGAAGCTTCCGCATATTACACCACAGTTAGCAGACCTCCTGTCTAGACATCAGGACATTATGCTTAGGCACGATCTCCCACCCAGTCTCCCCCCATCTAGTCCTGAGGACCATCATATCGATTTGGTCCTGGATCAGAACCTCCTAGCAAGTTCTCCTATCATCTTTCCAAGACTTTAGAGAGCAAGCTAGAAAAGAAGTTATCTGAGCTCCTCCGAGCCGGATTCGTTCGGCCATCTTCCTCACCATTTGCTGCACCCATCCTATTTGTCCAAAAGAAGGACAAGTCTGCACGTCTTTGTATAGACTATAGGACATTGAATAAACTCACCATTAAGAATAAGTTTCCTATGCCAAGGATTGAGTACATTTTGGAGCATTTAGACGGTGCAAAATTTTTCACTAAGATCGACCTCAAGAGTGGTTACCATCAAGTCTGCATTTTTGAAGCTAACATTTCAAAAACAGCTTTCTGGACAAGGTTACTACGAGTTCATAGTCATGCCTTTTGGGCTTACCAATGCACCCACAACCTTTAATAAAATGATGTCCAGGATTTTCGCAGTCCTCATTGGTAAGTGTGCTTTCATATTTCTTGATGACATACTTATATTCTCAGCTACTACGGAGCAGCATGAGAAAGATGTGGAGAAAGTCTTGCAACTTTTGCGAGATAATGGGCTCTACATGAACGCCAAAAAGTCTATCTTCGGCGTTATAGAGATTCGATACTTGGCCTATATCATCGGTTCCACTGGGATTCGATTGGACCCCTCAAAGGTTCAAGAGATCTTGGATTGGGACATCCCTCAGACTGCCCAAGAGATCTGTTCTTTCGTAGGTCTTTGCCAAGCCTACAGCACTCATGTTCCCCAATTTTCCAACCTTGTGTTGGGGTAAAGGCGTTATGCCCACCCTTATAGTGTGTACAAGCCCATAAGTTATAGTACATAGTACACTTAGTACTTTTAATGTACTAAGTGCACTATGTGTACTAGTGCAATATACATGTGTGATAGGGGAGTCGCACACTCATGCCTCATGAGTTGACTTATCCCCACAACTCTCTCTCTCCCTTGTTCTTCTCTGTGTATGTCTCCCACACAAGTGAAACCCTAACTGTTTCTTCCCATCAAGTGGTATCAGAGCCATTCGGTGCAAGCAGATTCTTCCCTGGTCCTTTGTTGTCTTCAGAGTCTCCAGTCAAGCTAGAAGCGACCAGCAGGTTGGGCGCAGCCTGTGTGTGAAGAGGTCAGAAGAAGCGACCAGCACGCAGCTGTAGTAGATAGGTGGGCGTAAGGAGAAGGTGGCGGAAGCCACTTCTGTGCTGAATCACAGCAGCCAGGCGCCTACAGCAGTGTAGCGCTGGGCGTCGGCTGGCGCTAGGCGAAACCAGGAGCGTAGCTGGATGAGTCGGCAGCAGCCAGGCGAGTGTGGCAATCGAAACGCAAGCGAAGGCCTAGCGCTAGGCGTCGGCTGGCGCTAGGCGAAACATAAGCGAAGGGAGCCCGTCGACGTGTACAAGGCGCTAAGCGAAGACTTCCATCGAATACAAGCGCGTAGCAAGTGGAGGGGGCGAAGGCGTATCAACTGGCCTGCTCGACTGCTCGCCCGCTGGTTGGCGATGGAGTGATGACGAGGACAGCGAATCTGAAGATTCCGATGTGAGCTTCGAACGTGGGGTTGGGCTTTTTTCAATCGCGGGGAGTACTACAAATGCCATAACGTGCTGGAGAACCTCTGGCACAGCTCACAAGAGCCCAAGCGCCAGTGCTCCGTTGGCCTGTACCACCTCCTCAATCAGAGCACTCTTTCTGCAGCAACATCAGCATGAATTGCCCTCCTCTCCTGCAACAGCATCTGCAATCAAAATTCAGCCTGCAAATTGAAGAAAATCAGGTTTTACAAGGTATTTTCCTCAATTTTTTTTTGGGATTTGCAATTGAGCAAGTACAATCAACAATTGAGCAGGTACAGGTGCCCAATTGCTCAATTTTTGAGCAAAATTGGCAAAATTGGGTGACATTGGTCACAATCAGGATAAATTTGCAGGAAATTGGTCAAATCAGGATCAATTTGCAGGAAATTGGATGTCGAAATTTGGGGCTTTTGATGTAATTGTGCAATTAAGCACTCATACATGCTGTATGATGTGAAAAATCGCACATTTCGGCAAAATTGCAGCAAATTGTAGTGCAAATCAAGGGGCTTTTGTGCCGATTTGGTTGATTTGCATGCAGGCGATCGCATTTAATGCTGTGGATAATGTGCTGATGCCTTACAAGCACTCAATGTGCCTGTAAATCAAGGGGCTTTCATGTATTGGATGTATATGTGGCCAGGGGGAAGCATCGTGAACACTCTGGATGCCTTCATGTGCATCAATGTACCATGTATGATCAGAAATTGATCTTAAATCAAGGGGCTTTTCAAGTTTTTATGCTTGTTGAGCTTGGCAAAGCAGCAGGCAAGACATTTATGCCTTGAATCCTCAAAAATCAGCTTGCAGTCAAGGGGCTTTTGCCCAATTTCTGTTCAGGACTATTGTATGCAGTGTTCGGGACTCTAAAAGTCTGATTTTCACTCATTTGGACAGCCAGGAGAGCATTTATTGCTATTGTACCTGCTGGTACAGATTTGGCACAGCTTTGTGCATGTTTTGGCATGGCTGTACACTGTTTTGAGTGACCAAAAGGTTCAATTTCAGCTGCTGTACTTGCCAGGATAGGTTTGGTACATCATTGGTGAGCACTTGGTACTGCTGTACAGTACTTTGGAAGGGCAAAAGAGCACATTTAAGGTGCTGTCCAAAATCTGCAGCAACCAGTTTTTGGTGTTTTCATCACATAAAGTGGGAGAAAAGTTGCATTCTTGCTTCCGCAGTGGGAGATAAAGCTTGGGAGAACAACTGTGAGCACTTTGTGTGCTTTTTTGGTGCAGTGTTTGCACATTTTTGCAGGGAGTCAGGCATTGACAGGTTGCATATTGCTATGGCAACCACAGGTGAGAGCTCTTCATTGCTTCACATCAAGAAGCTTGAAGGCTCGCATAATTATGATATTTGGCAAACCCAGTGCTACAATGTGTTGCTCCAGAAAAAGCAGCACAAGCCTATCAAAGAAAGGGGTGTGATGCCCGCTTCTCTTACTGCTGAAGAGTGGGAAGATATGGATGAGCTGGCAAGATCTACTATCATGTTGTCTGTGTCAGACTCATTACTTTTCAGCATTCGTGAAGAGAAGACAGCTTGGGGAATGTGGCAGAGATTGCAGGACTTGTATGCCCAACAAAGTGCCTCAAGCAAAGTGTATTGGTTGAAGAAACTCATAGGTCTTCAGATGAAGGAAGGGGCGTCTATGACAGCCCATCTAAATGAGTTTAATGGTATTGTCAGCTAGGTCATTAATCAAAAGTTGGCAATGGACGATGAGTTCAAAGCCACTTTTCTGTTATGCACTTTGCCAGAGAGTTGGGACACATTCAGGACAGCCACTAGCAATTCCCATGCTATGCTGTCATATGCAGATGTTGAGGGTGCTCTTCTTCAAGAAGAGATGAACAGGAAAAACAACTCTGTTGGAAAGTCCAATGCAATGAATGCACGTGGGAGATCCCAGCAAAGGGGGAAAAGCCAAGAAAGGGGGAGGAGCAAGTCTCGCTCCAAAAAGGATTTGGAATGCCATTATTGTGGCAAGAAGGGACACATTAAAAAGCAATGCTACAAATGGAAAAATGATCAAAAAGAAAAGGGAAAAGGCAAAGACAAAGACAAGGATGAAGCCAAAGATGTAAAGCCAAAGGGCAAAAGTGGAGTCAAGATTGAAGAAATCAATGTGTCACATGCAGGTGGCAGTGAGGATGAGGTCCTATTTACTTCTTCACTTGATGCCCATTCACTTCTTACAGGTGGTCATGGTATGCACTCATGGATCATTGATTCAGGTGCCTCCTTTCATGTCACAGGTTGCAGAGACTTGTTTGTCAGGTATACTGCTGGCAATGAAGGAGTGGTTTATTTGGGTGATAACCATGCATGCAAGATACTTGGCAGAGGTGATGTGAGGCTTGTATTTTCAGATGGCTCACAGCTTATGCTCCATGATGTCAGGCATGTGCCTGAGATCAAGAAGAACCTGCTTTCTACTGGACAGCTTGATGATGCTGATTATGTTACCACATTTGGTAGTGGAAAGTGGAAAATTAGTAAGGGCTCACTGGTTGTTGCCAGAGGCTCTAAAGTGGACACTCTTTACTTTATGCATGCAGGTGTTTGTCACCATGCTAATGTAAATGCAACCGAGCTGCCGGAAATTTCTATGTGGCATAGCCGGTTGGGACACATGAGTGTCAAGGGAATGGAGCAATTGTCTCGTTTGGGTTACTTGCCTTCTCTAAAGTTTTCAAGTTTTCAGTTTTGTGAGCATTGTATATATGGTAGGCAACTACAGTGCCCCCACAAGAAAGCTCTTGGACAAAAAGATGCTCAGTTAGAGCTTGTGCATACAGATGTATGTGAGATGCCTCAGCTTTCTTTGGGAGGGGCAAAATACTTTGTGTCTTTTATTGATGATGCCACACGCAAGGTGTGGGTCTATCCTCTTCGTTTGAAGAGTGATACATTCTCAGTGTTTCAGAAGTTTGTTGCTCATGTTGAGAATCAAACTGGCAAAACACTGAAGGCTTTGCGTTCCGACAATGGTGGAGAGTATATGTCCAAACAGTTTCAGGACTTTTGTGATGCTAAAGGCATCAAGAGGGAGCTCTCTACTCCTTATGATCCTCCACAAAACGGGACAGCAGAGAGGATGAACAGGACCATACAGGAGAAGGTCCGTTCTATGTTGTCACATGCTGCATTACCTCATGGTTTTTGGGCTGAAGCTGTTATGACAGCCGTTCACCTTATAAACAGGTCACCTAACACGAGGCTTGGTGGGAAAGTGCCAGAAGAAGTATGGACAGGGAAGCCTCCGTCATACAAGCACTTGAGAGTGTTTGGTTGCGTTGCGTACGTGCACATACGCAGGGAAATGCGCACCAAACTTGATCCTAAGTCTCACAAATGCATATTCCTAGGATATGGTGACAGAGGTGAAATGGGGTATAGACTTTGGGATCCCATAAATAGAAAGATTATACGCAGCAATGATGTCATTTTTGATGAAACATGCATGTATAAGGAGCCTGCAAGGCAACAGGAGCCTGGCAGAGTCATCTTTGATGATGATGGACATCATGGACAACAACAAAGGGCTGTAAATCAGCCATTACAGCAGGAAAACCAGCCCTTAAATGGTGCTGAAAATGGTCCAAATGGACAGCCAGAGATGGCAGAAGATATCCCTATGGATATACCACAGTTGGAGGAGATATCGGGCATGATATTTCAGCCTTATGGCATGGAACAGGAGCCACCAATGGGTGATATGCAGGCTGGACAGCAACCTGCAAATGATGGTCATTGGGTACGGAGGTCCACTAGACCCTCCAGAGTACCTGACAGGTTTGTTCCAGGGGTTGACTACTTGATGCTCACTGACTGTGGGGAGCCCTCATGTTATAAAGAGGCTTTACAGAGGGCACACAAGGCTCTATGGGAGCGTGCCATGAAGTCAGAGATGGATTCTCTGCATAAAAATGGAACTTGGAAGTTGGTGCATTTGCCTGCAGGCAAGAAAGTTTTGCCATGCAAGTGGGTATACAGGCTCAAAGTTGCACCAGATGCAAAGCCAAGATACAAAGCCAGGTTAGTGGCTAAGGGCTTCAAGCAGGAATATGGTGTGGACTTTGAGGAGATCTTCTCTCCAGTGGTCAAAATGACCACACTTGAGCTGTGTTGGCTTTGGTTGCGCATGATGATCTGGACTTGATTCAGATGGATGTGAAGACTGCTATTCTTCACGGTGATCTCCATGAGGAGATATATATGCAGCAGCCAGAGGGTTATGCAGTAAGTGGAAAGGAGAAGCTTGTATGCAAGCTGAAAAAGAGTCTTTATGGGCTCAAACAGGCACCAAGGGAATGGTATCATAAATTTGATACATTCATGAAATCACAGAAATTCAGGAGAAGTGACATAGATCACTGCTTGTACACCAAGAAGGCTTTGGATGGCAGTCTATTGATCCTCATCTTGTATGTTGATGATATGTTGATTGCCGGGAAATCTCGTAAGGAGATGGATACATTGAAGAAGAGGCTGCATGAAACCTTTGATATGAAGGATTTGGGTGATGCAAATCACATCTTGGGTATGCGGATACTTCGGGACAGAAATCAGCATGTGTTGTATTTGTCTCAGAAGGAATACATTGGCAAAGTCTTGCAGAGGTTCAATATGGACGGGGGGAAGAAAGCTAGTACTCCTTTGCCTCCATATGTGAAACTCAGTGCTATGGACAGCCCACAGTCAGATAGAGACAGGGCTGATATGGCCAAGATTCCGTATGCTTCAGCTTGTGGCAGTCTCATGTATGCCATGGTTGCTACTAGGCCGGACATTGCATTTGCAGTGGGAGTGGTTTCTAGATACATGGCCAACCCTGGCAAGAAGCATTGGGAAGCAGTGAAAGGTGTCATGAGATACCTGAAGGGCACACAGGATTTGTGCATTTGTTTTGGCAAACAGGATGCATTAGTGCATGGTTACACGGATTCGGATTATGCCGGTCATCCAGATAACCGGAAGTCTACTACCGGTTATGTGTTTACATTCACAGGAGGTGCTGTGTCATGGATATCCAGGATGCAGAAGTGCACTGCCTTGTCTACTACAGAGGCCGAGTATATTGCAGCCACAGAGGCTTGCAAGGAGGCATTATGGCTATCTCGGTTAGTGGTTGATCTGGGCTATACAGGGGATATTCCATTGTTGCATTGTGACAGTCAGAGTGCCATCCAGTTGGCAAAGAACCCTGTCTTTCATGCAAAGACGAAGCATGTGGATGTGAAGTATCACTTCATCAGAGAGGTGATAGAGAACAAGCAAATTCAGCTTGTTAAGATTCATACGGATGACAACCCGGCTGATCTGTTGACAAAGAGTTTGCCTCCGGAGCGGTTTGCTCATTGCAGACACTTGATGGGCATTGGATGAGGCCAGTTTCAGCCTTGATATGGCCTTGTATATTATCATGTACATGCTGATTTTTTCTTTTCCTTTACTTAAGGGCACTTTGCCTTTAAGTGGGAGGTTGTTGGGGTAAAGGCGTTATGCCCACCCTTATAGTGTGTACAAGCCCATAAGTTATAGTACATAGTACACTTAGTACTTTTAATGTACTAAGTGCACTATGTGTACTAGTGCAATATACATGTGTGATAGGGGAGTCACACACTCATGCCTCATGAGTTGACTTATCCCCACAACTCTCTCTCTCCCTTGTTCTTCTCTGTGTATGTCTCCCACACAAGTGAAACCCTAACTGTTTCTTCCCATCACCTTGCAGCACCTCTCACCGACTTGCTCAAGGAGGTGAAGACTCGTAGACAGAAAGTCTCCGTCACAGGCAAGGCGCTTGATGCATTCCGTGCACTCTAGAAAGCAGCCTCAGAAGCGTCTGTTTTGTTAGCATCTTGGGATGAATCTTTCGAGGTCATTACTGATGCCAGCAATGTAGCCATAGGTGCAGTTCTCCAGCACGACAATAGACCCGTGGCCTACTACAGTAGAAAGTTGGATGTCGCCAAAAAGAATTATTCGATTTATGACAAAGAGCTTTTGGGTGTGATCACAGCGCTCAAACATTGGAAGCCGTTCCTTTATGGACAGGTTTTCACAGTCAAAATAGACCACCAAGCACTTAAGTGGCTTCAAACCATGCCAAGTGCCCAGTGGCAAGCCAGATGGAGTCAGATCTTCCAACAATTTGGCAGAATGATAGAGTACATCCCTGGTAAGCATAACCCAATCGCAGACGCTCTAAGTCGAAAGGCCAGTATCCAGACCATACAGGAGTCTACCATTCTCGAAATCACTAGGAAAGACTTAGATAGCATGAAAGATCAGTATGTCGACTCCCTTGAGTTTGGTACTCAATACAGTTTGGCCCTCACCTCTGAGCCTGGCCATTACTCAGCACAGAACGGTTGGTTGTTCTACAAGAACCGCCTCTATGTCATTCGTGGAAAAGCAAGCAGCTTTTCTCCATGATGCCCATGACTCCTTAGTTGGAGGACATAGAGGTATCAACAGTGTCCTCAAGAAATCGGAGTGGTCTTTTTACCAACCAAAAATGAGACATGATTTTTACTCACATATTCAAGCCACTAAGATTTGTCAAAAAGTTAAGGTTCTACATATGAGAAAGGCTAGGTTACTTCAACCTTTGCCTATCTCTGATGGACCTTTCATCGACATTTCTATGGACTTTGTAAGGCTTCCACCAGCATCCACCGGATCTCGTAACACTCAGTGTTTTACCACTGTGAATCGCTTCAGTAAGTTCTGCATGCTCATCCCATGCAAGCAAGCCACAGCTAAAGAAGTAGCCCGCCTTTTTCTCAAGCATTGGTAGCCCATTTGTGGTTTGCCTAGCACCATTACATCAAACAGGGATTCCAAGTTCACCTCGCATTTTTAGAGGACATTTATTCGAGAACTTTGGGACCAAGTTACAATTGTCTAGTGCATTCCATCCATAGACAGACGGCCAAATAGAAATCTATAACCAGTTGGCCTTTGATGTTCTCAAGTCATACTGTCATGACCAGTAGTCCAGATGGGAACATTATCTTCCATTGGTCCAAGCCATCTTAAACAATACTCATTCATCCAGTGTCGGACGGACTCCGTATGAGGCAGCCTTTGATCGCCGTTTCTCTTCTCTTTTGACCAGAATGGTATCTTCATCTCTTGAGGCTAACAAAACGACGAAAGCATTTTCCGAAATCATTGAGTCAGTTAAAGACTGCTTGACCAAAGCCCATGAAGCTTATAGCAAATAGGCAAATAAGTCTAGACGAGATGTCCACTTCAAGGAAGGGAATTGGTTCTATTTGCGCATCATGAAACAAAGATTGAAACAAGTGGGCAAATGATGTCCCAAGCTTTCTTTTTGTAGTTTTGGACCCTCTCCAATAGTTAAAAGGATAAGTAATGTCTCCATGAAGTTGAAGTTGCTTAACAATCGGACAATGCATGATGTTTTCCATGTTTCTTGCCTAAAACCATATGTTGGACCAGAAGTGTTTGATGTTTTGACGAATCAGATTCATTGAGCCTAAGCAGATCCTTCTTCATCGTTGGAAGCATGATTTTGGTCGAAGACTATGTCAGTTGTATACGAAGTTCCGAGATAGAGGTACCCACCAAACAGTTTGCCAGACGAAGAGTTCTTTCAAGAGTACCCCCAGTTGTTGGTGGACTACTTGGAAGCCATGAATCTACCACCAAGCTAAGCAGGAGAGAATGTCACATGCACTCTGCACTGTAGTGCATGGTGATAAGATGGCTCATCATCAGTGCATCATTGTACAGCAGTAGAACCCTTTAGGATTTGATATTTGTCATACGTCGTGATCCCATTGTAATCCTCAATCCAGGATATGTAAGGCACGAGCTACGTAGGTCATTCCACAACCTTAGGGAGTCAGTCAATCAGTCAGTCAGTCAAAGTTCCTTAATCCACTTGGAGGGAATCATTCATGCATATAGAAGTCATAGAAGCCTTAGAGTTTGCATCAAGACATGTTTTGCATTTTTGCATAGCTTGCATCCCATATGCATTTAGACCACCTAGACCATTCTAGAAGCCTCAAAATATTATCTGGTATTTTTCCCATATTTTATAGTATTTTTTGGCATTTTTCCACATTATTATCACCATTATTCATTTATTTACAAGACATGAAGTAGTCAGCTAGTTTCAGCCAGCCGGCTTGCTCATGTAGTGCATATAAATAGCATCACTTGCTCATCCCATCAATCATCTCATATCATTCAGCCATCAAGCCTTCAAGCGCTTCATCCTTCAGCACAAGGAGCATTAACGCTTGAGCATTTAGCACATCATCAACAAAACGCAGCAGCATTCAGCATTCAGCATTCAGCCCATACAGTACCTTGCATTTTCAGCATTCATATCATCAGCGTTTTGCTACAGCCCTTCCGGTGAAGGTAAAATGCACGCATTCATTCATTTTCAGCATTCATTCACAGCCTAGAAACAGTCCCAATCAACCCATATCTCAGTCTCAGATTTGCAGCCTTCCTACATTCCATTGGAAGAGTGCATAGGCTTGAGATCGGTCATCATTGATGCTTCTACAGCCATGTATAGTTCAGCCCGACTCTTGGTCTTTCAAAGATCGCATGTCAGCTGCAATAGAATAGATGGGAGGACTTGTCAAAATGCGCAGCGGAAGACTAACGCACGTAGGAGACGCATCACCATCGAGCTCCACGAACACCCCCAACAGGCACTGCAGCATCCCTCCACCGGGCTTCCATCTCCCGGTGAGCTGCCTCCCAAAACACCGGCCGGAGGAGATGACTATGACAAGGTGCCACTCTAGCCTATATATGGCTCTTCAACTTCCCATGCTTCCACTTATGGGATAATCCAAGGCACCTTCTAGCCATAGATCACACGCTCGAAATCGCCAACCTTCCAACACCCTCCCTCGATTCGAGCTCCGCAAGCCACCGAGGCGCGAGGGGGTCTCCCAGGACCACACACACCTGAGCCGCCCAAGACCACACATGCCCGGGCTCTGATACCATGTCAGAATGTGCAAGAATAGATGGGAGGACTTGTCAGAATGCGCAGCGGAAGACTAACGCACGAAGGAGATGCATCACCATCGGGCTCCACGAACACCCCCAACGGGCACTGCAGCATCCCTCCACCCGGCTCCCATCTCCCGGTGAGCTGCCTCCCAAAACACCGGCCGGAGGAGATGACTATGACAAGGTGCCACTCCCGGTGTACATCCTTTTTGTACCATATGAATATACTGAATACTCAGCTATCTTTCTCTCTCTCCTCTCTTTTCTCCTTGCGTTTTGCATCAGCATGTTCCAAGATGGTGTTTAGGGCTGAAAGAAGACTCCCAAAGCTTCCGCATGTAACATTGGTATCAGAGCATCATGCTCAACAAGGCTAAACACTGATTAAGTCCCAAATGAAGGTGCGTAGGTCCAAGGTATAGGAAAGTGCACAGGTACGAGGCCCAAGGAAAGGAACACAAAACATGAAAGAAATTCCCAGGAGGTTGATTGGTGGTGTTCCACAAGACCCAAGAGAATGGCAATCCTGTGAGGTGGGTGTCACTTGGAGAAAGGCTTTCAGGCAACGGTTCCAGGGAAGGATGATCCTCCAAGAGGTGGAGTGAGAGTGCCAGACATAATAAGACCAGAGAAGGTGTTCAAGAACAGGGCAGGAATGGAAAGGGGACAGGATGGAACAGATGCATAGATCTTCATCAAAGTTAGAGTGGATTTGGAGATTGGACCAGGTTTTTAGTGAAAAGGTTGCTAGGAAGGGAAGGATGACAAGTTTGGGACTCCGTGAATAGACAATGGGATGATGAGAGTGTTAGCAGTCATCTCCTGTCTGTATATTTACACCAAGGCCTCTGTTGTGGGTGTGCCCGCCCGATTTAGGTGTTTTCTCATTTTTCCCCACTCTCCATATTTTTTCCCTATTTTTTCTGGTGGAGGAGGCTGTCCTATGCATGTCGGCTACCTCTGTATGTTGGCCGATTGCTGGACTGATTGCTCTGACCTAGCCAACTGCATTTATGCTGGCCGACTGCACCTGAGCAAGTCGTGGACACATGTTGCTCCTGTCGGCTGTTTTCTTAGCAGAGTTATACGCCTCTCTCTCTCCCTCTCTATTGCTGTGTTTTTCTGCAATGCACTTGCTCTTGTGTTTTCAGATCGTGTCTTCATCTCCGCTGCATATTCTGACATGGTATCAGAGCTCTAGGCTCTTGGAAGATCTTGGGAACTATGTGAGCAAGAGGGGGGCTGTTTTGTTGCTGATTGGTGGACTGTTTTGGACCGTACAGGAAGAGGAGAAGCAAGAGGACGGTAGGCTAATTTGCTGGACAGCCACTTGCGAGTTTAGTTCCTCATTTTTCCCACCCGCCCACCCTTTTCAGTTACACCCCCGCAATGGCAAATTTACTTGAGATGGCTAAGAAGCATCTGAAGATCCCGACACTCCCCACGTTCCCAATGGACCGTAAGTTGGACGGGAACAACTACGGCATATGGAAGGTAATGATGAAATCTGTTTTGGAGTCTTACAACCTTGCTGATTTCATTGTTGTTGGGGTTCCACGGCCGGAGTTAGAGGAAGGCAAGTTACCCTCGATTCGGAAGGAACGCGAGGCACAGGCACAGTTATGGGATCGTGTCAATGCCAAAGTCCGTTCTTTCATTTTCCTCAATTGCACACCACAGGTAATCAATCATATCAAGCATATGACCCAGAGGTATATGGCAGCATTTGGCTTCTCTCTATAACATAGTATCGCCCATGAAGAGAATCTCCTTGGAAGTGCGGATGCGGGTGATGAATCCTCCAAAGTCGTCGACTATGCGGGAGCACATCAACAAGCTGCAGGCTCTTCAGCAGGAAGTTCTCCAGGCTGGGAAAGAGATATCATCGGAGGATATGGCCATAACGTTGCTGTCACATTTGCCCTCTCAATAAATACTCAACATTTTCCTCTTCGTTGATTACCAATTGGCAGGCTCAACACCATCACATGGGAGGAGCTTGTGCCCATGGTCTTGGACCAGGAGAAAAGATTCACGAACCCTCCACAGGGCAGAGGTTCGAAGGCCTTAACTGGCCAACGGTCGAAAGGCCGTAACAACAAGGGCAAAGGGAAGGGCTTCACCGGAGAAGTCTTTTGAGAAGAAGTCCGACTCAAACCCCGAGAAACTGAAGGCAGTATGTTCCATCACTTGGTTTTCATCTGTTGTCAGTGCATCAAGTTTGCAAGACTGGCATACGGGTGGAGTTCGATGAGCATTTTGTTGGTCTCCGAGACAAAGCAACAGGCCAGGTAGTTTGGGAAGGCGGAGTGGAGAATGGAGTTTACAGACTTTCAACACTCACTCTCCCAGGTCCTCAGTTTTGTGATGAGTGGCAGTTTGGTGATGGCCACTTAAGTGTGGATACGCTGCAAGTGCAGGCTTTCCCGGACCAAATGGTGGATGGCTTGCCAGTTGATGGCAGCAGTTGGCAGGAACTTTCCAGTCCATATGTTGGTAGTTCTTGTGTTCGTCAGTCAGAGGAAACTTTATAGGTAACCTATGCTCTGATGTCTCGTAGCATTCAGGACAAAGAAACTCTTGTAGATGAGGAAGTTCTTTCCACCGGGACCTATTGGAAGGCCAGGCAGGTGACAATTGATTACTTGCAAAAGGAGGTGGATGTTGCACATTCTCCAGGCTTTGTGGTTCCAGGATCAAAAGGGATGGTTTACAGGTTAAGGAAGGCCTTGTATGGTCTTAAACAGGCTCCCAGGGTTGGAATCAGAAGATTGATTCCTTCTTTCTCCGGACTGGATTTCAAAGATCGGTTGTAAATCCCAACCTGTATCTCTTTCGGGAATGTGGCATGGTTACGTTAATCATCCTTTATGTGGATGATCTCATTCTCACCGGCGGTCATGTGGAGCACATTGGAGTGACGAAGGCTGCCTTGTCAAAGGAGTTTGAGATGACAAACTTACGCTTACTGCACTTCTTCTTGGGATTGGAGATCTGGCAGACCCAGAGGGGGTTTTTGTCTCTCAGCAGCAGTATGTTCATGAGTTGCTTGAGGCCTTTGGGATGGAGAACTGCAAGCCTATTACGTCGCCGATGGACCCGAATACGAAGCTGACAGTGAATGATCCTTCTGCGCCAGTTGATGCCTCTCTGTACCGGAAGCTGGTTGGTTCATTGATCTGGTTGCTGAATACCAGATTGGACTTGAGCTTTTCTGTGGGGCTGTTGAGCTCATTTATGCAGATGCCGTTGAAGTCTCATTGGGACGCAGGATTGCGGATCTTGCAATATCTGCAGGGTACAAAGAATCTCGGACTCTTTTACACAGGAGGGGGGATTGATGGATGGAGTCAAGACTCCAAGGATGGAGTGACTCAGATTGGGGAGGAGATCCAGACACAAGGAGATCCGCATCAGGCTATAGTTTTTCCCTCGGTTCAGGAGCAGTTTCATGGAGCAATAAGAGGCAGCCAACTATTGCCTTGTCATCGACAGAGGCAAAGTAGCAGGCTGCTTGTGGTGCTGCTTGCAAGGTTGTGTGGCTGTGGAGGTTGCTTGGTAAGATTGGGTTTCCACAAAAGGAGCCCACAGTCATCCAATGCAATAACCAGAGCTGTATAGCTATTGCTCGGAACCCAGTCTTCCATGCCCGGACCAAGCACATAGAGATACAATATCACTTTGTTCGTGAGAAGATTTTGACTGGTGACATCTTGCTTCTTTGTTGTTCGACGGAGGACAATGCGGCAGACCTCTTCACAAAGTCTCTACCTCAGGCTATGCTCCGGCAACACTCCAGCTCACTGGGGTTGGTTCCACATCCAGGAGCTGAGAGGGGGTGTTAGTAGTCATCTCCTGTCTATATATTTACACCAGGGCCTCTGTTGTGGGTGTGTCCGCCCGATTTAGGTGTTCTCATTTTTTCCCACTCTCTATATTTTTTCCCTATTTTTTCTGGTGTGGGAGGTTGTCCTGTGCATGTCGGCTACCTCTGTATACTGGCCGACTACTGGATTGATTGCTCTGACCTGGCCGACTGCACCTAAGCAAGTCGTGGACACATGTTGCTCCTGTTAGCTATTTTTCTACTGGCCGACTGGTTGATAGGGGCAATATGAAATGGCCCGTTGACCCCCCACTCATTGTATTCAGTCTCCGGGATTTTCTTGTGTATATAGCAGAGTTATACGCCTCTCTCTCTCCCTCTCTATTGTTGTGTTTTTCTGCAGTGCACTTGCTCTTGTGTTTTCAGATCTTGTCTTCATCTCCGCTGCATATTCTGACAGACAGTCATCCAAGAACAGAGATTGTAATCCCATCATCAAGTTTAGCAAAGGGGGATGTCATGTGCAAGACATACACTAGCTAATCCCAGGGCTAATCCTGAAGAGGCAACGAGATAACGACACATATCAGAACCTAAGTTTGGAGCATAGGTTGTTGTTGTGGGTAGAGAGAGACTAGTGGTGGACAAGAGAGGCTGTCGACCAGCGTTGGAAGGGGGGAAACACCCGTCAGCTGTGTAGCAAAATAGATGGGATTTGTCCAGGACTGTTGGTCGGCCAGTCCACTAGTTTATTCCAAGGCCTATAAAAGGCAATGTTGCTCATCATTGTGACTCATTCAGTCCTTCATGGGCTGAGTCACTAGAATAGGCTTAATTAGGGTTTATGCCTTCCCAAGACAGCCTATCGCTGTAGGACTTGTACATCCTTTTTGTACCATATGAATATATTAAATACTCAGCTATCTCTCTCTCCTCTCTTTTCTCCTTGCGTTTTCCATCAGCACGTTCCAAGATGGTGTTAGGGGTTGAAAGAAGACTCCCATAGCTTCCGCATGTAACATGCCCAAAGGTGGTCCACAAGGTCATGTCTTCAATCGGCCAGATTTACAGCAGAGTACAAGTGAAATCGACAGCATGTTTATACTTCGAGTTGTCCTTTGGAGCCAGTCGACTGCTATATGGGCATATATGGAGCCTATAAAGGGCTACACCAGCCATTGTTTCATTCATCTCACTCCCACTTGGGGATCAGGTCATGGATAGGAACCTTGAGGTCTACAGTATGTCTAGTCTCCTTTTGGAAGGCCAAAGGCCACAGATTTTTGTACTAGATTATTACATCTTTTTGTACTGTATAATGTACTGAAAATACAGTTCTCTCTCTGTCTTTGTTAGTGACTTCCATCAGGGTTCCTATTCAGTTACTTAAGGCGGAAAGAAAACACACAGAGCTTCCGCATGTCACATAAATGCTTCTAATTGCTTGCTAAGCTAGGCTGACTTAGATGCTTGATTGTTCTCCAAGTGGGTTAAGTGACAAACACTAACACCTACCACTTGGAATGCATTACCTACGTAGCTCGTGCCTGACATGTCCCTCGACCACGGCTCACAATGGGGTCACGCCGTACAACATATGTTCCTAAAAAAGGTACTACTTCTATACAAGTATAGCACTGATGATGAGCCAATGTGTCACACTGCACCTCACTGTATGGGTGCATGTGACAACGATTGATATGATGATGTGTGATCTTCACCAAGTACAATGCATTTATAACCTTAAAGGCTCTAGTGAATGACATCACAGCTTATGTCAAACTCAAATTATATCTAGATGTTTAATCACTCTAAGAGTGGGTTCACACACACTCATAGGGAGTGCTCACACATACATAAGAGCTCCAAAATACCCAACAGTGCTTGTTCTCTCTCTCTCTCTCTCTCTCTCTCTCTCTCTCTCTCTCTCTCTCTCTCTCCAATATTATTTTTCATTGAAGATTAATTGTGTTATTCTGAATACCTGCCAAGCTCTGAGGCCATTGGCATTAATCTCCACAGCACGCTTGTACGACATACCAGCCTGGTCGTACTGTTTACCGGCGAACAGAGCCTTTCCGAGCACGACAAACGCGTCGTAGTTGTGGCGGTCCTGCTTGAGGGCGTGCTTGCAGCAGCGAACAGATTCGGCGTGGTTGCCCTGAGCGAGGGCCTCCAAGGCAGCCCGCAGGAGCGAGTTGTTCTTGAGGACCTCCGCCATAGCCAAGAATACCAGCTGCAGGGAAAGAAAAAACAAGCATACGCACACAAGACTTCTGAGCTCGCTCTGCTATCTCTCTACGCATACAGGAATCAAAAAGCCTCCTTCTTCCTTCTCAAGAGTTTTGTATCATCGAGTGTCTTTAACTCAAATACCCATGTCATCACGCCTGGTTTTTGTCCCACCCGCCCCGACATACACTCACTTTATATTTTCCTAATTTATATTTCTTTATTTTTCTAATTTACAAGTTCTTTCTTCTTTGGTTTTTACCCTACTCTCCTTTGTCTTAATGCTCTTAAACGAACTTGTAACCCCAATGGTTCTTATTGGCGCTTTTAACCGTTGGATGATTCTCACAAATAGTTATTTTTGGATAAGAATATTTTTTTTGTAAAAAAGTAATTGTTCTGTTTGTAGTGACACCTTTGATAATTGCAGGCAAAGTGACAATGGTGACAACATACATTGAGGCAACCCACTCATGGCGCAAATGACCATTGTTAACATATTGTAAAATGAAAATTATTTTGAGTTTTAAAAAAACTTTAGACAAAGCTTTGAACAACATGGCATGCCAAAAGTGTGAAAATGGTCCTTCAATAAGCTTTCCTGAAATGTGTTCACTAAGGTGCTCCACATCATCTACAAGCAAGAATTCTAATGTTGTTTTTTAGCTACCCACCGTCACTAGGCTTGATAGTTAGGCTAGGTACGCACATCTTGCACAATCATTAGCACTCTTAAGAAGAAGAAGTCGAAAGAAGAAGAAATATAGATGATAAAGTAGGGATAAGAAGAAAGTATAAGGGGAAAAAAATTTCCCGCAAAACTTTTGTAAAATCAATAAATCCTATGTAAATAAAGGGCCTCCCTTAGCTCCTTGCTCTTAGAGAAGGTGCCTTTTATAGTCACAAATAGAAAGAAATAGAAGCAAAAGAGCTAGTGAACGAATGGAAGATACTCGTAAGATATTGAAGTTGGGAACAAGTCGGAGAATGAAAGATGTTTGTTAAGGTCACTACTACTTTGGATGAAGGCCTTTTTTTGTGAATAATATATCGTTTATATCACATCCTTCACATGTGCTCTCAACAAGTTGGTAAACAGTAAAGTTTTCTTGGCTAGAGATGACATAAAGGGTAGTAATACTAACAATTACATTAAGAAGGCCCTTATTAAAGTTGTTACTTTTGGATGGGGAAAGTTTTGCAAGCACCAATAGAAATTGTGGTATTAACACTACGCATTGCTTTTAAGGAATTGTATGGTGAGAGCTAGAGTAAATAGAAGGAAAATTTTGCAACTCTAAGTGGCGAAGATATCACAACTTTTCAATGCATGTTTCACTTGATAGGCAATTGAACCTTGTGTGCATGGTACTATATGATGTAAGCAAGGCATTTACTCTTGGAAGAAAGAAGGTCTCACTTGTAGCGTTACAAGGATTACGGTAGAGCAATAATTTGCCTCTCGATAGCTCAACTCCACACCGTTGAATGCATATCAAGTAACCAACACTAGCACGCAGGGGCACCACAACACAAACTCCCAGAGCCTTAAGCATAACAAGCACCATTAAGCGCCATAGCCTCAAACCACATGCACGTCCTTGAATGAGAACCACATCTACATGTATGTAACATCAATGCAAAGCAACCAACACAACGAAGAACACAATAACATCCTCCACAAAGAACCATGTGTCTTGTATATGATGAGAGATGGATGGTTTGGCAATTACAAAAACATATGTCTTAGTCTTATCTGGTACAATTCATAACATGAAAACTAGCTACATACATATCATGATTCAATTGGACAAGAGCACAACTCACACACACCAAGGTGTCTCAAGTAATACATCTGTTGGAAGCTTTGAAATAATATCATTCTCCCTCTCTCTTCCTTTGGTTACAAGTTCATCACATCACACATGCAATCCAAATACACACACATAATTACCATCACAATCATAAAACAAACACACTAGCAGAGAACAACCAAGCTCAAGATCAAGAGGTAGAAATCAGCTCAACTACAAATGCACAGGCCATTGGAGCATACGCTCAAGAAACACTAACATCTCAGATACCGCTATTGTAATAAAATACATATCTATTAGCTTCAGTTTACAATTGGAATCATTGTAAGATAAGAATAGCCACTTTCATATTCTAAACATAATGAGTGAAACATATGTACTTCAGATACAAGATTGTTTATATAAAATATCACGGTTGCCATTCTCCCTTATATTCAAGGAAGAATGGCAGTGGCGCCATTCTCGTAAAGGGGGCTCCCATCACCTTGAAAAGGAGAATGGTAGTGGTGCCAATCTCCTTTACATTCATAGAAGAATGGCACTGATGCATTTTCAAGGCCTCCCATCACCTTGAAGGGGAGAATGGCACCACTCTCATGCTCACCTTGAAGGGGAGAATTATTAAAAGACTAAGGTCATGTTAAAGGGTAGGAGAAGGGTGTGTGTGTGAAGTATTAAAAGACTAAGGTCATGTAAAAGGGTAGGAGAAGGGTGTGTGTGTGAAGATACAAAATTCTTCCTAGCTTCACCTTTAAATAGGTGAGCTAGTGGACTTTAAGTCCCTTCACACACACACACACACCCTTCTCCTACCCTTTTAGATGACCTTAGTCTTTTAATAAGAATGGCACTCTCAGGTCCTCCCATCAACTTAAAGGAGAGAATGGCACCACTAACATTCTCAAGGCCTTCCATCCCATCACATTGGTGGGAGAGAATGGGAGTATTGCACATATGAAACTCAGTTTCAAGACCTATGGAGAAGTGGAAGTTTCATACAGAGACTTGCACCTGATTTTCTAAAAAGAGACAAATTCATAGAAGGACTACATCCGATTCTGTGAAAAGGAAGGTACAAGGTAAATTTCCTTAGAATTTTGGTGAAGTTATTACTATAGCTAGGCAAAAGGAGAGGAAAATTAGATTTGAACATGAAATGACTAGGGGTGGGAGAGAAGATCAAATTTCTAAAGAGGATCAAGGAGTTACTGATCAGACAAATCAGGGATGTGCTACAAACTCTCATCTACTTTAGAGGATTACTCGATAACTGGAAAATTTGAATCTGCATAGAATGCAAGGTTTGCGACAAAGATTGGCTATTCCAAGAGAACCAAATAGACCAATTAGAAGGAAACAATAGGAATATGTATGCAATAATTGTAATGAAAGAGGTCATGAAATGAACAATTGTTCATATCCTAGAGGAGATCTGGGGAGAATACTTCCTACCCAAATCATACCAATTGTTCATTTCCTAGAGGAGATCTAGGGAGAATACTTCCTACCCAAATCATACCAATTAGAAGGCAACAATAGGAATATGTATGCTACAATTGTAATGAAAGAGGTCATGGAATGAACAATTGTTCATATCCTAGAGGAGATCTGGGGAGAATAATTCCTACCCAAATCAGACCAACCATATTACAAAGTCCGGAACAAGTAGGAAGGGTGTTTAATCAAGAGGGTGGGCTACCCCCACCACCTACCCAAGAAAGAAGGCCTGTGGAAATATGAGGACTAGCCCCATAAATCCACCTATTTAGCCAATTTAGGGAGATGACAAAAAACCAACATCATAGAGGTTGAGAAAGCTAAATTGGAAGATGATTAAGAAATAGATGAAGAGGCTGATCTTATGCCAATACAAAAGAGGAAATTCAGGTCAAATAAAAAAGAAGGAGAAATAACTAAAACTTCTGAAAACTATGTAAGAAGAAAAAGGGGAAAAGATGACAAAGGCAAAGATGTGGGTATGCAAGAGGAACCAAGAACAAGTAAGAAGAAGAAGAGGATTTGAAGGAAAGTAACCCTTGGTGATCTTCCATTAGGACATGGTCAGAGACCCTACAACCTTTTGGAAGACTTAAATACGGGAAAAGGACCAAACATCACATGGTCTCAGCTTTTGGAGTTAGCACCAATGATGAGGAGGCAATGGAGTAGGGTTGTTAGTTAGATTATCTCAAGAAGAAGAGAATAGTTCATTCAAATCTGATTAAACTCAAGACACAAGCTAATGTGGAACCCACCTTGGTGGATGCTTGGATAAAAGGAGGCAGTCAAAACACCGAGCAATTGAAACTGAGCAAGACTAAAAACTGAGCAACTGTGAAAGAAATTTATAGCTTTGTTATATTGAAAGTCCCTTTGACCCCTTGTACATTGAGGTTTTTGATGAAAGGCGTTTGAGATTCTCAAGGGAGGGACACAACTAGAAGTTGCAGTATGCTAAGAAAATCAATTGTGAGTGATGTTTAAGTTAGTGTTGGGAGTTGGCTGGGACGAGGGACAGGGTCAGCTAGAGGGTCAACAGTGGGGTCAATTAGTTTCAACTGAGTGTCAAGATAAGTCAGCTAAAAGTGTAGAAGGGTAGAAATAAGTCTTTTGGGATGAGAGGAAGACATTTAGGGAAAAATCTGACTGCTAGAAGTCTATCAGAGTCAGACAGAGTTTTGTGAGTTGAAGACAGGGTCAGCTAGAGGTCATTTGATGTTAGATAAGGGAATGTAGTGCTGAATCAGAATAGGTAGTCATCAAAGGGGTGTTGACCCCTCCTTTGAGTCCTCCTCCACTAACCCCTCCTCCTCTGACTCCTCTATTCTGCCTCCTCTAACCCCTCCTCTGAGTCCTCTATTCTTCCTCCTCTTATTCCTCTATTATGCCTTATCTTACCCCTCCTCTGAGTCCTCCAATCCTCTGACTCCTCCTTTGACCCCTCATCTGACTCCTCTATTCTGCCTCTTCTAAGTCCTCTATTATGCCTCCTCTGACCCCTCCTCTGAGTCCTCCTCCTCTGACCCCACCTTTGACCCCTCCTATCCCCCTCCTTTGACTCCTCCTATGACCTCTCCTCCTGTAACTCCTCCTCTGAATACTTTGACTCCTCCTCTAACTTCTCCTTTGAGTCCTCCACCCCTCCTCTGAGTCCTCCCCTGCTCTGACTCCTATGACTCCTCCTCTGACCCCTCCTCCTCTTGGGTTTGAACCTGTTCTGTGGATGGTTAAGTTTTATTTTAGAGGACACATAAGTGGTAAAAATTTAAGTCAATTGAGTCAAGGTTGAATCAAAAAGGAGTCAGTAGGCAATCAACAGAGTGGGCATAGTTACCTTCCCTCAAGCCATGGATCTTCCTAGGAAGAATGAGCAATCACTCCATTCTGACAAGCTCGCACATAAGAAAGTAGCAAGAAATTCCTCCACTTCCTATTGTAATCTAATTCCAGTAGCTATAAGCCTTCGCCGACGTCCCTTGTGTGTTGGTGGCTTTGCAAGTTCTTATTTTTCTCCCAATAGACTATCGCCTTCGGTACTGACGGCATTGTCAAGATGCAAGTGCAGCAACACAAGAAATCTCAGCAGCCGACGGAGATCAACCGTGGCGTTCAGGTCAAAGATAATTCAAGCTGAACTAGATATTGTTGTAATGCATCACTTCTCCGTCCGAGATTACCTCCACGCAATGGAAGATAAGCAGATCAAGTACCCTCAAGAGTTTATTGACTACCTGGAGACCTTGGACAGTGTAACCGGTCACTATGACGATGCTCTCATTGAGGTGGTCATGGACAGTTTTGATTTTAATTCATCACCTGATCCGGGGGAGCATAGCGACGTGCAGTGGAAGGAGGAACGAGCCGGTTGGCACATGCCATGGTTATTTAGCATCATCAAATCAAAGCCTGAAATAAACAAGAAGGTGACCACGATTTCCCCCTCATCATCTTCCAAAGAAGACATCGATGTGTGTGTGTTGCTACGGAGGCACAACCTAGTCATCAACACACTGCCTCCTGTTGTGCTGCGCTGAGGCGATTTTCAGTCGAGCATCATCTGATGTGTCAGTCCGACAAGATGGGGATTTTCACTACAGCCTTACTGATGATGGAGGGCCGCTCTTGGATCAGGATGGGACAAGATGGGGATTTTCACTACAGCCTTACTGATGGAGGGCCGCTCCTGGATCAGGATGGCAAAAACTACATGACATAACTTAGCCCAAGAAGGCTTAGAAAGAGGCCGGCCTCTTTCCAAGCCTCACTTTGGCTTTAACGGGGTTGGGGGTATCCGCCCCCCTTACTTTTCCCGAAACGTAAAGGCAGTGGAGATCAACTGGCGACATCTCAACATTGGTCTTTTGAGTGAAATTGTAGTAGAGAATGTTATTATCCATAGATAGGTGATAATCTAAGAGATTAATGTTTAAGTTGTCGTCTTTTGTGACTTTAAAAAAACTCCCAGAAGGAGGCCGCGCCGACGCGACCTCCTTCTGAGAGTTTTTTTTTTGAATTTCGTGGAGCCTTCATGCTTTGATTGGTCACCTTGCACCACCTTGCGCCCTTTGTGCCACAGCCACGACGCCAATGACCACCCTTATCACTATAGAGTTAGTGCTAGCCACCCATCATGACCCCACAAGGCCATTGTCTTATACCCATCATCTTCAACGACTCCCCATAATCTCATATGCGTGTGCTTTCATGTCCTTACCACATTGCAGCCCTCGTATACCTTGGGGCCATGGCAAGCCATCGTTTGGCCATGGCCACAAGTTTGGACTCAAATTGTGAGCCGAACCATGGCGTGGTGGTTTGGTGATTCTCTTTGTGCTCGTCGACTTGGTTCCGGGTGAACTCCATGAGTTTTTGTATTGAGTGCTTTCAAGCTTGGCCAATATGGCCGCTGTGCCTATCTCCAATGTGGAAATTGTGTTGACCTTGGATGCCATGCATGCATACAAAAGGCATGCCATCATCGTCTATAAATATCCATACGTGGCTCCATTTTCTCTAAAACAAAAGTACTTTTTTACATGACAAGCAACAGTCGTGTGCTAAATGAGAAGCAAAGGAGAGAACATCACTCAGCAACCATTCTTTTTTGGTAGGAAAGTAGAGGACCAGCCCATTCGAAAACCTATAAAACCACTATCTAGCTTCATTTTCGAGCATAAAGAAGTTCATGATTATAGAGAGAGCATACATGTAGAGAAGAAGAGATATTTTGAGCTTCATTTCCAAAGAGGAGTTTCACATCAAATGCTCTCTCTCTCCTCAAGCTCCTTTCCTTCATCATGCTAGTTTTTGTTCCTCTATTAGTTTTCTATGTAAAGAGAGCTTCTTCTCCCATGACATGATTGTATGGGTCTCTCTTTGAGTATACAATTGAATAATGATAGTAGTGTTTTTTTTCTCATCTCATGAGTTTTGTTCCACATTCATTTATGCTATAGATATTCTTCTCTTTTCTCTTCATCTATCTCTTTCTGTTCTCAGTCTAGAAGTTGCTATGCTTCATTAAGTGTTCTCAAGTTTTGCTTGATGGGTTTGAGTTATGCATGTTGAGCACTATGGTAAGAGTAGAGGGAGTGTTTGGTTCTTGAACGTGTTGTTGCCTATCAGTGAGGGGGGAGAGGGTGCTATAGAGGCCTATTTCCCTTTGCTACCTTTGCTACCTAGACCAGTTGGTGTTTGGACATAAAACATTACTTGCACATTAGATTGTTTGTTGGTTCCGTTAGGCTTAGCAGGTGTGGTGATCATTTGTGATGCATGAATCTTGATTGCCCATACTTGGCAAGAATGATGAGCGCTAACTTGACACAATGGAAAGGAATACTTAAAAGAACATGCTCAATAGGAATTGTGAAAAGATGCACTACAAGGGATCGGGCTCATACCCACGCTCCTAGCCGCTAAAAATGACTTGTGGAAAAAAAGTAACGGGCCCGTGTATCAGCGCGTGTATCATCACGGCCAGAGACATGCATGTAAAAGCGTGTGTATCGAAGCAATCAGACGCGCTGATATGAGGGCGTATACAGGAGTTTTGTCAGTTTAGCTGCGCTTAGACGCGGTGATACAAGGGTGTATACACGCGTTTTGTCAGTTTAGCTGCGCTTATACACGCGCATTTCACAGAGTATCCACGTATATACACGCGACTTTTGCAAAGTTGACGCATCTATACATGCGAATAGAGAGCAAAAAAAAAAATCCAGAGAGTGCTATTTGGTACCTGAATGCTGTTCCAGCATTCCAGCATTCCAGCATTCCAGCACCCAATAGCACTCTCTGGATTTTTTTTTGGGTGCATTGCACATCCACGAGGAAGATTTAAGACAAGAACGACATGAATGCATACATTGTCAATACACGATTCAAGACAGACATGAATGCAATACTATCAATTCACGATTCAATATTACTATCAAAATTTTATGTGTACACATATATACAAGGGAGTCCATATGTCGAAGTAGCCCATGGCTTCAGTTACAAAAATATATATACAACCACATCCTCAATATGGAATGTGATACTATAAGTCTGAGTATTATTCAGACCCAGATGATGACTCGCTGCTCCCTCCATGATCAGATGAGCTCACATCGGTCGGAATGTCCGATGAGTAGTGTTCACGTCCACCCTCTGTAGTGGCGGCGGGTGGATCATGAGCGGGGCAGGATCATCAGCAGGTGCAGCAGCAGCAGCTTATGCCTGTTCAAGTAATATATAGTATATAAGTATATAAATATGTAATTCAATAAACCAAAATCATTCGTTTAGAGTTTTCAAGTACCTGTCGACTGTATGGTCTCATGGCCATCTCAAACTATGCATCTGTAATACGTCCCTCGGCTCTGAAGAGGGCCCATGTGTCACGTCTGCTATGCTGGCGAGCATACCCAGTATCGTGGGCTGTGGGCTTCCTCCCCATAACCCGTCGTTGTATCATAATCAACACAATTTGTAAGATTAAAACAATCATAGAATCAATGAATTAAGTAAATAATCAAATAAAGTGGCAAGATACTTACGAACTCTGCCTCCCATGACTCGACGCCGCCAGATCCGAAATGCGAAGATCCAATGGTCTCCATCTTGATCCGTCGTGCCTCCACATGCTGCCTCTTCACGCCACCCTCTGCTCGTTTCTTTGCCTCCTTCCACTCGCGTTTGTGCGCAGTGTGGCAGGTTTCTCGGCAGGATAGCCACCCGCAGCTACATTTAGCCCATCATCGTACGCGAGTTTCTTAAGGTGAGATCTTTTATTACTTAAGATCTCCCTTATTCGCGTCCTTCTCCATACATCCAAGAATGTCGCATGTGCAGGATTGGGGTACCGACTATGTACATCATCTATCACCTCCCCAACTAATTGGCTATTTTGATCTTTAAATCTAATAAAATAATTTCTATACAAGTTTGATACTACCCCACGCATGTACTCCATTACCTCTTTCCCCCTCGCATCCATCACTACCCCGCCCCTATCCATCACATCATAGCAGATCACTCCCTCCACCTCTCTCACCTCCTCCTCATCCTCACTGTCTCCTCTAACTCTTCTCCCTCTATCTCCTCTCTCACCGCGTGCCCTACTACCTCCCCCACCAAAGCACCCGCCGCATCCTCCACTCCCACTCTTCCTACTGCGGCGTTTTCTCTCCTCTGTACTGCTCACGACTGGGGGATTGTCTATGTGACTGTGGCTGTGAGGGAGTACGTGATGGTGGCTGTGAGGGAGTACGTGACGGTGCATGGGAGGGTGTGCGTGAGTGTGTCTGGGACGGGGTATGTCTCCTCGGTGGGCGTGGAAGAGGAGAAGCTGCATGCCGTCTCGTCGGACTCGCAGGCATAGACGGCAGTGGAGTGACATGGATACTCGGGGGTGGGGTATAGATACCAGGCAATCCAGGAGGGGGATGGGCATACATGTACTCTGTAAGCTCAACTGGACCAGGATGGTGCCCAAAATGATTTAGCATCTCCATCATCCAAGTGCCATACGCAAATGGATGAAGAACCAGGAGGGGGATGGGCATACATGTACTCTGTAAGCTCAACTGGATCAGGATGGTGCCCAAAATGATTTAGCATCTCCATCATCCAAGTGCCGTACGCAAATGGATCGGATGAAGAACCTGGATCCATGAAGAATCTGCAAAAATAAAAGTATATACATGATTGTATCAAAGCACAAATGCAAGCTAGCACATATGATTTTGTGAAGGCAAGCCATATGCAGATGGGATCATCTCTCTGAAGAACCTGGATCGCAAGCATGGGTGAAACACAGTCGCGTGTATACACCCATCCAAAAACGTGTGTATATGCGCGTGAACGTTTGTGCAAACAACATACATGCAGACATACACGCGTTCCTACACACGGCCTGCGTAAATTTTTTTTTGAAAGCGACCGACCTTCGACAAATTGTCCTTATAAAAAAGGCCCACTGTCACAATCGTTCACAAAAGTACTACCAGAGAATGGAGACAATCTCATAAAGAAAAGAGACAATAGCATAAACAAATGGAAGGAAAGAGACAGGACAAAAGACAAACTGACTCACCTCTGAAAAAGTGAGTCTTCTTTTTAGCTGGTTTCCTTCACCCGTGTCTGCTCCTTGCACTTAGGTTTAGTGCTCTGTTGGAAGAGGCGGCACGAAGGAGAGGAAATCTTAGTTTGAAAATATTTATTTGGAGAAGGCAGGTTATTTTAGGTATAGACAGGTCGTCGTGTGTAACAACGCGTGTATTTTTGCGTGTATAATAAATCAACCGCGTTTATACACGCGATTTTAAGTATGTAGCCACGTTTATACACGCGATTTTCAGGATGTAGCCGCGTTGATACATGCGATTTTAAGGATGTAGACGCGCTGATACACACAATTTTAAGGATATAGACGCGCTGTTACACGCGATTTATAGAAATTTTTATACTTTCATTAAAAACTGATTATGATTTTGTGTTTGCTCTTTTGAACATAGGATGTCATCAACCTCCTCAAGCAGTTCTGGTGAGGATAAGACAATGCGTCATCGTAATCGCGATGTGTGGTTGGGACAAAGGATCAAGTGTATGTGTAATCGATGTCAAGGATGCATTGTACGAGCGCGTCGAATTACCTTGAATCACATCTCCATGTATGGAGAATGGAATCAAATAGGTTTAGAGGTGAGTAGATGTAAATTGATAGTATTCAAATGACTCATGGTATCCAAATTGATAGTATTCAAATGACTCATGGTATCCAAATTAAATTAATGGAGTTGTAATATATATACTCTAATTGAAGCAGGATGCAGTACCACACCCTAACATGGTGCCCTACGCACGGCGAGAGCACGCAAAGCGTCGACGAGATGATGCTGGAGCTTTAGGATCTATTGTCAGAGATGAGTGGGAAAGGGATGACAATAGCCCTGTACCCCACGAAGTTGTGGAAGAGGAAGTGTTTGATGATATGGTGCGGTATCTTTTTAGGGATGATCCCAAAGGTATGGACGACGATGATATGGAATAAGAGCATCTTTACAAGGCTTCATCGACACCGGTTTTTGAAGGGTGCACATTCTCTATTTTACGTGCTTCACTTGAACTACTCAATATACAAACAGTTTATGGATGGAGCAATGCAAGTCTTGACGCATTATTGAAGTAAGCATTCTAACTTGCAAATTTGAATTAGTGGTTTAGGGTTTAGGGTTTAGGGTTTAGGACTAATTGATGATATTGGATGCAGGCTATTATCAAACATGCTTCCAAAGGGGAATAGACTACCCACCTCAAGAGACATAGCGAGGCGCTATGTGACATCTCTTGGAGGATTGAATTATGATCGCATACATGCATGCGTCAATGATTGCATTCTCTTTCGTGGGACGCATAAGGAGGCTCGACATTGTCCCACTTGTGGTGAAGCAAGGTATAAAATAGATGTGAAGAGTTTTGATGTACCTCGTAAAGTCTTGCGACACTTTCCTATAATTCCTCGCATCAAACACATGTTCAAGTGCAAATCCGTAGAGCAGAGCTCATGTCATGGCATTCCTCACACCGATCGGATGATGGCATGTGGAGAATTCCCGCAGACACTCCTGCTTGGAAGCATATTGAAGATGAGTGGCCCAGCTTTAAAACAGAGCCCAGAAACTTGAGACTTGGCCTAGGTATGGATGGAGTGAATCCATTTGGTTTCAAAAGCACCACATACAGCGTGTGGCCAGTTGTGTTGGTGAATTACAACCTTCCACCATCAATGGCGATCAAGAAGGGACATCTTATGTTATCCCTTCTAATTCTAGGGAAACATAAAGTCAAGCATATGGATGTTTATCTCGAACCGTTGATTGATGAGTTGGAGGAACTATGGAGAGGTGTTGCGGTGGTGGACAATAGTAGGCCTCCCTCCTCTCGACACTTCGACTTAAAAGCAGTGTTGATGTGGACAATGCATGACTTTCCAGGATACAGTGATTGTTCTGGTAAGAATTCTAATTACCTCCCTACTCTAATACTATTGGCTATATTAATT
Organism: Cibotium barometz; assembly: GCF_041138505.1. Taxonomy (NCBI): domain Eukaryota; kingdom Viridiplantae; phylum Streptophyta; class Polypodiopsida; order Cyatheales; family Cibotiaceae; genus Cibotium; species Cibotium barometz. Next base: position 22,986,639 of record NC_141049.1, read on the forward strand.
ATAACTATTGACTTTATTATTCTAACTTATATTTATATTTCAGGTTTGAAAACATCGGGTAAACATGCATGTCCTGTTTGTGGCCCTTCGTTAGTACATGAGTATGCTGACGGTTTGTGTAAGACCATATTCGATAATCATCATCGATTTCTCCCGTCAGATCATCCTAAATATGTTGCTAGTAAGAGTAACATTCCTCCACAAACACTTTGTGCAAAAGATTGGAAGCGTATTTGGGAGTCTACAAATATTCTTCCTCCAGATGGCATGAACAGGTATAGTAATGTTTTTCAATCTTGTTTTGTGTAGTCTCTAATTGGATTAAAGATCACATAGAGCAATCTCTTGTGTAGGTACTCCATTTTTTTTCGGCTACCATGTTGGACCCATCTTAAGATCAACCATCTTCTTGATCCCATGCACATCTTCAAGAATGTGGGATCTGGTATTTGGGAACATGTTCTAAATTGATGACATTTCTATTGTATATGTTGTCTTTTAATTATCATCTCATGATTTATTTTTGAATATATTTCATTGTTGTAAATGCATGTAGTGGGATTGTGTAATGATATATACTGTAATGTACTATGAGATGGTTTAAAGAAAATAGTTTTTAATTTTGTAAAGGAATGGAGTTTTTCTTAATAAAGTTCTTGCATGTAATGATGCGTGTAATGATGCGTGTATATACACGCTCTTATACATGCATTTCTGAAACCAGCATACACGCGAATTTAGATGCCAATATACACACACTGGTAGACGCGTTCAATACACGCGAATTTAGATGCCAATATACACGCGCTCGATACTACTCATATACATGCGCGACCATACACGCACCCGTAACTTATCGCATGTATTGAACGCGTGTATGTCAGTAGTGTCTTGTAGTGATGCAGGGGGGAAGAGAGCTTGAGCTCTTGCAAGCACACACATACTCACAAAACCCTAGAAGAGAACACACAAGGTGAGAGGCTGAAAATCTCCTTCTTCACTCAACACTCAACACACCATATACAAAGATAAGAGTACACAATATGAAAGGTACTCAACCAAATACATACTAGGGTTCTTTATAGTGTGAATCCAACTCAATGAGCTGGTGCTATAACTATGCCAGTCTCTAGAATGGCTGTCATATAGCCTGCCATCCCACTGGTCGCATATCACCCATGATCTCACCAACCATGCCAGTGGTGTAAGTGTGGGGCCTATCCCCCAGGCGGGTCATCAGTGTCCACCGCCTCACTAGATGACCTCGATATCTCAACACTCCCCCTCGAGCTCAACTCCATCTCATGTACACCAAGTGAAGCCTTAAATCTACAGAGCTTCTCTGTACCCAATGCTTTGGTGAAGATGTCAGCGACCTGATCCTGTGTGCTGACATAAACAAGGTCAATGTCTCCTACCAAAACCTTCTCTCTGACAAAATGGTAGTGGACCTCCATATGCTTCATGCGAACATGAAAAATTGGGTTCTTGGCCAACTGTATACTGCTAATGTTGTCATAGAAACTGATAACTTGTCTATCCACCACTGATAGACCCAAACCGTGCGAGCATGAAAAACTGGGTTCCTGTATACTGCTAATGTTGTCACAGAAAATGACAACTTGTCTATCCACTGATAGACCCAAATCTGCAAGTAGCTTTCTCAACCAAGCTACCTCACATGCTGCCATAGCAGCACCTTTGTACTCAGCCTCTGTACTGGATAGAGCAACCATAGGCTGCTTCTTGCTGCTCCAAGTCACAGCAGCACTCCCCAAAGAAAACATGAATCCACTAGTAGATCTTCTATCAGAGATACTACCAGCCCAATCAGCATCTGTGTACCCATGTACACATATCTCTGTCCCAGTTTCATAAAATAGTCCACAATGCAAAGTAGACCTCACATACCTCAGTATGCATCTCAATGCATCCAAATGCGGCTTCTGTAGAACCTGCATAAACTGACTCACCAAATGCGGCTTCCGTAGAACCTGCATAAACTGACTCACCAACCCAACAGCAGAGCTCAAATCTGGCCTGGTGATCGTCATATAGATCAAGCTTCCTACTATGCGCTTATACATAGTAGGATCCTCCAAAATCTCTCCTGAATCTGCACTCAACTTGCCATTCTGATCCAATGGCACTGAGATAGGCTTACAGCCTGTCATACCATACTTGGATAACATGTCCAAGCCATACCGTCTCTACAGTAATCCAATACCATGTGGTGACCTAATTATCTCAATGCCCAAGAAATATCTGAGCTCCCCCAGATCCTTCATCTCAAACTTTTGTCTAAGCAAGATCTTTACATCGAAGATCTCTACATCATGGTTCCCCATAATGATCAGGTCATCTACATAGATGACAACAAGCACAACCCCTCTATGACTGTGTCTCACATACAACGAGAAATCTTTATTCGCTACATGAAAGCCAATAGTGACAAGATATTTAGAAATCTTGTCAGACCATGCTCTTGGTGCTTGTTGTAAGCCATACAAGGCTTTCTTCAACCTGCAAACATGCTCGAGGTGACTCACATCCTCATAACCAGGTGGCTGCAACATATACACCTCTTCTTGCAAATCCCCATGCAAGAATGCATTCTTTACATCCATCTGATGTAAAGACCATTGCTTTGATGCAGCCACTGCTATCACAACTCTCACTGTTGCCATCTTGGCAACTGGGCTGAAAGTTTCCTCATAATCAATGCCATATGTCTGTGCATATCCTTTGGCTACCAATCTAGCCTTGTACCTGCTTATGCTTCCATCACTGTTATGTTTTACTTTGTACACCCACTTGCATCCAATGGCTTTCTTGCCTTCAGGCAATTGCACTAAATCCCAAGTCTCATTTCCATATAGTGCATCCATCTCCTCATCCATAGCTTTCTCCCAACACACATTTCCAACAGCCTCATCAATGCATGTGTGGGCTCTACAACCTGTACAACTTTTGCCATGTATGCATAGTGATGTGCCACATAACCATCATAGGTAAACCTCTACATAGGATTCTTCACTCTCCCTCAGATCTTCACACCTTTGCATTCATGGCTTCCATAGCCTTCTTTTACACCGGGTGTTCTCATAGTAGCTGGTATCCCAAGCTCCTCATCAAGGCTCATCTCTGAGCCACTAGACTCTCCATTAACATGAGAATGCCGTGTAGAAATGTCAGGTATACTAAGGGGCTCAACCACTTTCTCTTTGCCCTTATGTGATGTACTAATCACATTTGCAGGACTGGTATTATGATGCAGCCTGCCACTCCATGGTCTATCAAACAACTGAACCACTAGATGAGGACTCTGCTGGTCCACTCAAAGACTGTAATTGCTAACTTGCATTCTATGCAACCACATTTCCACTCACATCAGTCCCAATAGCTTCTTTTTCAGCAGCATACCAACTGCTCATCTCATCAAAAACAACATTCCTGCTTACCCTCAACTCACGTGTAGCAGGGTTATAACACCTGTATCCCTTTTGCTCAAGGGAATATCCAATAAACACACATTTTTCAGCTTTTGGATCCACCTTAGTTCCCAGCTCATCTGGCACATGTACATATGCAATGCATCCAAAGACTTTCAGATGAGATAAATCAGGTTTTCTGCCAGTAAACCTCTCCTCTAGAGTTACATTATGTATGGTTGCAGTTGGAGTCCTGTTCATAATGTAAACTGCTGTAGAAACAGCCTCAGCCCAATAGCTATGCGGCATATTCTTCTCTTCCATCATTGCTCGCGCAATCTCTGCAATGTGCCTGTTTTTCCACTCAGCAACTCCATTTTGCTGCGGAGTGTATCTATATGTAAACTGTCTCCGAATACCATTCTTCTTCAAAAATTCAGAGAACTCATTGGAGAAGTACTTTCCCCCTCCATCTGACCACGGCCTCCTCTACCTCGTCCTCTTCCTGAACTTGTGTAGAAGGCCTGTTGCTCTGAACTGTTTTTATTTTGTGAAAGCTGTTGGTCTTCACCCAAGCTCTTCTCTTCTATAATCAACATAGACACCAAATCTGTGAAATTGGGAATGTTTTTTCGAGTCTGAATAGATGTCTTGAACGCCTTGTATTGTGGCCCGAGACCGTGTAGACAGACTTCCACCTTATCATCATCATCTACTGAAATGCCAATAGATGCAAGAGATTCCACAATACCCTTGATCTTCAATGCATAGTCATTCACAGACATGCTCTTTTTCTCCACAGTATGAAGTTCATTCTTCAACTGTATCTTTCGTGCCTTGGTATTCGTTTCATAGAGTTTTACCAAGGTGTCCCACGGCTCCTTGGGAGACTTGGCATCCTGTATGTGCCCAATCATGGTGTCCTGTATACTGATAGAGAGCTAATACATAACTTTTCTGGCTCCTTGGTTCCAATCCTTGAATTGATCTCCGGTATCTCCGGTGCCTCTTCATGCTCACCTTCTATATATAGTCCCAGTAACCCTTTCCCATCAAGAAATTTGTTAGCCTGAATCTCCAAGCATGGAAGTTGTTCTTATCAAGCTTCTTAGCGACAATCTAGTTTATGTCATCATTTGACATCTTGCCAGACACAAATTTACCAAAAACAGCACTCTGGTTTGTCCTGCACAAACTACTGTATTTTCTGCAGCGGTACTGTACTACACTCAAATGTCACAAACCAGTGACCTCAATGTGCATACATACACCCAATGGCAACTGTTGACCTCCTTGCAGCACACACAATGTCTGCACAACCAATCTGTCTTCCTACAGTTCTTAAAATAGAGTTCGGTAGAGAATCGATGACTTACCTGCAGTGCTCGAAATCGCCTGCTTTCTGAAAAACGGAGGTCCTGACGCGCCCGAAACGTGTTTTCGGCCCAAAAAATTTTGTGCGATAGGACAATATAGTTGCCCTATAGCTTTACTCCCGCGAAGAAAGCTCCTCAATCAAAGATCGTTTGCCGGTGCCTCCCGTAGAGCTCCCGAGCGACAAGGGTGTAGTCGCCAACACAAATAGGGAAGAGTAGTTGAAGCTCTTACCCTCGTACCGCTTCCTGTGCTTCTCTTGCTTGCAGCTCAGCCCTTAGCATGAACCAGGCTCTGATACCATGAAAAGATGCAGGGGGGAAGAGAGCTTGAGCTCTTGCAAGCACACACACACTCACAAAACCCTAGAAGAGAACACACAAGGTGAGAGGCTGAAAATCTTCTTCTTTTGCACTCAACACTCAACACACCATATACAAAGATAAGAGTACACAATATGAAAGGTACTCAACCAAATACATACTAGGGTTCTCTATAGTGTGAACCCAACTAAATGAGCTGGCGCTATAACTATGCCAGTCTCTAGAATGGCTGTCATACAGCCTGTCATCCCACTGGCCGCATATCACCCATGATCTCACCAACCATGCCAGTGGTGTAAGTGTGGGGCCTATCCCCCAAGCAGGTCATCAGTGTCCACCGCCTCACTAGATGATCTCACCAACCATGCCAGTGGTGTAAGTGTGGGGCCTATCCCCCAAGCAGGTCATCAGTGTCCACCGCCTCACTAGATGAGCTCGATATCTCAACAAATTGTTGGTGCTGAATATGAAAGTCTCTCTTGCAAACATTGTGGTCAAATGCCTGAGTGTATAGGGACTTGTCCAGTAGTTATATACTATTGGATACCTAGTGACCATTTCTCAACTACAAGATGTGCTATTCATTCGGGTTTTCATGAACACCCTTATGAAGAGGGTTCGTCTAGGCAAAAAAAAAAAGTGTGGAGGAGAAGATTGCAATGCATGCACAATTTAATCCTTTCACTACTCCCAAACAATTAGGGGTTACTATGGCCCGGGACATTGTTATGGAAATGTTGTTAAGTGATGGGGTTACAAATACTATTGAGTTTGGAGATCGATAACTTAAAGAGCTTCTGGATGTAGTGACTCCACTTTCTGATAAGAGGAGGATTCAAAAGTGTGTAGAGGATGCAAAGAGAGCAAGTTCGGGACATTGTTATGGAAATGTTGTTAAGTGATGGGGTTACAAATACTATTGAGTTTGGAGATCGATAACTTAAAGAGCTTCTGGATGTAGTGACTCCACTTTCTGATAAGAGGAGGATTCAAAAGTGTGTAGAGGATGCAAAGAGAGCAAGTTCGGTTAGTTTAAAGGGATTAGATACAATGTTGGATCTAAAAATTAGATGTAGATATCCATTTATTCATATCATTCTGTTTCCTAATCAACTAGAGACCTCACACCAACAATATAAATGTCCACTATTGGACTAGGGAGTAGCTTGGACCTTGTGAATAGAATGCATCCTGGTGGCAATCTCCAAGAGATGTGGATTCACTTTGACCATGTGCATTGAGTTTAAGGCTGGTCTACAATGGGTGCCCATGTGTATGACCCTTTCATCCATGAGTTATTGACAATAGCCACATGTAAGTTACAAGTTGATGAGCTCCGCTGGCTTCTTGTATTTAACACGAAAAATGTATGTTTTGATATAATCATTGGTAAATTCTGTAACTTCCAACCTTGAGACATTTTTTTTTCAAGAAAAAGAGGTATGAGAGAGACTTCCTTGAAAGGGACTTTTCATATAACAAAGCTATAAATTTCTCTCACAGTTGCTCTATTTTTGGTCTCGCTCAGTTTCAGTCGCTTGGTGTTTTGACTGCCAGGTAGCTTGGTTGAGAAAGCTACTTGCAGATTTGGGTTTATCAGTGGATAGACAAGTTGTCATTTTCTGTGACAACATTAAATTAAAAATCGATCCATGATCATGTGTGCTACATCTTATGTGGAGATATTGGGTTCTAGCAATGTAGCCCCACATTGTTTCATCCTCCTCCTGCTTGAGGTTATAGATCTGTGCAACTTTGCTTCCATGCTAGTGCACCCCGGCCTTAAGGCTCGTTGAGCCTTCGTTCTCCATGCTAATGTACCCCGACCTTAAGGCTTGACCTAGATTGAGTCTTTGTTCTCCATGTTAGTGCACCCCGGCCTTAAGGCTCGAGCTTGAGTTTGAGCCTTTGCACTCCATGCTAGGGCACCCCGGTCTTAAGGCTCGAAATTGAGTTTGAGCCTTTGCTCTCCATGCTAGTGCATAAGGCTCGAACTTGAGATTGAGCCTTCGTTCTCCATGCTAGTGTACCCCGGCCTTAAGGCTTGACCTAGATTGAGTCTTTGTTCTCCATGTTAGTGCACCCCGGCCTTAAGGCTCGAACTTGAGTTTGAGCCTTTACTCTCCATGCTAGTGCACCCCGGCCTTAAGGCTCGTACTTGAGTTTGAGCCTTTGCTCCTTTGCTCTCTATGCTAGTGCACCCCGGCCTTAACGCTCGAACTTCAGATTGAGCCTTCGTTCTCCATGCTAGTGCACCCTCTTAAGGCTCGAACTTGAGTTTGAGCCTTTGCTCTCCATGCTAGTGCACCCCGGCCTTAAGGCTCGAACTTCAGATTGAGCCTTCGTTCTCCATGCTAGTGTACCCCGGCCTTAAGGCTCGTGAGTCTTTGTTCTCCATGCTAGTGTACCCCGGCAGCCTTAAGGCTCGAGCTTGAGTTTAAGCCTTTGCTCTCCATGCTAGTGCCCTTAAGGCTCGAACTTGAGTTTGAGCCTTTACTCCTTTGCTCTCCATGCTAGTGCACCCCGGCCTTAATGCTCGAACTTTGATTGAGCCTTTGTTCTCCATGCTAGTGCACCCCGGCCTTAAGGCTCGATCTTGAGTTTGAGCCTTAGCTCTCCATGCTAGTGCACCCCGGCCTTAAGGCTCGAACTTGAGTTTGAGCCTTTGCTCTCCATGCTAGTGCACCCCAGTCTTAAGGCTCGAAATTGAGTTTGAGCCTTTGTTGTCTATGCTAGTGCACCCCGGCCTTAAGGCTCGAACTTCAAATTGAGCCTTTGTTCTCCATGCTAGTGTACCCCGACCTTAAGGCTCGAACTTAAGTTGGAGCCTTTGCTCTCGATGCTAGTGTACACCAGCCTTAAGGCTCGAACTTCAGATTGAATCTCCCCTACATGGAACTTATGTGTTAAGGCTCATTCTCCATGCTTAACTTTACATGGAACTTGGCCTTAAGGCTCTAACTTGAGTTGGAGCCTTGCCTATCTATGCCAGCGTATCCCTAGCATATGAGTGCACAACTTGGATCTAGGCTCCAGCTTAAGTTCGAGCCTCTCCTACATAAAACTTGGCCTAAAGGCTCGAACTTGAGCTTGAGCCTTGTCTCTATATGCTGGTGTACCCATGTCATATGAGTGCATAACTTGGATCTAGGCTCTAGCTTAAGTTCGGATTTCCCCTATATGGAACTTGGCCTTAAGGCTCCAATATACTAGTGCACCCCTGGCATATGAGTGCACAACTTGTATCTAGACTCCAGCTTAAGTTCAAGCCTCCCATACATAGAACTTCGCCTTAAGGCTCAAACTTGAGTTTGAGCTTTGCCTCTCTATGCTAGCGTACCCCTAGCATATGAGTGCACAACTTAGATCTAGGCTCCAGATTCTATATGGATTAAGTAAATGCAAGTGAGGCTCCCGCTATTCAAGAAAACTAAGTGAAGCATCAATAATTGTAGCATGCATTAAGTTTCTTAAGTTTGATAGGTTTTGATTTGATATGTAGCATTTAAATCCATTTTTTTCTAAGGTTTTGAAACTTTTTTTGTGCTTCACAGGAATGGAAGCTAGCAGAGCACCCGCTACCTATCCTTTATTTCATGCCAACGTCTGACTTGTATAAATGATGATGCACACTTACTACTATTAAGAAATTACTCCATATCCTAGTGTAGCAACAAGGCCCAAAATTAAGTTTGAGCCTAATACAAATGATGATGCACACTTACTATTAAGAAATTACACTTACTCCATATCCTAGTGTAGCGGTGAGGCTCAAAATTAAGTTTGAGCTGTACCTCCACTTATGTCCAACCTTGGGGATGTCTTCTAACACAAGGCACAATCTCAAGTTGAGCGATCTTTACTTTGCCCTTGTAAGTGAGGCTCAAACTCAAGTTTGACCCTTATGTGAAAGTCTTGGCATGTAATATGGTTCCTAATTCATTATGGTACATCACTCAATGTTGAGTAATCTAAGTTTGGATACAAAGTATATGTGTAGATATAAAAATGACTAGTATTATCCTTGGTGTATTATTTAAATCCTAAAAGTAATAGCATTTTATTTTAATCTTACAGATATATACAAAGAAGGGAAAGATGAAGATAACATTGCTCAACTAGAACATCATCATGAAAGCCCTACTAGAGAGATCAACTCTCATGATTCAAATGCTAGAAATAATGAAGACAACATGGTGAAGGTAGATCACATCGATGATTCAGCTTTGCAAACATCTTCAAGGTTAATGAAGAGCTTCAAGAGACTTTTGCAACCAATATTTGGTCCGCCATGCTACACAAGAATGTTTGTGCCTATGTAAACACTCTTCAGTAGTATGCACATAAGAAATATCATTTCTTTATGGTGTGGGGACAAGAAGAATGTTATATCCATAATCTTCGAAAAGTGTATAGGCCAGATAAGCCTACTGTTGAGGCTATGTTTAAACCTTTACTCAAGGTTTGGAATCAGTGCCAAGATATTTGCAATAAGAAGAATACATTGCTTATTGATGATAGCCCTTTCAAGGGATGTGTTAATCCAAAAGACAACTGTCTCTTCCCTGAAAGTTAATCAAGAGCCTGGGAAAAAAGAGAAGTAGAATCCATAAGCAAGGATCTAGTAATGTTGGCATCCAAAGCTAGAGTACCATTACTATCCAAAGACCAGCTAAGCTTGTTAAAAGTGTGTTACAAAAGAAGGATTTTGAGTGATCAACACGCTATTGCTTATGCTACTCACTTGGGATATGATCGTGGTCATCTCATAAGTGGAGTTGCAGCAAAAGCATACATATCAAGGCTACAAAAGGCTTACTTGAGCTTATGGGTAGGATAATGTCTGGTTTCATTAAACATTGAGTGACTATATAATCAGATTCCAACCTAACTCATACTAGTTGTTGCTGTAGGTCGAAGGAAACCATTTTTGAGGTCTAAACGTGCAGTTTGAAGTATGGGATCTGCACAAATATCAAGACTTGTTGGGTGCAGAATGTTTGGAGCCATTTTGTACTAAAAGCCCATAAGATAAACTTAGACTTTGGCCAAAACAATGTGCCTAGATGGGTTTAATTTTTGGATTGTACGAGCCAAATCTTTACACTATTGTATCAAGCAATCAAATGCCTCCAAACTTACTGTCATTTGATCATCTCTTTTGTCAATATTTGCAATTCGATTGAAATGAAGATGTGTTTGTTTTTATTGAAGATATTGCCTTGTCAAGGTGTAAGGCTATGAATATTATAATTTAATTTGGATAGACTCAATTATCTCAACAGTGAAAATCTTTTATACATCATATTCAATAAATTTGATAAAATTTAGCATTGACAATATTCTCACTCTTTTATTTTTTTGGTTGAACTTCTGAGGTATTGGAGCATTTGTCTATGAAGGTTTAAGACCATCCATATCATGGATGAATTTATGTTGTTGTTGGCACATAATATATTTATTTAAAATTTTGAATGTCCATTAACCATACATTTTGTTTTCAACAGGATATGTTGAAGCATATAGCTTTGATTTCAAGTGTACAGAAAACTTACTATTGAGGTGGCACCAATCATTGGTGACTCATGTACCTAGAAGCAAAAGAGTTCCACCACTCCCAGATATAATAAGGAAACAAAGAAAAGTATTGATACTTGAACTCAATGATGTTTTACTTAAGATGTAAACTTGAATGTAACAATCTCATTGAAATTTGATTGCTTCTGGTGTTTTTAAACACCACACTCTTTGGAGATCCCTCAATTCTAAGGTTCCTTTTCCAAGTGTTCTTTGGCATTATTATCCCATGTTTTTACTTCAATGTCCCTCAAATTTGAGCATATATATCATAATTTATAATCTTGATATAGTGTCTAAGATGGGTTTTTATCTGTGGATCAATCGTAAACTTAGCACATTGTACTGTCATTGAGATTTACTTTTTGTTTTGTTGTTTCTAACACCACACCCTTTAGAGATCTCTCACTTCTAAGGTTCTTTTTAAGTGATATTTAGAATTCTTTTGGCAAATTAAATAAAGCCCATGTTTTTACTTCAATGTCTCAAAGTGGAGATAGTATTTAACATTCTCTTCTTCATATGAAAGGTGTTGTATAATCTCAATTAAGTTTAGTGTCATGTTTCCCTTGTCCTTCCAATATTATTGCATTGACGTATGTATCTATACAACTACAAACAAATACACCAAATAGTTGTGTCCAGATATAATCTAATGGCACAAAGAGTGCACCAACAAATAGATGTTAGCTCAAACTATGCAAAAATACCGACTTTCCAACCAATCCTATAAGAAATGGGACTCGAATAATTCCCAAAATTCCTAAATTTGTCTTTATAAGACCTCTTTCATGTTATTTTCTTTAGTGACTTGTTCATTTCTTTCATGTAACTAGAATTATCTCCACTCAATGCTTCCTTAGGAATTCAAATAAGACTCACGAAAGGTCATCGTGACATTTGTTCAAAGAATCAACATGTTCCTTAGTATTAGATATTGCTCTATATCACTTGGGATCTTCATCATATTTACAAGACCAAGATGAAATCCAAACCGTATGAAACTTTACAAAGGTGTTTCCTATGATGTCTAGTCTCCATTTGATAGATCAAATTAATGTTTGGATGAAAACTTAAAAATTTTCTTGTATCTATCCCTTGAATTTGAAATCTAAATTGTGCATAGTCCTCTGACATTGGCAATCCTAAGTCATTGTTGGTTTTGACCTTGAAAATTGCAAAGTGTTAGTACTTGACATTTCTAATGATGGTGGCTAAACTCCTTAAACTCCATTTGAAGCCCTCAAATCAAATCAAAGTTTGTTGATGTTCACTCATTGTATGGCCTGAATTAAAAACTAGTCATTTGTATATCCAATGAACAAAATGGAATGACCTTTAGTACAAGTGTTTAAAACCTTTGGAGAAGACCCCTATAAGATTAGATTTGAAATTTGTTTAAGATTTTGGCCTAAAACCCTCGATTTCTATATTATACATGTTCTAATTTTTTGAGCTGTTCTTGACCTCCTTTTTGCTCTGGTCTTGGCATACCTTTGGTGGAAACTTGAAGAAGAACTTCATATGTACAACCTATCTTACAATCCCTACTAGTCCACTATTGAAAAGACCTTGGATTTATTCAGTAAAATCCATGTCTATCCATCTCTTTGGCACCTGTTTACTTGAAAAGAAAGGGCATATATACACTATGTGCAGCATTCATAGGGATTAGATTTTCTTGCATCATTTAGCCCACCCCCTTGATTAGGATCATTTAGCCCACCCCCTTGATTAGGAACATTTATGTCCCTAATCGTTGATTCTTCTTTTCTTAACCTCACAACTTCCACCTGGATCAAAGATGATAATTCCCTTTTTACTGTGTCGTGTTGCCCTCCTATAGGCTCCATCAAAACACATGGTATATGCATCATGTAAATCAGACATGAACCTCTCCTCTTTGACTTCAAATCCTATCCTTTTTAGTTCTTTATGGTACATGTATGTGAGAATGTCACCAAGATTGCCTCTTGTGTTATTTTCCACCATGAAAGTATAATGAAATTCCTGAAGCTCTATGATTCATTTAGCTACTTTAGAGATGAAGTGTTCATGTGTTGTGCTACATATGGAAATGTAGATTCATATATGATAACCACAAACTCTTTAGGAAGAAGATAAGATCTGAATTTTCTGACTGCAAAAATTAGAGATAACATCATCTATTCCACTTTAGAATACTGTCTTTCATTAGTATATAAAGTACTCTACTTTTGCAAATCAGATGGGTCTCATGTACCCTTGCTTTACATCCTTCTACATCAGCACTACACCTACTAAATCAGATCCTATGCTTGGTCCTATGTAGAATATGGCATTCCAATTACATTGCATGATGGTAGGAAGAGTAGCTAGCACCTCATTGACCTGCTTGAACTAATTTTCTTCATAATCGCCCTAATGAATTCTTTAGTTGTAACATGTATTGATGTTCAAAGACTAGTTGAGAGAGAAGATTTATGAACCTTACCATATATTTTACCTTTTAAAGAAAACTTATGAGCTATTTGGTATCTCTGGGAGAAGGCATATTAATTAGAGCTTTCACTTTTTCTGAATCAGGTTCTATCCCTTGTTCAGACACTACATGCCCTAAAAGAGTAACTTTCCTTTATCCAACATGAAAATTTTAAGGATTCATCTGACCTATTAATAACTAATCCAACCATCTGAAATTTGTTTCCACCTTCTCCAAATGTGTAGACCTACTATTGTATATACAGAAATCATCCATAAAAACCCTTATAGAAGCTCCAAAAAAAGACTCAAACACATGGTTCATAAACCTATGAAAGGTAGCAAGGGCATTTGTTAGTTCAAAAGGTATTACTTTGTATGCGAATCATCCCCAAGGTATCATAAATGTTGTTTTTTTCTGACCTTCTTTGGCTGTTCTGATCTAAAAATAGCCAAAGTATCCATCACAAATAATATAGAGTTCATGACCTCTAACCTAATTAAGTATTTCATCATGAAATGGGCGAGGGAAATGATCCCTCTTGGTTGCTGCATTCAAAGGTTTAAAGTCCACACATATTCTCTATTTTAAGAGACACCCATTCAGTATTTTCTATAGGATAGATGAATCCAGTAGCTAACATTTTGTTCACTTCCTTTAACAAAGCCTCACACTGAATGACTCCCAACCTCCTCAATCTTTGAACAACAGGCTTGGCTCCTTCCTTGAGATCTATATGGTGATGAAATCCTTGAACTCTCATGATTTCAATATATCAAAAATAAATAGATATGGGAGCTTATAAAGTATGTCTAAGTATTTTTTCTGCTCCTCTAGACTGAGATATTTGGAAATAATTTTCTTTAGCTTTTCTTCATGCCTGATTTATGAAATTTTCTTGCATTTTGATTTTTTTGAATTCCAATTTTCCTGAATTTGTTCCAGAGTTGGGGCCCTTTCTTCCTCTTGTTTACATAGAGTTATACCATATACTTCAGCACTAGAATCCTCTTCATCTGGAATGGTAGATTCTTTCTCATCAGTAGTGATGTATTTTGTTGTACTCCATTGTAGTCTCATAGTTCATCTTAACGTATTTTCCATGCTTCATATCATAGATGACTAGCATTCCTTTGTTTCCTTCCATATTTGGCTTGAGTACAAGTAAACATATTTCCCATTTTTGGATAGCCCTCATAGCTATCAATCATGGCCTTCAAAGGATGATGGGGTAACCATCTGTCTTTATTGGCATCACATGCATATCCACTTCAGATTCTATACCACATATTGTAATTTTCAAAGCTTGTATAACTCCAACACACCTTAACCTAGAATTGTTGGCCAACTTGACTTTGAATGGAGAGGATGAGTGTGTTTTCAAACCAAGTTTATGCATGGTATCCTCAGTCATAATACTGACCTATGCTCCACCAACTATGTAGACCTTTAAAATCTTGTGTCCTTTTATCCAAGGCAGTGTTATGTGAGTGAACTTGCAGCCACTGTATCTCTCTGGTTTTTTCATCAAAATATAGTTGGGTTGGTATTTAAAATTACGGGAATAGGCCTGGTCTACAACTCAGGGCTGTTTCGCTAAATTCCAACGTATGCAAAAATTGACCTACTTTTTGGGGATCTTTATCATAAATATGCTATTTTTATCATAAATTTATTTTCTTTATATTCATGTACTCTCATCTATAACCATGCTGCCACATAGCAGCACCTCTGTACTTGGCCTCTGTACTGGATAGAGAAATCGTAGGCTGCTTCTTAGTGCTCCAAATCACAGCAACACTGCCCAAAGAAAACATGAAGCCACTAGTAGATCTTCTATCTGAGATACTACTAGCCCAATCAGCATCTGTGTACCCATGTACACATATCTCTGTCCGAGTTTCATAAAATAGTCCACAATGCAAAGTAGACCTCACATACCTCAGTATGCGTCTCAATGCATCCAAATGCGGCTTCCGAGGAACCTGCATAAACTGACTCACCAACCCAACAGCATAGCTCAAATCTAGCCTAGTGATCATCATGTAGATCAAGCTTCCTACTATGCGCCTATACATAGTAAGATCCTCCAAAATCTCTCCTGAATCTGCACTCAACTTGCCATTCTGATGAGATAGGCTTACAGCCTGTCATACCATACTTGGACAACATGTCCAAGCCATATTATCTCTGCAGTAATCCAATACCATGTGGTGACCTAATCATCTCAATGCCCAAGAAATATCTGTGCTCCCCCAGATCCTTCATCTCAAACTTCTGTTTAAGCAAGATCTTTACATCAAAGATCTCTGCATCATAGTCTCCCGTAATGATCAGGTGATCTACATAGATGACAACAAGCATAACCCCTCTATCACTGTGTCTCACATACAACGAGAAATCTGCATTGGCTACATGAAAGCCAATAGTGACAAGATATTCAGAAATCTTGTCAGGCCATGCTCTTGGTGCTTGTTTTAAGCCATATAAGGCTTTCTTCAACTTGCAAACATGCTCGGGGTGACTCACATCCTCATAACCAGGTGGCTGCAACATATACACCTCTTCCTGCAAATCCCCATGCAAGAATGCATTCTTTACATCCATCTGATGTAAAGACCATTGCTTTGACGCAACCACTGCTATCACAACTCTCACTATTGCCATCTTGGCAACTGGGCTGAAAGTTTCCTCATAATAAATGCCATATGTCTGCGCATATCCTTTGGCTACCAATCTAGCCTTGTACCTGCTTATGCTTCCATCACTGTTACGTTTTACTTTGTACACCCACTTGCATCCAATGGCTTTCTTGCCTTCAGGCAATTGCACTAAATCCCAAGTCTCATTTCCATATAGTGCATCCATCTCCTCATCCATAGATTTCTTCCAACACACATTTCCAAACAACAGCCTCATCAATGCATGTGGGCTCTACAACCTGCACAACTTTTGCCATGTATGCATAGTGATGTGCCACATAACCATCATAGGTAAACCTCTACACATGATTCTTCACTCTCCCAGATCTTCGCAGCTTTGCATTCATGGCTTCCATAGCCTTCTTTACACCAGGTGTTCTCATAGCTAGTATCCCAAGATCCTCATCAAGGCTCATCTCTAAGCCACTAGACTCTCCATCAACATGAGAATGCCCTACAGAAATGTCAGGCATACTAAGGGGCTAAACCACTTTCTCTTTGCCTTTATGTGATGTACTAATCACATCTCTAGGATTGGTATTATGATGTAGCCTGCCACTCCATGGTCTATCAACTGAACCACTAGATGAGGACTCTCCTGGTCCACTCAAAGACTGTGATTGCTGACTTGCATTCTATGCAACCACATTTCCACTCACATCAGCCCCAACAGCTTCTTTTTCAGCAGCATACCAGCTACTCATCTCATCAAAAACAACATCCCTGCTTACCCTCAACTTATGTGTAGCAGGGTTATAACACCTGTATCCCTTTTGCTCAAGGGAATACCCAATGAAAAGACATTTTTCAGCTTTTGGATCCAGCTTAGTTCTCAACTTATCTAGCACATGCACATATGCAATGCATCCAAAGACTTTCAGATGAGACAAATCGGGTTTTTCGCCAGTGAAACAGCCTCAGCCCCCAATAGCTATGCGGCATATTCTTCTCTCCCATCAATGCTCGCGCAATCTCAGCAATGTGCCTGTTTTTCTGCTTAGAAACTCCATTTTGTTGCGGAGCGTATCTGCATGTAAACTGTCTCTGAATACCATTCTTTTGTAAAAATTCAGAGAACTCATTGGAGAAGTACTCTCCCCCTCCATCTGACGTTAGGCACTTTACATGTTTCTCTATTTGCTTTTCAACCATAACTCTGAAATTCTGAAAATGAGTGAACACCTCACTCTTCTCCATGAAGTATACCCACACTTTCCTTGTGTGGTCATCAATAAATGTCACATAATACCTGCAGCCTCCCATAGACATGGTCTTCGTAGGACCCCATACATTTGAATGCACAACATCTAGTGCATTTCTGCTCACATTTCTGTCACGTGGAAATACATGCTTTGTTTTCTTTCCAAATTGGCATGCTTCACATATTTTCTGCATACCTTCAACTTTAAACTTTGGTAGCCCTGTCACAATTCCTTTAGTCTGCTTAGACTTCATTCTCTGCACATTCACATGTCCAATTCTTTTATGCCTGCAACAATTCTTGAACCATTTGCAAACATCGCAGCACTCACTTCAGGCATGTTTACATTCAATGTAAACATTCTGCCCACTCTGTTGCCTTTTGCAACCAACCTACACTTGTCTTTAAAGTGTTCAATATAACAACCAACAGGGTTAAACCGAACCTGCAAACCCTGCTCAATCATCTGGCCAACTGAAACCAGATTCTTTGTTATGTTCGAAACATGAAGTACATCTGCAAGGTACTTCACTTTGCCATCCGGCATAGACAATGGCACATCTCCACCAACATGGGCAATTGGATGAGCAGTGTCATCCCTTGTTTCCACAAAACCTGGTCTTTCAAGATTTTTCATCTCCTTGAACCACTCCCCATGACTTGTCATGTGGTTCGAAGCACCTGAATCAACGTACTATCCATCATCTTTATGTGCCGCTTCAACATTTTCAGACATGGCATTAACGACATGCTGCATAACAAACAGCCTTTCATTATCCTCATTATTTCTGCTGGAGGATGCATAGTTGTTTTGCTGCAATTTCCCATTTTGCATGTCAGCCTACTTCTTATAACAATCTGCCAGCACATGTCCAGGCTTACCACAATAAAAGCATCCACGTGTATCATTATACTGCCTTTGCCAATTTCCACGACCTCTTTGACTCCCCCTGCCTCTGAATTGGCCTCTTCCACCTGCGTGTTGTTGCTGTTGTGAATTCTGGGACTGTTGTTGTTGTTGCTGCTGGCCATAATTTTGATTACCTATTCGGCCACCTCCTTGGCCGCATCCACGGCCTCCTCTACCTCGTCCTCTTCGTGAACTTGTGTAGAAGGCCTATTGCTCTGTACTATTTTTGTTTTGTGAAGACTGTTAGTCTTGGTCTTCACCCAAGCTCTTCTCTTCTATAATCAACATAGACACCAAATCTGTGAAATTGGGAATGTTTTCCCGCGTCTGAATAGACGTCTTGAATGCCTTGTATTGTGGCCCGAGACCATGTAGACAGACTTCCACCTTATCATCATCATCTACTGAAACACCAATAGATGCGAGGGATTCCACAATACCCTTGATCTTCAATGCATAGTCATTCATAGATATACTCTTTTTCTCCACAGTATGAAGTTCATTCTTCAACTGTATCTTTCGTGCCTTGGTATTCGTTTCATAGAGTTTTACCAAGGTGTCCCACACCTCCTTGGGGGACTTGGCATCTTGTATGTGCCCAATCATGGTATCCTGTTGTATACTGTGATAGAGAGCCAATACATAACTTTTATGGCTCCTTGGTTCCAATCCTTTAACTCTTTCACATCTGCAGCAGTCGGATTGATCTCCGGTGCCTCTTCATGCTCACCTTCTATGTAGTCCCAGTAACCCTTTCCCATCAGGAAATTTGTCAACCTGAACCTCCAAGCATGGAAGTTGTTCTTGTCAAGCTTCTCAGCAATAATCTGGTTTATGCCATCATTGGACATCTTCCCAGACACACAAATTTACCAGAAACAGCACTGGTTTGTCCTGCATAAACTGTTGTATTTTTTGTAACAGTACTGTACTACACTCAAATGTCACAACCAGTGACCTCAATGTGCATACATACACCCAATGGCAACTGTTTGACCTCCTTGCAACACACATAATGTCTGTACAACCAATCTGTCTTCCTGTAGTTCTTAAAACAAAGTTCTGCATACAATCCATGATGACTTACCCGCAGTGCTCGAACTCGCCTGCTTTCCAAAAAACGAAGGTCCTAACGCACCCGAAACATGTTTTTGGCCCAAAAAATTGAGTCCGATAGGATAATATAGTTGCCCTATAGCTTTACTCCTGCGAAGAAAGCTCCTCAATCAGAGATCGTTTACCGGTGCCTCCCATAGAGCTCCCGACAAGGGTGTAGTCGCCAACACAAATAGGGAAGAGTAGATGCAGCTCTTACCCTCGTACCACTTCCTGTGCTTCTCTTGCTTGCAGCTCAGCCCTTAGCATGAACCAGGCTTTGATACCATGAAAAGATGCAGGGGAGAAGAGAGCTTGAGCTCTTGCACACACACACACAAAACCCTAAAAGAGAACACACAAGGTGAGAGGCTGAAAATCTTCTGCTTCACACAACACTCAACACACCATATACAAAGATAAGAGTACACACAATATGAAAGGTACTCAACCAAATACATACTAGGGTTCTCTATAGTGTGAACCCAACTAAATGAGCTGGCGCTATAACTATGCCAGTAGAATGGCTGTCACACAGCCTGTCATTCCACTGGCTGCATAATCACCCATGATCTCACCAACCATGCCAGTGGTGTAAGTGTGGGGCCTATCCCCCAGGCGGGTCATCAGTGTCCACTGCCATACTAGATGAGCTTGATATCTCAACAGATTTGAGGAGGACTGATGCTTTATTTTCAAAATGTCTACGAAAGGACCTACTGATCTGACCGAACCCGTAAGTCCCATAGTCAGATCAAGGAAAAGATTGCACTTGGATCATAGAGACCAACGCTTTTTTTCTCATTGAGAGGCACAACCGTTGATTCTTTTCCATAGAACAATTTTTATCCGGGATTTACTTCATCTATCGTACCATAACAAAATTGAGTCTCATTTTAGGGATCCATCAATCCAGCCTAACCCCATCCCGTGAGTTAGCCAACCACCCAACCATTGTAGTGATGGGATCCATTTAAGAATTTGGTTAGGTTTTGTCCTGGGTACCAGGGAAAAGAGTTCCCAGGCCCCCTAGCTGGATATTCATGCAAACTTAAAACTAGACACACCACTTACACACCCAATATGAAATTATCTTTTTTACAGATTCAGCTGTCTTTAAAACAATCATTTAATGAAACTATAGTATCACTGATCATAATCCTCCAAAATATCCGGTTGAATCCTAATGTCTAATTTTTCCTTCATCAGTGTACCTATGGCATCATTGGCAACCAGAAAGCTCACCACCTGTCCACTCAGGGGCCTCTTCAATAGTTCCTAGCTCATAGTAACTAGCAATATTTTCGCTTATAAAAATCAAAATGGAATCTCCATTGATGAAGATCAGCAAGATCAACTAACACAACCATATAAAAGAGCCATGGACTCATCCGTTGAGGACCAGCAAGGTCAATCAACCAGATCCATGCCCAAATTCTGGAAAACAACTCTTACTCCTTGTTCCAATATCTTTCCCGACGCACATGTGGATATCTTCGGCGACCCAGAGCCCGAGGACCGTATGGTCAGCACCCTCTAGGATCACTCGCGCTTCACTCGTAGGCCGCTTTCTTGGTCCCTCATCCACCGTACCGGAAGCTCACCATTTAAATCGAACCGAGGCTGGTCAAGACCTCGGTTGACCTTGCTACGTGAGACGTCCTCCATTGACTCTCCCTCAGTTGTTGCAACTTTATCAGATAGATCTCCACGGCCTCATTCACAAGACCGTCAAAATGCTTCCCCAACATTTTTGACATAAAACAGTCATTTAAAAACAGGTCATAAATACAATTTCTATAACGAACTCTCGTCTTTCCACATCGTTCCACATCAATCCTCATTTATTTCATATGTATTCCCATTCTCATCATATCATTTTCCATCTCATCACATCTATTCTCATTTATCCGCATCAGATCTCATCCACTCGTATCTACCCATATCCACATCTTATCACATCATATTCATTCACATCACATATCACATCTATCATAATTTACATCACATCTCATTCATTCACATCCCGATTCACATGACATGACATCTCATTCATTCACATCCCGATTCACATCACATCACATCTATTCACGTCCATCACATTCATTTACATCCATCACATCACATTCATTTACATTCATCACATCATATCTATTCACGTCCATCACATCATCACATCCATTTACATCCATCATATCACATTCATTCATTCATATCCACCATATTCATTCTTATAACCATCCCATCACATACATTCTATCCACATTATATTACATCACTTCTATCCACATCATATCTCATTCATACACATCTCATCTCATTCATCCACATCCATCCAATCGTTCACATGTACGACTACTCACATCTATCCATACATTTATATCTATCACTTCACATCCACATATATTCATGTCACATCACATCTCTTTACACCACATCACATTCTTTCACATACACATCCACATCTATTCTTTCACATACTCATCCACATCCATTCTTCACATACACATCCACATACACATTCACATCCATTCTTCACACACACATCCATATCCATTCTTCACATACACATTCACATCCATTCTTCACATACACATTCACATCCATTCTTCACATACATATCTACATCCATTCTTCACATACATATCTACATCCATTCTTCACATACACATTCACATCCATTCTTCACACACATTCACATCCATTCTTCATATCTCATATCATTCATTTACATCCCGATTCCCATGATGACATCACATCTCATTCATTCACATCTCGATTTACATAACATCACATCTCATCATTCACATCCCGATTCACATCACATCACATCTATTCACATCCATCACATTCATTTACATCACATCCATTTCTATGCAGTTTTCAGTTTGATTTTCTTTTGAATACAAGGAGTATTTCTTGAATCAGTATCCCCAAAACTTCTTAATCGAAATTTTGAATTTCATACAAGAATTCCTCGAATTCTATAACCTTGATCCACAGATCAATTCCTCGAATTCTATAACCTTGATCCACAGATCAATTTGAAGGGTCTCAAACTTAGTTTCAGATTTGGTGGGAGTTTTGAGTGTATTTTTCTAAACTGGTCACACCTTCTTTCCTCAAAACTGACGAAAGAGTTTGGTCTTGGTGATAGTCTGATTCAAGGTTCGAGTCGGATAAGATTTTTCTTGATCTATCTTTCTCGAAAAGGTTTGATAATTCAGTTACTATTTTACTAAATTTCTTTATGCATCTGCTTATGCATAAAGAATCAATTTTTATAAGAATAATGCTTTTATAATTAAAAAATTCCTTTACGCATCTTTCTATGCATAAAAATCAAATTTAATGAGAATAACACTTTTGTAATAAGAAAAATTCCTTTATGCATCTTTCTATGCATAAAAATCAAATTTAATGAGAATAACACTTTTGTAATAAACAAAATTCCTTTATGCATCTTTCTATGCATAAAAATCAAATTTAATGAGAATAACACTTTTATAATAAAAAATTTTCCTTTATGCATCTTTCTATGCATAAAAATCAAATTTAATGATAAAAACACTTTTATAATAAAAAAATTTTCATTATGCATCTTTCTATGCATAGAAATTAAATTTAATGAGAATAACACTTTTTTAATAAAAAAAATCCCTTTATGCATCTTTCTATGCATAAAAATCAAATTTAATGAGAATAATACTTTTTTAATAAAAAAATTTCCTGTATGCATCTTTCTATACATAAAAATCAAATTTAATGAGAATAACACTTTTATAAAAAAAATTCCTTTATGCATCTTTCTATGCATAAAAATCAAATTTAATGATGAGAATAATACTTTTATAATTAAAAAAATTCCTTTATGCATCTTTCTATACATAAAAATCAAATTTAATGAGAATAACACTTTTATAATTAAAAAAATTCCTTTATGCATCTTTCTATGCATAAATATCAAATTTAATGAGAATAACACTTTTATAATAAAACAAAATTTCCATTATGCATCTTTCTATGCATAGAAATTAAATTTAATGAGAATAATACTTTTATAATAAAAAAATTTCCTTTGTGCATCTTTCTATGCATAAAAATCAAATTTAATGAGAATAACACTTTTATAATTAAATAAAATTTCCATTATGCATCTTTCTATGCATAGAAATTAAATTTAATGAGAATAACACTTTTATAATAAAAAAATTTCCATTATGCATCTTTCTATGCATAGAAATTAAATTTAATGAGAATAACACTTTTATAATAAAAATTTTTTCTTTATGCATCTTTCTATGCATAAAAATCAAATTTAATGAGAATAACACTTTTATAATAAAAAGAAATTTTCATTATGCATCTTTCTATGCATAGAAATTAAATTTAATGAGAATAACACTTTTATGATTAAAAAATTTCCTTTATGCATCTTTCTATGCATAAAATCAAATTTAATAATTAATATCAGTGATATCCATGCATATTCATAGGTGAATATGTACATGGAGTAATTAGAATATTTCTTTTAGATGCAAAAATAGTGGGAATTACTCTTTTGGAATAACATAAAAATAAACTTTCTTTTTCACAAAATTCTGGAGAATTTAGCCATAACCTCCTTTGTATGGCTGACCATTTCTCATTTTTATCATTCTATTTTAACTTAAATTAACCCAAACTAGATTCATAGAACTCTAATCTACACAATTTTCTAAAATTCAAGAGAGTAAATAATAAGAAGAGTTTAATTAATCTCTTAGTTAATCTTTCTAGGATTAAGAAAGGCTAGAATGTAAAGAAGAGAAGGGGTGGCCTTTTCATCAAGGCATAGCATTTGAATTTAATTCAATTAACTACAAAACATAAAAATCAAGAAAATCATAGATTTAAAATCAAGAAAATCATAGAACTCTAATCTACACAATTTTCTAAAATTCAAGAGAGTAAATAATAAGAAGAGTTTAATTAATCTCTTAGTTAATCTTTCTAGGATTAAGAAAGGCTAGAATGTAAAGAAGAGAAGGGGTGGCCTTTTCATCAAGGCATAGCATTTGAATTTAATTCAATTAACTACAAAACATAAAAATCAAGAAAATCATAGATTTAAAATTTATAAATAAGTAAGAAAATTAACTTACATAGAGCTTGTAAGCTCTCCTTTTGGCTTGAGGGATTGAGGGTTCTACTCTTGTTTGAAGCAAGAGTGGCCACCAATTCACTTTGGAGAGAATTAGGCCAAAAACAATTGAATTATTAAAAAATTCAATGTTTATGGCTCAAGAGAGGAGCAGAGTAACAGTGCATAAACACCATTAAGCTTTTACAAAGGGGGAGGCTTCTATTTATAGGAAAAGTGAGCCTCTAACCAAGCAAACTAATTCTAGAATTTTCGAGATCAGTTTGGTCAATTTTTGACCATTTTTGGGTTAGTTCAGCTTACTTTTTGGATCTAGTTTTGAACTAGGAGAGAGGAGAGATGAAATATCTCATTTTATTGATTAAAAATTGGGGTAATGATGAGAAAAAAGGCACCTACTTCATAAGGGGAGATCCCCACACCGAGGTGTCAAAAATTCAGTTTTTAATTGTTTTCTTTGGTCCTTTGTCCACTCTAAATCTTATGTGAGCATTTATTCAATTTTGGGGGGTTTATCTTTTATTCTTCAATTTAATTCCTCCCTACATTTGGATTAATCTTATTGGTTCATAGGAACCTTAATTGGACCATAATCCAAATTTTTTTAAAAATCTAGACCCTTAGGCTAAGGTCATTTTTACCTATTTTCAATTAATTCCAATTGCTTCTTTTTGAATTTCTATTTCAGGGGAAATCATTTCAGACACTAGGAGGATTTTTATATCCAAAAATATCTCAATTTTGAATTACCTCCCTCTAGACATTTTCTCTCTCCAGGCCAAAACAGGGCAAAACAAGATCTTTCTTTTATTTCAGAGAGGGGTAATTATAAGATCAGAAGGGGAGGTTCTTACACCTACACACCTCAAAAGATGGAGGGAGGAATCTTACATCCTACCCCACTTAAAAAACGCGAGATGTCCTTATCTTGCAAACTAGAGGACAACTCTTTCCCTTAAGATCCAATTGATTCTGGGGTTCCTTATAGTCTGGTGAACCCAACAGAATCCTGCGATAAAGATCCCTTATAACAATTCTTTCAGATCATATCATTCATATCTTTAACACAATAATGGTCCATTAGACCGAAATTTCCATCTGAACAGTCCTCCATGGGAATTTCAAGTATACACATTTTTAATTTGACATCCCTTAACTGGATCCACTGGGTCAAGTGTTAACAGTAGCAATCTGTCAACACAATCCACTAATCTCATAGTGATTTGCTGAAGTCATTATCGTCATTCCAGTTATGAACATTATCACAGGGACTCGTCCCATTCATCCTCATTGTGGTTTTGCTCAACTTATCGCTTTTCACTAAAACTTAGGAATCATCATTTTTTCAATCAGAATCCAATTCAACTCATCAGTTCTCAACCAAAGTTTTTAAAATCATATCAACCACATTCGAATTCATCATCTAGATATCATTTTTGCTTATAATTTCAAGGTCTTAGATTTACTCGTATATACTGCCAGTATAAAGAGCTGCAGTTATACCCTCGGTATATATGGGTAGTCACGGTCCTTGGAATTATAAGGTAAATACCATCATGTCTAGGCCTCAGGCAAGTTAGGGATTCCATGCAATCGCGGTACTTCCATCTAAAGACCCAATTACTGATTTATGAATTTTAGTCTGAATATCAATTTGTATGAATTTCATCACACATTTCTAACTTTTTACTATTACTTGCTTCTCGGTTGATCCACTTTAGCCAATTTGCTCTGATACGGTTGAAAGATCCTTATCCCCACCCTGCAACAAATTCTAGGGTGCTAGCAGAGGAAGTAGCACTTCTTACGCGGGACAGGGTCCCTCACTCGGGGCCTCGCCCACGTATATCCAGACAAGAGACTAATCCCTCGGTTCTTCCAAAACCGAACCCGAAAAAACTTCCCTCACCCGAAAAACACAAGCGATTCCTCCAAGATATTTTTACTCTAACGTAGTCAAAAGCCTTAACTAATTGAACTGATCTGACCGAGAGCCTGTAAGTCCCATAGTCAAATCAAGGAAAAGATTGCACTTGGATCATAGAGACCAACGCTTTTTTCCTCATTGAGAGGCACAGCCGTTGATTCTTTTCCATAAAAATTTTTTTATCCGGGATTTAATTCATCTATCGTACCTTAACAGAATTGAGTCTCATTTTAGGGATCCATCATTCCAGCCTAACCAATCCCGTGGGTTAGCCAACCGCCCAACCACTGTAGTGATGGGATCCATTTAAGAATTTGGTTAGGTTTTTTCCCGGGTACCAGGGAAAAGAGTTCCCAGGCCCCCTAGCTGGATATTCATGCAAACTTAAAACTAGACACACCACTTACACACCCAATATGAAATTGCCTTTTTCACAGATTCAGCTGTCTTTAAAATAATCATTTAATGAAACTATAGTATCACTTATCATAATCCTCCAAAATATCCAATTGAATCCTAATTTTCAATTTTTCCTTCATCGGTGTATCTATGGCATCATTGGCAACCAAAACGCTCACCACCTGTCAGCTCAGGGGACTTTTCGACAGTTCCTAGCTCATAGTAGTAACCGGCAATATTTTCACTTATAAAAATAAAAATGGAATCTCCGTTGAAGATCAACAAGATCAACCAATAGATCCATATAAAAGAGCCATGGACTCATCCGTTGAGGACCAGCAAGGTCAATCAACCAGATCCATGCCCGAATTCAGAAAACAACTCTTACTCTTTGTTCCAATATCTTCCCCGACGCATGTGTGGATATCTTCGGCGATCCATGCCCGAATTCAAAAAACAACTCTTACTCCTTGTTCCAATATCTTCCCCGAGCACCGTATGGTCAGCACCCTCTAGGATCCTTCGCAAGTCACCTAGTGCTTCACTCATAGGCCGCTTCCTTGGTCCCTCATCCGCCGTACCGGAAGCTCACCATTTAAATTGAACCGAGGCTCGTCAAGACCTCGGCCCCCGAGACCTTGGTACGCGAGATGTCCTCCGTTGACTCTCCGTCAGCTGTTGCAACTTTATCAGATAGGTCTCCACGACCTCATTCACAAGACGGGCAAAATGCTTCTCCACGACCTCATTCACAAGACGGGCAAAATGCTTCCCCAGCATTTTTGACATAAAACATTCATTTAAAAACAGGTCATAAATACAATTTCTATAACGAACTCTCGTCTTTCCACATTGTTCCACATCAATTCTCATTTATTTCATATGTATTCCCATTCTCATCACATCATTTTTCATCTCATCATATCTGTTCTCATTTATCCGCATCAGATCTCATCCACTCGCATCTACCCATATCCACATCTCATTCATTCACATCCCGATTCACATGACATCACATCTCATTCACACATCCCGATTCACATCACATCACGTCTATTCACGTCCATCACATTCATTTACATCACATTGAGTTACATCCATCACATCATATTCATTCATATCCATCACATTCATTCATTCATATCCACCACATTCATTCTCACATCCCATCACATACATTCTATCCACATTATATTACATCACTTCTATCCACATCATATCTCATTCATACACATCTCATCTCATTCATCCACATCCATCCAATCGTTCAAATGTACGACTACTCACATCTATCAATACATTCATATCTATCACTTCACATCCACATATATTCATGTCACATCACATCTCTTTACATCACATCACATTCTTTCACATACACATCCACATCCATTCTTTCACATACTCATCCACATCCATTCTTCACATACACATCCACATCCATTCTTCACATACACATCCACATACACATTCACATCCACATCCATTCTTCACATACACATCCATATCCATTCTTCACATACACATTCACATCCATATCCATTCTTCACATACACATTCACATTCATTCTTCACATACACATCTACATCCATTCTTCACATACACATTCACATCATCCATTCTTCACATACGTATCTACATCCATTCTTCACATACACATTCACATCCATTCTTCATATTTCATATCATTCATTTACATCCTGATTTCCATGATGACATCACATCTCATTCATTCACATATCGATTCACATGACATCACATCTCATTCATTCACATCCCGATTCACATGACATCACATCTCATTCATTACATCCCGATTCTCATCACATCCCATCTATTCACGTCCATCACATTCATTTACATCACATCCATTTCTATGCAGTTTTCAGTTTGATTTTCTTTTGAATATAAGGAGTATTTCTTGAATTAGTATCCCCAAAACTTCTTAATCAAAATTCTGAATTTCATACAAGAATTCCTTGAATTCTATAACCTTGATCCACAGATCAATTTAAAGGGTCTCAAACTTAGTTTTAGATTTGGTGGGAGTTTTGAGTTATTTTTCTAAACTGGTTACACCTTCTTTCCTCAAAACCGTGACGAAAGAGTTTGGTCTTGGTGATAGTTTGAATCAAGGTTCGAGTTGGATAAGATTTTTCTTGATCTATCTTTCTCGAAAAGGTTTGATAATTCAGTTACTATTTTACTAAATTTCTTTATGCATCTATTTATGCATAAGAATCAATTTTTATAAGAATAATGCTTTTATAATAAAAATTTTCTTTATGCATCTTTCTATGCATAAAAATCAATTTTAATGAGAATAACACTTTTGTAATAAGAAAATTTCCTTAATGCATCTTTCTATGCATAAAAATCAAATTTAATGAGAATAACACTTTTGTAATAAACAAAATTCCTTTATGCATCTTTCTATGCATAAAAATCAAATTTAATGAGAATAACACTTTTATATAAAAAAATCCTTTATGCATCTTTCTATGCATAAAAATAAAATTTAATGAGAATAATAATTTTATAATAAAATAAATTTCCATTATGTATCTTTCTATGCATAGAAATTAAATTTAATGAGAATAACACTTTTTTAATAAAAAAATCCTTTATGCATCTTTCTATGCCTAAAAATCAAATTTAATGAGAATAACACTTTTATAATAAAAAATTTTCCTTTATGCATCTTTCTATGCCTAAAAATCAAATTTAATGAGAATAACACTTTTATAAAAAAAATTTCTTTATGCATCTTTCTATGCATAAAAATCAAATTTAATGAGAATAATACTTTTGTAATTAAAAATTTTCCTTTATGCATCTTTCTATACATAAAAATCAAATTTAATGAGATTAACACTTTTATAATTAAAAATTTTCCTTTATGCATCTTTCTATGCATAAATATCAAATTTAATGAGAATAACACTTTTATAATAAAAAAAATTTCTTTATGCATCTTTCTATGCATAAAAATCAAATTTAATGAGAATAACACTTTTATAATAAAACAAATTTCCATTATGCATCTTTCTATGCATAGAAATTAAATTTAATAAGAATAAGCATTTACTCATTTTTGGGGGGTTTTTCTTTTATTCTTCAATTTATCTCCTCCCTACATTTGGATTAATCTTATTGGTCCATAGGAACCTTAATTGGACCATAATCATAAATTTTTTGAAAATCTGGACCCTTAGGCTAAGGTCCTTTTTACCTATTTTCAATTAATTTCAATTGTACATTGGAAAGTTCTTTTTGAATTTCTGTTTCAGGGAAAATCATTTTAGACACTAGGAGGATTTTTATATCCAAAAATATCTCAATTTTGAATTACCTCCCTCTAGACATTTTCTCTCTCCAGGCCAAAACAGGATCTTTCTTTTATTTCAGAGGGGAATAATTATAAGATCAGAAGGGGAGGTTCTTACACTTGCACACCTCAAAAGCTAGAGGGAGGAATCTTACATCCTACCCCACTTTAAAAACGCGAGATGTCCTCATCTCGCAAACTAGAGGACAATTCTTTCCCTTAAGATTCAATTGATTCTGGGGTTCCTTATAGTCTGGTGAACCCAACAGATTCCTGGGATGAAGATCCCTTACTTCCATCTGAACAGTTCTCCATGGGAATTTTAATTATACAGATTTTTAATTTGACATCCCTTAACTTGATCCAAGTGTTAACAGTAGCAATCTGTCAGCACAATCCACTAATCTCATAGTGATTTGCTGAAGTCATTATCGTCATTCTAGTTATGAACATCATCACAGGGACTCGTCCCATTCATCCTCATTGTGGTTTTGCTCAGCTTATCGCTTTTCAACCAAAACTGAGGAATCATCATTTTTTCAATCAGAATCCAATTCAACTCATCAGTTCTCAACCAGAGTTTTTAAAATCATATCAACCACATTTGAATTCATCATCTAGATAGCATTTTTGCTTATAATTTCAAGGTCTTAGATTTACTCGTATGTACTACCAGTAAAGAGCTGCAGTTATACCCTTGGTATATACGGGTAGTCACAGTCCTTGGAATTATAAGGTAAATACCATCATGTCTAGGCCTCAAGCAAGCTAGGGATTCCATGCAATCGCGGTACTTCCATCTGAAGACCCAATTACTAATTTATGAATTTCAGTCTGAATATCAATTTGTATGAATTTCATCACACATTTCTAACTTTTTACTGTTACTTCATAAATTTTTGACATTTTTGGCTTCTCTTTGATCCACTTTAGCCAATTTGCTCTGATACTAGCTGAAAGATCCCTGTCCCCACCCTGCAACGAATTCTAGGGTGCTAGCAGAGGAAGTAGCACTTCTTGCGCGGGGCAAAGGGTCCCTCACTCGGGGCCTCGCCTATGTATATCCAGACAAGAGACTAATCCCTCGGTTCTTCCAAAACCGAACCCGGAAAAGCTTCCCTCACCCGAAAAACACAGGCGATTCCTCCAGGATATTTTTACTCTAATGTAGTCAAAAGCCTTAACTAATTGAACTGATCTGACCGAGAGCCCGTAAGTCGCATAGTTAGATCAAGAAAACGATTGCACTTGGATCATAGAGACCAACGCTTTTTTCCTCATTGAGAGGCATAGCTGTTGATTCTTTTCCATAGAACAATTTTTATTCGGGATTTACGTCATCTATCGTACCATAACAGAATTGAGTCTCATTTAGGGATCCATCAGTCCAGGCCTAACCAGTCTCGTGGGTTATCCAACCACCCAACCACTGTAGTGATGGGATCCATTTAAGAATTTGGTTAGGTTTTGTCCCGGGTTCTAGGGAAAAGAGTTCCCAGGCCCCCTAGCTGGATATTTATGCAAACTTAAAACTAGACACACCACTTACACACCCAATATGAAATTGCCTTTTTCACAGATTCAGCTGTCTTTAAAACAATCATTTAATGAAACTATAGTATCACTGATCATAATCCTCCAAAATATCCAGTTGAATCCTAATTTCTAATTTTTCCTTCATCGGTGTACCTATGGCATCATTGGCAACCAGAACGCTCACCAGTCCACTCAGGGGCCTTTTCGATAGTTCCTAGCTAATAGTAACCGGCAATATTTTCACTTATAAAAATCAAAATGGAATCTCCATCGAAGATTAGCAAGATCAACCAACAGATCCATATAAAAGAGCCATGGACTCATCTGTTGAGGACCAACAAGGTCAATCAACCAGATCCATGCCCGAATTCAGAAAACAACTCTTACTCTTTGTTCCAATATCTTCCTCGACGCATGTGTGGATATCTTCGGCGATCCATGCCCGAATTCAGAAAACAACTCTTACTCCTTGTTCCAATATCTTCCCCGAGCACCGTATGGTCAGCACCCTCTAGGATCCTTCACAGGTCACCTAGCGCTTCACTCATAGGCCGCTTCCTTGGTCCCTCATCTAGCATACCGGAAGGTCGACCTTGGTATGCGAGACGTCCTCCGTTGACTTTCCATCAGCTGTTGCAACTTTATCAGATAGGTCTCCACGACCTCATTCACAAGACGGGCAAAATGCTTCCCCAGCATTTTTGACATAAAACAATCATTTAAAAACAGGTCATAAATACAATTTCTATGACGAACTCTCGTCTTTCCACATTGTTCCACATCAATCCTCATTTATTTCATATGTATTCCCATTCTCATCACATCATTTTCCATCTCATCACATCTGTTCTCATTTATCCACATGAGATCTCATCCACTCGCATCTATCCATATCCACATCTCATCACATCATATTCATTCACATCACACATATCACATCTATCCCAATTTACATCACATCTCATTCATTCACACCCCGATTCACATGACATCACATCTCATTCATTCACATCCCGATTCACATCACGTCCATCACATTCATTTACATCACATCCATCACATCACATTCATTCATATCCATCACATTCATTCATTCATATCCACCACATTCATTCTCATAACCATCCCATCACATACATTCTATCCACATTATATTACATCACTTCTATCCACGTCATATCTCATTCATCCACATCCATCCAATCATTCAAATGTACGACTACTCAAATCTATCCATACATTCATATCTATCACTTCACATCCACATATATTCATGTCACATCACATCACATTCTTTCACATACACATCCACATCCATTCTTTCACATACTCATCCACATCCATTCTTCACATACACATCCACATCCATTCTTCACATGCACATCCACTTCCATTCTTCACATACACATCCACATCCATTCTTCACATACACATTCACATCCATTCTTCACATACACATTCATATCCATTCTTCACATACACATCTACATCCATTCTTCATATCCATATCATTCATTTACATCCCTATTCCCATGACATCACATCTCATTCATTCACATCCCAATTCACATGACATCACATCTCATTCATTCACATCCCGATTCACATCACATCACATCTATTCACGTCCATCACATTCATTTACATCACATCCATTTTTATGCAGTTTTCAGTTTGATTTTCTTTTGAATACAAGGAGTAATTCTTGAATCAGTATCCCCAAAAAATCTTACTCGAAATTCTGAATTTCATACAAGAATTCCTCGAATTCTATAACCTTGATCCACAGATCAATTTGAAGGGTCTCAAACTTAGTTTCAGATTTGGTGGAAGTTTTGAGTGTATTTTTCTAAACTGGTCACACCTTCTTTCCTCAAAAGAGTTTGGTCTTGGTGATAGTCTGATTCAAGGTTCGTGTCGGATAAGATTTTTCCTGATCTATCTTTCTCAAAAAGGTTTGATAATTCAGTTACTATTTTACTGAATTTCTTTATGCATCTATTTTTGTATAAAAATTAATTTTTTAAGAATATTACTTTTATAATAAAAAAATTCCTTTATGCATCTTTCTATGCATAAAAATCAATTTTAATGAGAATAACACTTTTGTAATAAGAAAAATTTCTTTACGCATCTTTCTATGCATAAAAATCAAATTTAATGAGAATAACACTTTTGTAATAAACAAAATTCCTTTATGCATCTTTCTATGCATGAAAATCAAATTTAATGAGAATAACACTTTTATAATAAAAAATTTTCCTTTATGCATCTTTCTATGCATAAAACATTAATTTAATGAGAATAACACTTTTATAATAAAAAACGTTCCTTTATGCATCTTTCTATGCATAAAAATCAAATTTAATGAGAATAACATTTTTATAATAAAAAAATTTCCTTATGCATCTTTCTATGCATAAAAATCAAATTTAATGAGAATAACACTTTTATAAAAAAAAATTCTGTATGCATCTTTCTATGCATAAAAATCAAATTTAATGAGAATAAGACTTTTATAATAAAAAAATTTCCTTTATGCATCTTTCTATACATAAAAATCAAATTTAATGAGAATAACACTTTTACAATTAAAAAATTTTCTTTATGCATCTTTCTATGCATAAATATCAAATTTAATGAGGATAACACTTTTATAATTTAAAAAAATTCTTTATGCATCTTTCTGTGCATAAAAATTAAATTTAATGAGAATAACACTTTTATAATAAAATAAAATTTCCATTATGCATCTTAATATGCATAGAAATTAAATTTAATGAGAATAACATTTTTATAATAAAAAAATTTCCTTTATGCATCTTTCTATGCATAAAAATCAAATTTAATGAGAATAAAACTTTTATACTCAAAAACAAATTCCATTATGCATCTTTCTAAGCATAGAAATTAAATTTAATGAGAATAACACTTTTATAATAATAAAAATTTCTTTATGCATCTTTCTATGCATAAAAATTAAATTTAATGAGAATAACACTTTTATAATAAAAATAAAATTTCATTATGCATCTTTCTATGCATAGAAAATTAAAATTAATGAGAATAACTTTTTTGTGATAAAAAAATTCCTTTATGCATCTTTCTATGCATAAAATCAAATTTAATAATTAATATCAGTGATATCCACGCATATTCATAAGTGAATATGTACATGGAGTAATTAGAATATTTCTTTTAGATGTAAAAATGGTGGGAATTACTCTTTTGGAATAACATAAAAGTAAACATTCTTTTTCACAAAATTCGAGAGAATTTTGCCACAACCTCCTTTGTATGGTTGACCATTTCTCATTTTTATCATTCTATTTTAACGTAAATTAACCCAAATTAGATTCATAGAACTCTAATCTACACAATTTTCTAAAATTCAAGAGAGTAAACAATAAGAAGAGTTTAATTAATCTCTTAGTTAATCTTTCTAAGATTAAGAAAGGTTGGAATGTAAAGAAGAGAAGGGGGTGGCCTTTTTATCAAGGCATAGCATTTGAATTTAATTCAATTAACTGCAAAACATAAAACTCAAGAAAACCATAGATTTAAAATTTGTAAATAAGTAAGAAAATTAACTTACATAGAGCTTGTAAGCTCTCCTTTGGCTTGAGGGATTGAGGGTTCTACTCTTGTTTGAAGCAAGAGTGGCCACCAATTCACTTTGGAGAGGATTAGGCCAAAAACAATAGAATTATAATAAATTCAATGTTTATGGCTCAAGATAGGAGCAGAGTAACAGTGCATAAACACCATTAAGCTTTTACAAAGAGCGAGGCTTCTATTTATAGGAAAACGTGAGCCTCTAACCAAGCAAACTAATTCTAGAATTTTCCAGATCAATTTGGTCAATTTTGAACCATTTTTGGGTCAATTCAGCTTTCTTTTTGGATCTAGTTTTGAAATAGGAGAGAGGAGAGATGAAATATCTCATTTTATTGATTTAAAATTGGCATACTGATGAGAAAAAATACGCCTACTTCATGAGGGGAGATCCCCTCAGGTTTTCAATTGTTTTCTTTGGTCCTTAGTCCACTCTTCATCTTATGTGAGCATTTACTCATTTTTGGGGGGTTTTTCTTTTATTCTTCAATTTATCTCCTCCCTACATTTGAATTAATCTTATTGGTCCATAGGAACCTTAATTGGACCATAATCCAATTTTTTTTGAAAATATGGACCCTTAGGCTAAGGTCCTTTTTACCTATTTTCAATTAATTCCAATTGCACATTGGAAAGTTCTTTTTGAATTTTTGTTTTTAGGGGAAATCATTTTAGACACTATGAGGATTTTTATATCCAAAAATATCTCAATTTTGAATTACCTCCCTCTAGACATTTTCTCTCTCCAGGCCAAAATAGGGTAAAACAGGATCTTTCTTTTATTTCAGAGAGGGGAATAATTATAAGATCAGAAGGGGAGGTTCTTACACGTGCACACCTCAAAAGCTAGAGGGGGGAATCTTACATCCTACCCCACTTAAAAAACACGAGATGTCCTCATCTCGCAAACTAGAGGACAATTCTTTCCCTTAAGATCCAATTGATTCTGGGGTTCCTTATAGTCTGGTGAACCCAACAAATTCCTGGGATACAGATCCCTTATATAGAACTCATCATCAGATAACAATTCTTTCAGATCATATCATTCATATCTTTAACACAATAATGGTCCATTAGACCGAAATTTCCATCTGAACAGTCCTCCTTGGGAGTTTCAATTATACAGATTTTTAATTTGACATCCCTTAACTTGATCCACTGGGTCAAGTGTTAACAGTAGCAATCTATCAGCACAATCCACTAATCTCATAGTGATTTGCTGAAGTCATTATCGTCATTCCAGTTATGAACATCATCACAGGGACTCGTCCCATTCATCCTCATTGTGGTTTTGCTCAGCTTATCGCTTTTCAACCAAAACTCAAGAATCATCATTTTTTCAATCAGAATCCAATTCAACTCATCAGTTCTTAACAAGAGTTTTTAAAACCATATCAACCACATTCGAATTCATCATCTGAATAGCATTTTTGCTTATAATTTCAAGGTCTTAGATTTATTCGTATATACTGCCTGTAATAAATAGCTGCAGTTAAACCCTCGGTATATACGGGTAATCACGGTCAGGGTCGACGGATAAGATTTTTCCTGATCTATCTTTCTCGAAAAGGTTTGATAATTTAATTACTATTTTACTAAACTTCTTTATGCATCTATTTATGCATAAAAATGAATTTTTATAAGAATAATGCTTTTATAATAAAAAATTCCTTTATGCATCTTTCTATGCATGAAAATCAATTTTATTGAGAATAACACTTTTGTAATAAAAAAATTTTCTTTATGCATCTTTCTATGCATAAAAATCAAATTTAAAGAAAATAACACTTTTGTAATAAACAAAAATTCTTTTATGCATCTTTATATGCATAAAAATCAAATTTAATGAGAATAACACTTTTATTATAAAATAAAATTTTCATTATGCGTCTTTCTATGCATAGAAATTAAATTTAATGAGAATAACACTTTTATAATAAAAATTTTTCTTTATGCATCTTTCTATGCATAAAAATCAAATTTCATGAGAATAACACTTTTATACTCAAAAACAAATTCCATTATGCATCTTTCTATGCATAGGAATTAAATTTAATGAGAATAACACTTAATGTATCTTTTTATGCATAAAAATTAAATTTAATGAGAATAACACTTTTATAATAAAAACAAATTTCCATTATGCATCTTTCTATGCATAGTAATTAAATTTAAAGAGAATAACACTTTTGTGATAAAAAAAGTTCCTTTATGCATCTTTCTATGCATAAAATCAAATGTAATAATTAATATCAGTGAT
The DNA here is from genome assembly GCF_041138505.1 of Cibotium barometz. Taxonomy (NCBI): domain Eukaryota; kingdom Viridiplantae; phylum Streptophyta; class Polypodiopsida; order Cyatheales; family Cibotiaceae; genus Cibotium; species Cibotium barometz. The sequence goes on from NC_141049.1 coordinate 23,023,922, forward strand.
ATCCATGCATATTCATAGGTGAATATGTACATGGAGTAATTAGAATATTTCTTTTAGATGCAAAAATGGTGGGAATTATTTTTTTGCAATAATATAAAAATAAACTTTCTTTTCCATAAAATTTTGGAGAATTTTGCCATAACCTTCTTTGTATGGCTGACCATTTCTCATTTTTGTCATTCTATTTTAACTTAAATTAACCCAAATTAGATTCATAGAACTCTAATCTACATAATTTTCTAAAATTCAAGAGAGTAAACAATAAGAAGAGTTTAATTAATCCCTTAGTTAATCTTTTTAGGATTAAGAAAGGCTAGAAAGTAAAGAAGAGAAGGGGGTGGCCTTTTCATCAAGGCATAGCATTTGAATTTAATTCAATTAACTGCAAAACATAAAACTCAAGAAAACCATAGATTTAAAATTTGTAAATAAGTAAGAAAATTAACTGACATAGAGCTTGTAAGCTCTCCTTTGGCTTGAGGGATTGAGGGTTCTACTCTTGTTTGAAGCAAGAGTGGCCACCAATTCACTTTGGAGAGGATTAGGCCAAAAACAATTGAATTATTAAAAAATTCAATGTAGATGGCTCAAGACAGGAGCAGAGTAACACCATTAAGCTTTTACAAAGGGGGAGGCTTCTATTTATAGGAAAAAGTGAGCCTCTAACCAAACAAATTGATTCTAGAATTTTTGAGATCAATTTGGTCAATTTTTGACCATTTTTGGGTCAGTTCAGTTTACTTTTTGGATCTAGTTTTGAAATAGGAGAGAGAAGAGATGAAATATCTCATTTTTTTTATTTGAAATTGCGATAATGATGAGAAAAAGGGCGCCTACTTCATGAGGGGGGATCCCCACACTGAGGTGTCAAAAATTCAGTTTTTTAATTGTTTTCTTTGGTCCTTAGTCCACTCTTCATCTTATGTGAGCATTTACTCATTTTTGGGGGGGTTTTCTTTTATTCTTAAATTTATCTCCTCCCTACATTTGGATTAATCTTATTGGTCCATAGGAACCTTAATTGGACCATAATCCAAATATTTCTAAAAATCTGGACCCTTAGGCTAAGGTCCTTTTTACCTATTTTCAATTAATTCCAATTGCACATTGGAAAGTTCTTTTTGAATTTCTGTTTTAGGGGAAATCATTTTAGACACTAGGAGGATTTTTATATCCAAAAATATCTCAATTTTGAATTACCTCCCGCTAGACATTTTCTCTCTCCATGCCAAAACAGGGTTAAATAGGATCTTTCTTTTATTTCAGAGAGGGGAATAATTATAAGATCAGAAGGGGAGGTTCTTCCACCTGCACACCTCAAAAGCGGGAGGGAGAAATCTTACATCCTACCCCACTTTAAAAACGCGAGATGTCCTCATCTTGCAAACTAGAGGACAACTCTTTCCCTTAAGATCCAATTGATTTTGGGGTTCCTTATAGTCTGGTGAACCCAACAGAATCCTGGGATAAAGATCCCTTATATAGAACTCATCATCAGATAATAATTCTTTCAGATCATATCATTCATATCTTTAACACAATAATGGTCCGTTAGACCGAAATTTCCATCTGAACAGTCCTCCATGGGAATTTAACTTATACAGATTTTTAATTTAACATCACTTAACTTGATCCACTGGGTCAAGTGTTAACAGTAGCAATCTATCAGCACAATCCACTAATCTCATAGTGATTTGCTAAAGTCATTATCATCATTCCAGTTACGAACATCATCACAGGGACTCGTCCCATTCATCCTCATTGTGGTTTTGCTCAGCTTATCGCTTTTTAACCAAAACTCAGGAATCATCATTTTTTCAATCAGAATCCAATTCAACTCATCAGTTCTCAACCAGAGTTTTTTAAATCATATCAACCACATTCAAATTGATCATCGGGATAGCATTTTTGCTTATAATTTCAAGGTCTTAGATTTACTCGTATATACTGCCAGTAAAGAGCTGTAGTTATACCCTTGGTATATACGGGTAGTCACGGTCCTTGGAATTATAAGGTAAATACCATCATGTGTAGGCCTCAAGCAAGTCAGGGATTCCATGCAATTGCAGTACTTCCATCTGAACCCCATTTAATAAATTATGAATTTCACTCTAAATATCAATTTGTATGAATTTCATCACACATTTTTAACTTTTTACTATTACTTCATAAATTTTTGACATTTTTAGCTTCTCTGTTGATCCACTTTAGCCAATTTGCTCTGATACAAGCTGAAAGATCCTTGTCCCACCACGCAACAAATTCTAGGCTGCTAGCAGCGGAAGTAGCACTTCTTGCACGGGGCAGGGTCCCTCACTCGGAGCCTCACCACGTATATCCAGACAAGAGACTAATCCCTTGGTTCTTCCAAAACCGAACCCGAAAAAACTTTCCTCACCCGAAAAACATAGGTGATTCCTCTAGGATATTTTTACTCTAACGTAGTCAAAAGCCTTAACTAATTGAACTTATCTGACCGAGCTCGTAAGTCCCATAGTCAGATCAAGGAAAAGATTGCACTTGGATCATAAAGACCAATGCTTTTTTCCTCATTGTTGAGAGACAGAGCCGTTGATTCTTTTCCATAGAACAATTTACTTCATCTATCGTTTAGATGCAAAAATGGTGGCAATTACTCTTTTGGAATAACATAAAAACAAACTTTCTTTTCCACAAAATTTTGGAAAAATTTACCATAACCTCCTTTGTATAGCTGACCATTTCTCATTTTAACCATTCTATTTTAACTTAAATTAACCCAAATTAGATTCATAGAACTCTAATCTACACAATTTTCTAAAATTCAAGAGAGTAAACAATAAGAAGAGTTTAATTAATCCCTTAGTTAATCTTTCTAGGATTAAGAAAGGCTGGAATGTAAAGAAGAGAAGGGGGTGGCCTTTTCATCAAGGCATAGCATTTGAATTTAATTCAATTAACTGCAAAACATAAAAATCAAGAAAACCATAGATTTAAAATTTGTAAATAAGTAAGAAAATTAACTGACATAGAGCTTGTAAGCTCTCCTTTGGCTTGAAGGATGGGATTGAGGGTTCTACTCTTGTTTGAAGCAAGAGTGGCCACCAATTCACTTTGGAGAGGATTAGGCCAAAAATAATTGAATTATTAAAAAATTAAATGTAGATGGCATAACAGGAGCAGAGTAACACCATTAAGCTTTTACAAAGGGGGAGGCTTCTATTTATAGGAAAAAGTGAGCCTCTAACCAAGCAAACTGATCTCTGTAGAGAGGAGGATGATTAAGATTAAATTAAATCTTTATTAATCATAATTAAAGTTTAATTATAATTAATATTTAATCAAATCATGCCTATTAAAAGGTGTTCACACGGGAGAGAACCTAATACATCAATTGACTGCCCCACACTACTTTTCAACAAAAAAATCGCAAAAAATCAAAAACATGCCCGCAGAAAACCCGCAAAATGCATTAAAAATACATTTATAACCATAAAAATGCTCAAAAAAATCAGAAAAAAAATCTTAAAAATTTTAAAATTTTAGGGAATCCATTTTACCAAAAATATCCACAATAAACTATGTGGTATTTTTGTAAAAATTTCTATTAATGCTTATTTTAAACCACAAAAATAGGAAAAAATAGCATTAAACTCACGGAATTCCCCCGCAATGTCAATTCGTTCATTGAATAGTAGTAACACACGTTCCAATCGCCATATCGACGATCCATATGCAAAATCACCAAAACAAACTAACAAAATAACATTTTTATTTAGTAAATATAAAAATTTGCTTTTAAAAAAATATCAAAAATTAGAATAAGAAAGAAAAAAACAATAACAATTAACTAGAGATTGCTCTGTTACCACTGTGAAAACCCTAAGATCTCTCTAGATAATCAACATGCATAAACATGCATAAATCAGGCATAAACTCTACCACCCAACCACCCTCGAGCCCAAGGGTTGCACACATGAAATATAATGAAGTACCACATACCTTAACCTTGGTGTCCCATACCACCAAGAGGTATGACTTCAATCCAACAGCACTCAACTCTATAGTGAAATGGCAAGAATGTAGATACAATCCTCTCCACAAGAGAACATCCCTTGATGAGTGTGCCCCATGCCCCTATTATATAGGAGGGCCCTCAAGTGACTCTTGACTCTCCATTTTCCATGTGTGACCCTTGGATGCCTGACCCTAACCTTAACCCTTAAGGTTAGTCCTAACCCATGCTCCACTAGAGCTTGTTCCCATGCTCCCATGCTCACAAGCCTAATGTGGGTTAGCCTCCTAGTATATACACATATAATGTGCACATAACATGGCTGATGAGTCACAAGCCAACTGGAGAGCAGTACACCATGTGTTTAATGGTGGAGTTAAAAATGTAATGCATAGTCATGAAAGAACTTGTTTGTTTCATTTTGGGAGCAGAGCCTACAGAAACATACCGTGGGATATGTACAAAAGGACTTTCAAGAGGAGCACTTACAATTGTGTGAGTCATGGTGGCGAACATCAGCAACAAAAGAAGAAGCTCAAGAGAAGTATACCATGATAAGGAAATGGTGGAACATAGGGGGAAAAGTGAATAAGAGAGATATACATTACATGGAGAGTTGGCTAAGTTGGTGGCACATAAGAATAGCACATTGGGGTGATATGATGGGTGCTATAAGTAAATTTATGTATTCCTCACTCATATGTATGTTCCATCTATCAAATTTAAATAGTCGGTCATTTGAAAGTACACCTAAACCGCCAAAACTACACCTCATTTTTTATTCTACCAAAAAAAACTCCAAAAATGCTAGTTTTTTGCCCAAAAAAGGTAAAATTTAGAATGAACCTCTTAAAAAATACAAAAAAAACTAAAATTTCATACTTCAATACTCAAAATTAACTTTTTGAACTTCAAAAAGTCATGCAAATTTGGACGTATAAAACCATCATTTTTATTGAAAATAAAATACATTATCAAAAAGTGACATCTAAAGATCTAGCATTCCTTGTTCAAAAGATCCTTCACTTCCTCCCATAAAATTTGTATGGTTTGTTGTCGAAGGTAACTAGATTTCTTTCGAGTGAAGCCATAAATAAGAATTTTCACATCATCTTGATTGATATTATGTGTCATGGTGACTGTCCTCTATTTTCTTTCCCTTTGGGCTTGCCTTAATTATCTCTAGGTATACTTTCTTGTTAGTGCATCATCTCCGCTTGTTTTGAACTAGTGAACATCAATTGACTATACCCTTTGATTCTCTTCTTGAATTTTGATGATCTTTGTGAATCAAAAGGGATATCCACTCTCATCATTTTCTGCTACGACAATAATTATAATCCCCATTGTGAGCTGATTAACATTTTCTTTCCACATTTTGTTCTCTTATTGGAGTCATTTGCTTGTTTTTCTTACACCAATATAAGCTTCTTGAGTCTCTCCATACATAAGTCTCTCTAGCTCTTCAATTAATTCTAGAGATTATTCTCTCTTCTTCGATAGCTTAGTGATGCACATGCCAAAGAAATGCTGCTAATATTTTTATTTCAAATTGCTCTGACACATTTTTCAAGTTCCAAAATCCACTCAAAATTTTACACTTTCATGACATAAAATAAATTTCACCTTAAAAAATCTTAAAAATTTGTTGTAAAACCATCATTTGTTACTACCAAATCAATGGAGACTTCAATTTACATCAAAATTTCATAAATAAAAATGATTGTTTTTTAAAAACAAAGATTTTCACATCTTTAAATCAAATTCTTAAGATAACTTCTCTAAATTTGAATTGAATACTTTAAAAAAAATATTATAACAAAAAAATCTCTTAAAATAATGCGGGGGACTAAATGTCATTAATTATACTTTTCACCATGTCCTTTTTATGATTCTTGATTGCTTTTGATGAGATTTATGATGAATTTATAGTAATGAAGACATTTCCATCACACAAATAACCATGCTTTCCAAAAACTAAATGTGGTTTTTGTAATTTTCTCAAAGAGGACAAGATCCTGATCACAATTCTATTTTTCAAATAAGAAATTTGACTTTGTTAAGTGCTTGCTTTTCACAATTTGAAGATTTGCATGTTTTTTGGTTATTTAAAGAATGAAGGAAAGCAACAATGCTTAATTTGACCAAATTAAGCATGGTTGCTTTCTTACATGCTTTAAATAACAAAAAAAAACAAATCTTTAATTGTGAAAAACAAGCACTTAAGCAGTGAGATTTCTTTTATGATCTCATCCTCTTTAAGAAAAGCACAAAAAACACATTTGCTTTTTGAAAAGCACGATTCCTTTTGTGATGAAGATGTCTTTTATAATATAAGTTCATCACGTGTCTCATCAAAAGCAATCATTAAATGAACATAGTCCCCCCCCTACACCCCTTTTTCCCCTCCCAAATATGTTACTAACCATCTCTTTCCTCCCAAAAGTGCCACATGTGTCACCAACCACCCATCTCCTCCTCTAAAAATTGAGAAGGTCTAGGGAAGAGTTGTATTCCAGAATAGAGTCCCTCCCCCTTCGCCCAACCCCCGGCCTTGCATCCCCCCCTTTTTCCCTCCAAAATGTGCCATTAACCACCCATCTCCTCCCAAACGTGCCACCAACCACCCATCTCCTCCAAAATGTGCCATTAACCACCCATTTCCTCCCAAATGTGCCACCAACCACCCATCTCCTCCCAAACGTGCCACCAACCACCCATCTCCTCCTTGCTCCTCTAAATTTTAGGAGGTGCAGGGCAGAGTTGTATTCCAGAATACAGCCATCCCCTTGAGCTCAAAAAAATGCAAGATTTGGAGTCACTATCTCATTTTGAGTTCCGGAAGCCGCCTCCTTCCTGTATTCCAGAATACATCCCTCTAGAGCTCGTATTTCAGAATACAGGAAGGAGGCGGCTTCTGGAACTCAAAATGAGATAGTGACTCCAAATCTTGCATTTTTTCGAGCTCTAAGGGAGGGCTGTATTCTGGAATACAACTCTACCTGCACCTCCTAAAATTTAGAGGAGGAGCAAGGAGGAGATGGGTGGTTGGTGGCACGTTTGGGAGGAGATGGGTGGTTGGTGGCACATTTGAGAGGAAATGGGTGGTTAATGGCACATTTCAGAGGGAAAAGGGGAGGGGGAGGGGGGAGGAGGTGTGGGGATGCTTTTTTTTGTTGGGGGGGCAGGGGGGGATGGAGGTACAGGCCATAAATGGGAGGGGTGGGGGTGTGGGCGGAAGGGGCGGGGAATGGAGGGGGTGGAGCAAGTTGGGGGGGGGGATGGCAGGGCACGGTGGGGTTGCATAGCTTTTTTGGGGGGGGGGGGGAGGGAGGGAGGTGGGTTAAGTTGGGGGGGAAGGGGTGGGGAATGGAGAGGGTGGGACAAGTGGGGGGGCGAAGGGTCGGGGCGAGGGTGGGAATGCGGGGGTGCCGAGTTTGTGGGGGGGGAGGGGAGGGGAGGCAGTGTAGTGTTGGGAGGGAGCCGTGTGAGAGGGGAGCAGGCCGGGGGCAGAGGGGGGTACAAGGAGCAGTTGGGGGGGCACAGGGGGAGAGGAGGTGCAGTGTGGATTGTGGGAGGAGGGGGTAGGGCGGTGGGGGTGATGTGGGGTGGGCGGAGGGAGCGCAGGGGGGTTGGTGTGGTGGGGAGCAGGCAAGACTTTGATTTTTAATGAGTTCATAAATTTATATTACAAAAGATATATTCATCACAAAGGCAACTGATCTTTCCAAAAAGTAAATGTGCTTTTCATGATTTTCTTGAAGAGGATGAGATCAAATAAGAAATCTCACTGTGTTCAGTGCTTGCTTTCCATAATTTGTGATTTGCATGCTTTTTAGTTATTTTTAGCATGCAAAAAAGCAACCATGCTTAATTTGGCATGGTATGCTATAAATAACCAAAAAATACGCAAATCTTTAATTGTGGAAAGCAATCACTTAACAAAGTCAAATTTCTTATCTGAAAATAGATTCTTCATTAGGATCTCGTCCTCTTAGAGAAAAGCAAAGAAAGCACATTTGCTTTTTGAAAAGCACTTTTTGCTTTTTGGAAAGCACGATTGTTTTTGTGATGAAAATCTCTTCTCTAATATAAATTTATCATAGATCTTGTCAAAAGCGGTCATAAATAAAAAAACACGTGGTGAAAAGTATAATTGATGACGTTCACCCCCTGTCCCACATTATCTAAAGATATTTTTTTGTTATAACAATGTTTTTGTAGTATTTATATCTTAAGAAGATGTGAACATCTTTGTTTTTTAATTTTTAAAAAATAACAATCATTTTAATTCCTAAAATTTTGATTTAAATTGAACTCTCCATTGATTGGTAATAACAAATGATTGTTTTAGACCAAATTTGTAAGCTTTTTTAAGATGAAAATTAATATTTGTCATGAAAGTGACCAATTTTGAGTGGAGTTTGGAACTTAAAAAAGTGTCTGAGCCATTTGAAACAAAAATGTCACTAAAACTGTCTAAAATAAGGTTACTAATTTTTTCCCACATAAATTATTAGTTTTTTTCACATTTTTAGGTGATTTTAGGTGTTTTTTTGGAGGGACCAAAACTACACCTCACGCCCTGTTGTATTTTGAAACGGTTATATGTTTTTATGTATTCCTTGCTCCCATGTATGTTCCATCTATCAAATTTTAATTCTACGATTTATTTTGTGTACAGGCCTTGGATAGCGTAGATATGGCAACCACACCACACACCAACCTTGCTGAGAGCAAGCATGGGAGTTGGCTTACTGGAGAAGGTTTTAAGAGCAAGATCAGCTTGTATGATGTTGTTCTTAGTGACTTGGAAAATGCTTTGCTTCAAATTGCCAAAATGCAAGGGTATCAAAGTGGAAAACACTTGGGTGCTGGCCCTAGCTTAGAGAAACTTGTTAAAAGGGCAGAAAGAGCCAAAGAAAGGAGGACAACTAAAGTGATTCATGCTATGAAAGAAAAAATCACAAGAACACCAATGTACACTCATCGAAGTCATCTAAAGGGAGAAAGAGAGACTTTCCCAAGATGAAGGAGCCCTAAAACAATGATTGATATTGAAGAGGATAACAGTCACCGTCTAGAGTATAACTATACAACAAGAGCTCGTGTGGCAAAAAAAGCTAGAAGACTGATTTATGATACTCCAAATTGTGCTGCTAATGAAGACACAGTAGCAAACTCTAACACCACAAGTACTAGGATTCTTATAATGCAGGATGGTCAGCTTGTGGTAGAGAGGGAGGTGAATTAAACCTATTGGGTGATTCGAAGAACTCCACTTGGGAGTCGTATGAATGTCTTGGTGGGTGGAGGACAGATGGCCAAAAGTGCAATGAGCCAATTGTTGATTCAAGGAAGGCATGTGCATCCCCTAGTTTCTTTGCAAAACGAGGAAGTATCATGATGGTATGCGCACAAAATCACAGATGATGTGGTTTTGCAATACAGATTGTACACACACCTGGAAAGTTGACAAAAACATTTTTCCAATGCCAGCCATCCCACAAAGTTGGCCTGTTTTGAAAGGCACTAATCTCACACAAGAAGAGGTGAATAAGTTGAATTTGGCTAGCTTCAATTTGGAGACCATCCCTCCCCCCTCTATTGATATTTCAACTGCAGGAACTAGTTCAGTAGAGCTACCACAGAAGTTCAATTGCCAATGCAAAATGCTCCACGTACCCATTATAGGTCAAAGGTGTCTAAGGAAGCACATCAAAGGATCAACTGTGCAATGCATATGGATGCAAGTGTCAAAATGGAGAAGGTCATAAAGAAAGGTGTGCATGAAAGTTTTCACATTGAAACTACAGGCTGTGGTGCAGAAAGTGGTGGTCAGTATGAGATTTAGATTTGTGAGAGACCAACATGTTCATGTCCAGATTTTCAAAATAGGGTGTCTAAGAACTAGCCATATCTCTCATGTAAACATTTATACTTTGTATTTTTGAGGGTTTTTGGGTTGGATGAGCAGGTGCATATGTACATTCACCAGCCTATATTGAGATAGTCTAAATTATCTTTTGCATCGACAAAGCCTAGGTCCTATCCTTAGGCTTCATGGTGGAGAAACAAACTTTTTGCAACTCCCACAGGTTTCATGGAGAAATAGACTTTTTGCAACTCCCATATGGCTTCAAAAATCAATTTACTCGGTCAATTTATTCTTCGTATACATAAAGTCCTTTTTCCTTGTTGAAGAAATGGTCATCGATTCAAGTTAGGCTTCTTGTACAAAAAAAGCCCTTTTTGTAACTTCCATAAACATGAATGCATTTTAAGTTAGGCTTCTTGTACAAAAAGCCCTTTTTCTAATTTCAATCATATATTTAACACATTTTTATGAACAAATTATATGCGTTATAGTTTCTTTAATATGTGTGTGTGTGTGTGTGTGTGTGTGTGTGTGTGTGTGTGTGTGTGTGTGTGTGTGTGTGTGTGTGTGTGTGTGTGTGTGTGTGTGCGTGTGTATGTGTGTGTGCGCTAGCTGCATGCTCGTGTATATTAAAAAGGGTATGGTATAGAAGCTCACCCTTTTTATTATGAACAAATTATATGCATTATAGTTTCTTTAATATGTGTGTGTGTGTGTGTGCGCGCAGCTGCATGCTTAAAAAGGCTATGGTATAGAATCTCACCCTTTTTATTATCTTAGTGTACAAGCTCGCCTATGGTCAGGAGTGCTTGCCTCAATAAGCTCACCAAAAAACCTCCCCCGCACAATGCAACTGACAACATAGTCACTTGTGCTCTTCCTAAAAATTCATAACTACATATTGTACTGTATGGATGTTCAAGATTTGTTTCCAATGAAAAAGACATAAACGCTCACAACCTTCCAATATATTCTCTTGTCCATTATTATACACTGTCGTAACTGCCCTCTAGTTGGCTCCAGCCTCATCAGCCATGAAACCCAAAAAAATCTAGCTTGGACAAGCCTTTTTGGACCACAACATTGTTAATCATCTCCCAAAAAAGCACTTGTGCCACTGTATCCTCCTCTTTCATTTTGCAAGTTGCAACCGTCTCATGAGCTCTTGTAGGCTACATGCCATCATATGACAATTGGAAAATTACTAAAAAACAAGATCAAAATTTTTAAGAACTTTATAAGACCAAACTGTACCTTGGATGATATACATGTGCAACCATTATTGTCCATCCTTGCACACACTTAACGTGATCAAAATAAATCCAAGCCTTCCTCAAATCCTCATCTCCCTTTTTGGCACATACAGTTCACCAGATCTAAACCCGAATGCAGGTCCTATGGTTGACATTTTAAACACATAACACCAGTCTGACTCAGCTTGCCCAGAAAAATGACTCATCCAAAGCTTGCCCAGAAAAATGACTACCATCATGAAAGAACTCAAAAGCACATTGTCTCTTAAACTCTAGGATACTTGACTTTGCTCCTTGCACTGAACTGTTGATCCTAGAAGCTCGCACCATCGCACCATCCTCCTGAATCTACAAGAGAATTGGACAACTTAACAAACTATGTAAACGTTCATTCACAAGAATTACCAAACAATTAAAATCAATATGGAATGAACATTACCTTTGACATTGAATTAGGGGATGCATGTGTTCCAATAATAGTGACAACTCCATGTTGTTAATATTTGATTCATTTTTCGTATGTTTCTTGACAACTGCATCCAATACGAGGTGTTTGGTGATATCCATTTGTACCTTCCTTGGACCACTTGTAGCCACCTATGAAACTACCTCTTGCACATGATGTTGTATTCGGTGTGCCATTCATAGTTCTGCTTCTACACAAGGCATAAGTGCACTTAAATAAGCCTCCACAAGAACTCTTTTGTACAACTCCAGGAAACTTCACATGACTCTTTGCAGGTTTCACCCAACAATGGCCATCATGTGCTTGCTCCATTACTTGCATTGGAGAGGCTGAAGGATCACATACATTTGGCAACACAAAATTCACATTACCATTATAGATTTAAGGAATCTCTTCTACTTTCTCAATATGTGTGTTTGCTAATAACAATCTACGAAGAACACCAGCATGGGGTTCCTCAGACAATAGGTCTTTGACCACACTTTTTTGAAGTGGTGTACCTGTGGGAGAATCCCCTATTGTAAGGTCAATAATGACTTCTTTTGGGGTGCTTGTTGTAGTGTTTCTTGACTCTCCTATTATTGGAATAACAAGGTATTATGTTGTTATATCTTTATCAAAGATATAACATGGTTCCTCTACAACAGGTCTAGCTGACTGGATATGTATAAGATGATCTACACCGTCATCTTGTGGTTTGATTACAAAAACTTTCAATCCAGAGTGAGGACATAGTATTCAATTAAAATCATCAGCTTTAGTAATATGAAAACAACCCTGTATAGTTCTAACACAATAGGATCACTCTCCAAACCTCCCATAAAAATGTGAAAAAAGAAGTGTTATCCATGGCAAGAAAAGCTCTCAAAAAACCAGCTCACAAACAAACAAGCTCTTAGAAAACCAGCTCACAAACACACAACAAACTAATGACAATGAATTCAAAATCTAAACACTAATTCTATACATATTAGAATTTTAAAAAATTATATTTATTTTTTAAAAATAATAAATAAAAATAATGTCATTAATACACAAAATCTAAATTTAGTTTTCAATAATTATACTATATAAATAAATGCTCTATATAATGACTATTCCATAACTAACTCTCATATAATGATTACATAACCTTTATATATCTTCTGTGATCCCAATTTAAGCTATAACCTTCCTGCCATCCCTTTTTATGATTCCATCCATTTTTATTTCAAGTAAAGAGTACATCCTTGTATTGTATAGTTCTTACTTAAGTAACTTATTTTAACCCCAAGTAAAGATGTGCTTGGAAAGAGTGAATAGTTTAGGCACAACTTCCTAACATAAGAGAATGCCAAGTCAATGTGACATGAGAACAATGCCCTTCCATCACCCCATGGAGTCGATGCTGGAGAATAGTGTCGTACGTGGTGTGATTGATAAATAGAGAGAGAGAGAGAGAGAGAGAGAGAGAGAGAGAGAGAGAGAGAGGTATTAAAATGTACCATGACCCCCCACTACACCCACCCCTCACGGTGAAGCATGACCTACTAAGGGTGACCCCCCCACCAGTCACCCTTAGTTGGTGGTGGGTTGCCCTTAGTTGGCGACCCTCCACCTACTAAGGGTGATGGTTGCCCTTAGTTGGCGATCCCCCCACCAACTAAAGGTGACCATCGCCCTTAGTTGGTGGGGGTGGGACACCCCCCACTAAGGGGCGACGATCGCCCTTAGTTAGTGGGGGGTGGGACACCCCCCACTAAGGGGCGACGATCGCCCTTAGTATGGGGCGCACACGCCTTCCCCCCTCCATTAAATGCTTGACCCTCCTCACAGCCACACTCCCCCCCTACATGGGAGCCACTCTCCCCTCCTGCGAACACGACAGCTACTCCCCCCCAAGCAAAATGTGATAGCCCTCCCCCCTCCCTCCTAAAAGCAAAACGTCCCCTCCCCTCCGGAAAAGAAAAACGTTCCCCTCTCCCCCATAAAACGATAGCCCCCCTTCCTTCTCTCTCATAGACTCTCTCCCTCCCTAAACCCTAAAAGGATAGCCCTCTCTGATCTCTCTCTCACACTCTCTCTCTCTCTCTCTCTCTCTCTCTCTCTCTCTCTCTCTCTCTCACACACACCAACCCTTCCTTCACTCTCTTTTTTCCTCTCTCTCTCGCTCTTTCTATTCATTTTCCTCTCCTCTCTTTTCTTCATTGTTTCTCCTCTCTTTTTCTTTATTTCTTCCTTCTTTCTCTTCTTTCAAAACCCTAAATTTTTTAATTTAATCTTTTTTTCTCTCTATTTATATCTCCTCTATTTATATCTGTTGCTTTTTTGCTCTATTTTTATCTTTTGCTTTCTTATATCTTTAAGGACTCTTTCTTTCTTCTTAAATCTCCTTCTTCTCATGCTACTTGTTTGTCCTCATGGTGTCCCCCCAATTCCAAAGAGGGACACAAGTGTCCTTGATGTCAATGATAACAAGGTCCCGACCAAACATGTGTGGCATGGCGACCACATGTGAATGTGCAATTGCGGTCGTTGTGCCGCCGAATGGAATGGAGGCTATGGGGGCATGCAGCCATGACTTAAAGGTGTCCATGGTGTGTAGAAAGCTTAGAAAAGCTTCAACAATGCATGCAGGCCCAAAATAGGAGTTTTAGCTCACTTTTGCCTTGCGCGTGAATGCACCCTTAAGCTTAGAAAAGCTTCAACAATGTGTGCAGGCCCAAAATAGGAGTGTTAGCTCACTTTTGCCTTGCGTGTGAATGCACCCTTAAGATTAAAGTGGTCTTTTGAGGCGTTTTATGTGTGTAAAAACGACCCTAGTGAGTCAGGGAGGTAGAACAAAAGCAACTCTAAAGATTTAGAAATTTTAAAATTTTAAAAAAAATAATTTTTTGTACGGCCGTACACTTACAAGCGTACGCCCATGGCTTTAGTATGGAATGGCCATGGCAAGTATAGAGCGTACGCCCGTGGCTTTAGTATGGAATGGCCATAGCAAGTATAGAATGGCCGTGGTAAATTTTTTTAAAATTTTTTGGTACGGCTGTACGATTACAAGCGTATGCCCATGGCTTTAGGTTGGTACGACCGTGGTGGCAAATGTGGAACGACTGTGGCATGTTTTTTTTTAAAAAAGTTTTTTTTGGGGTATGACCGTACGCTTACAGTGTACACGTGTTGTTAGTATGGAATGGCCGGGCAAGTGTGGAATAGCCGTGGTAATTTTTTTTAAAAAAATCTTTATTTTTTTGGGTTTGGTACAGCCACACGCTTACAAGCATACGCCTGTGGCTTTAGTATGGAACGGCCATGGCAAAAAAATAAAAATAAAGAATTTTTTTGGTACGACTGTACGCTTATAAGCGTATGCCCATGGCTTTAGTATGGAACGGTCGTGGGCGTGTGGAACGACCGTGGCCAAAAAAAAAAGTTTTTTTTTGTTTGGTATAGTTGCACGCATACAAGCGTATGCCCGTGGCTTTAGTATAGAACAGTCGTGGTAAGTGTGGAACGATTGTGGTAAATTTTTTTAATTTTAATTTTTTTTTATACAGCCTTATGCTTACAAGCGTACGCTCATGGCTTTAGTATGGAATGGTCATGGCAAGTGTGGAACGGCCATGGTAAATTTTTTTAAATTGTTTAAAAAAATGTTTTTTGGGTATGGCCGTACACTTACAAATGTACCGTCTGTGGCTTTAGTATGGAACGGTCGTGGCAAAACAAGTGTGGAATAGTCGTAGCAAAAAAATTTAATTTTTTTGGAATTTTTTTCCCAGGTTCGGTATGGCCGTATGCTTACAAGCGTACGCCCGTAGTATGGAACGACCATGGTAAGTGTGGAATAGCCATGGCAAAATAATAATAATTTTTTTTGAAAAAAAAAATGGGTACGGCTGTACACTTGCAAACGTACGCTCGTGGCTTTAGGTTGGTATGACCGTGCTAAATTTGAATTTGAAATTTAGAAATTGAATTTGAATTTCAAATTGGAGGGAAGTGAGTGGGAGATAACTAAGACCCCCTCATTAATGCTAGGTAGGAAATTGGAGGGAAGTGAGTGGGAGACAACTAAGACCCCCTCATTAATGCTAGGTAGGTGGGAAAGGGCTGAAGTTAGAGGCTACCTCTAAATTAGTGGATTTTGACTAATTTAGAGGCACTCTAACTTAATCAATGATTAATTTTTTGACAGTGCCTCCATTAATTCGAATTAGAGATGGCGTAGACAAGTAGCGGATTGGCGCTCCCCGGTGACACCAAAGATGTTAAGGAAACCCTACCCTAACGTGTCATGGGAAGTTGCCTATTCGTCGAGCTCGAGCAAGGCTCAAGAGCTCCATCGTAGCCGCTCGTCACCATCGTTCTCCTGCACTCGTCGAGGCGATTGCTCTAATCCTATGGGTGATGCAAGCTCTCTCGCGAAGATTGTGCGGGATCTCCACAGAAGAGGATCGCATTGGTTAGCCTAATCACGAGAGAGAGAGAGAGAGAGAGAGAGAGAGAGAGAGAGAGAGAGAGCGAGAGAGAGAGAGAGAGCAAGAGGGAATAATTGATTAGCACTAATCTCTCCCAAACCCTAACCCTAAGCACACCACACATGCTAGATTAGAGTTGCAAGAGAGAGGGAGAGAGAGAACACTCCACTTTTATTGCACAAATGGGAGAATTAGTTACAAACAAGAGAAATTAGCTTTATAGTTCCAAGCCTTTTCTCACTAGGCCACCCGAGAGTAAGTGACCCGGGGGGCCCAAAACATACTTAAAAGGCTTTTCTCTATGGTTTGGCTAACTGACCAAGATCCTCTTCTTTGTCCATTGAAGCTCAATACTTGGGAGCCTCTTTAGGGTGTTTCCCTCATCAAATGACAGGATTTGTAATATAGCACGAGCACCCATTACATAAGTGTGCAAACATAGTTGTCGTAGGAATGTGTTAACCAATATGTGGTTAACAGCATTGCAGGTGGTGAAATCCACTCCTTTGCCACCCATTCCCTTGTGAAGACTTATGCCTAACCCCTCTATACGAAGAGTGCAATTTAGGTACAAGAAGCTAGCAAGGGAATTTTATACGAATGGCTATGTTGCCGATAGATGTAGGTTTATTTGCTCCATCTCCTCATCCCATAATCCTATTAGAGAAGTGACTCAAGATGATGTTACTGCATGGGATGACATCTCGAGATTGAAAAACGAGGAGTTCGAGAAATGATCAAAGGCACAAAATGGGAATTCATGAGCAACAAGATGTTGTATGTGTGGGACGACAATCATCGAGTTGTGGCATGGATGAAGGAGATTAATAAATGTGAGTCTACTTAAATTGCCTACTTTTTTTAATGCGATCTTTTGTTTTATAAAATAGTTTTGGGATTAATTAGATTTGCACTATCTAATTGTAGCATTCAAGAATGTCGCATCAAGACATCCTTGTGTTGATGCTATCCTTATTGAATTCAATGAGGATAGCGAGGGGGAGGTTCTCACAGTGATAGCTCGCTTAAATAGGTAAGAGAACATATGTTTTGACTCTTTGAATTAGGAATATTTGACGTACTATGTCTCAATCTTTCATCAATACCTTAAATTTTGTTACCATAGGATGAATGAAGTGGGCTATGTTTCTTCTTCCCTTGTGGACAAAGTGTGCCTCATTAGGGTGCTTGGGTTGGCAAACAAAGAAACAATTATGAAGCACACTAGAGAGATGAACAAGGCATGGATGGACAAGCATGCCTCGACATAGAAAAAAAAGGGCCACCCATCGTGGTATAACTGCGAGCTTTTGGAACTTTCCCAAATAGTATTCCAGGTAAACCTTGTAACATATGATTAACATTTGCATATTCTCCACTAATGTTGTGATTCATGAATAATAGGATGAGTACCTCGTAGAGCCATCCGAGATATTGATCCCCTAGTAGATAGTTTGCCTGCACATGTTTGAAGAGAAATGGAGAACGGCGTTTTATAAAGATGACAGAAAATGGAGGCATGCTACAAGGTGATTGCAAACCATGCATAAGGGGAAGGTTTCTTTGAGTAATAAATCCTACACTCTTTCCTCTGTCTATTTCATAAGCAACAACATTTTATGGTTTTAATGTTGCGGTTTAATTTTGGTGTTGTGTTGCAGACAACTAGTGCAAGTTAATTGGGAGGACAAGAAACCGGATTGTTTGACAGAGGATAGGCTATACAGTTTTGCAGCTAGCTCATTGCCAAATGACCACAAAGCATAAATTTTGGATATTTTGATCCCTATCTTCTTGATATTTACAAAGTACTATATTTTGTTTAAATAACCATTTCAATGGCAACACAACAAACGCAAGTTTATTCAGGGATTGGCTTTGAAGAGAAGTCATATGGCATGAGATTGGAGCACATGGTATAGCCGTCCTTGCAGAAATATCAAAAAAGTACAAGGGAATTTTTCCAAATACATTCCTAGAGGACATCATCGATTTTAAGAGTTTGTATTTTGGGAAGCTATTCAAGGAAATAGTGGGATCCCTAAAGAAACAAGGTGTGGTAGTTTCAAACCTTACTGTTGTCAAGGCTACCAAGTGTGCTATGTTCAGGTGCGTAACATTCTAGAAAGCGTACTTACTACTTAGTTGTACTCTTATATTTGTAAACTGAACGGAAATAATAATGTGTAGATGGATTTGTAAGTGCCATATGGAGAGATCCATTGCAGATATGTCTGCACTCTTAAAAGATGCAATCCAAAACATGAGAGCACTATGTATACACAGCAGCAACTTCGAGACCTTTGGAATGCAGGGATATACAAGAGATGCCCATTGTTCCTTAACTTTCCAAGTGGCAAATTTCCCAAGAGCGAGAAGGAGATGTATACCCCGGCTTGTAAAGCGAAGCAATCAACCATGATATGAACTATACAATTAGATATTTCACTTTATTTTAAATATTGTTCCTTATAACTTTTTGAATATTGTTCCTTATAACTTTTTGAATTGTGAATTCTATTGTGAAGCCTAGAAGTCTACATTGCAAACCACATGTTAAAGACAAGGGAAAAGGTCTTATGAAAGATGAAGGGGATGATGAAGATAAAGAGGATGATGATGATGATGATGAAGGGGCAAAATTGCCCAAAAAAAAAGGATGCAACAAAGGGAAAGGGAAAAGGAAAGTCACTACAGGAAGACGATGACTCTGATACCTCTCTATAAGAATATGATGAAAGTGATTTTGATGATAGCACTCACAAGATTGAGGCAACCCCAAAAGTTGAAGAAGTTGGTCATGCAGCAACATAGGCATGGCACTCTTTTACTTGTGGTTCATTTTGCTATTATTGTTACATTGTACTCACAAGATCGAGGCAACCCCAAAAGTTGAAGAAGTTGGTCATGCAGCAACATAGGTGTGGCACTCTTTTACTTGTGGTTCATTGGTATTATTGTTACATTATTTGGATACTAACATAGATTAAGTTATGGATTCAGATAAGCTTGGAAAGAGGTGAAGCGCCAAATGCACCATTACGACCAATAAATCCACCTAGCCTGGGTGACATGACTCCAATCCAAATGAATTTTCTAAGTATGATTTTACTCATTGGTAATGATAATGTAAAGTATTTGTGTGGTGCATGCACTTACAAAATTTACTCTTTGTAGGAGGGTCTCGTGTACCATGACAATAGTTCTCGGCACTTTGAGTGAACATCAAAGTAGTGCTAGTTCCTCTATAGTTATAGAAGCATCGACGTTAACAGGTGTAATAATCAATTGTGGCCACATGTGAAAAGATTGTAAAGGTGTGTCTTTTATATCTTGTAATAATGACAATTGATGTATAACTCTACTCAACATGGTGTGGCAAGACATTATTCTACAAAGATGATGGCATGTGTACACCAATAAATGAAGTTATGCTTGATATTGATGTGTGCTTTAAACAAGGAATGTAAATCCATGCATGCTAACTTCTTCACAATAAGATTCTTCCTTTTCTTATTTTTCTCCTCATCATTGACGTTGCATGTCTCAATGTCCTCAAAAAAACCTTGACAGAGACCTACAAATCCTTCTTGTCATTCTCTTGTTGGCGGACACAACACCATCTTGCAATGCCACACTAGCCACACTTTCTCATCAAACATTTATGTGCATGCAAAATGGATGCAACATGCTTGTTGGGACATAGTACGGATTCCCAAATTTTTGTGACACTCTTGTATGCATGTTCAATAATTGTGCAACCGTGACCCTGACTCCCCACATATAGAACAAGTATATGTACATGCTAGCCCATGGATCCCAAAATGCCAATGTCATATCTGATTGAGTGTATCCTTGAGAAACATCATCTTCACATGTGCAACACAACAACAAATATACCGATCTCTCAACTTGCACATAAAATATGGCTTTAGGCTCTTAAAACATTGTATAGAGATCTCCAAATCTAGATAGCGCTCTTGGAATCTTCTATAGAGCTCAACTTGCCAAAACAATAGGAAGGACGATGAAAGTCAATTTGTATAGAGCTTCAAAGAAATTAAAATCACTAACAACCACTGAAGCACTATCAATCGCCTAGAAGTAATATACTACTTTAAAGCAGTTAAAAGCACTAACAAACTAGTGAAGCACTATCAAGCACTTAGAAGAAATATACTAACTTAAAGAAGTTAAAAGCATTGATAACCAATCAAGCACTTAGAAGCAATATACTACTTTTAAAAACATTGACAACCAATCAAGCAATATACTACTTTAAAGCAGTAAGTAATATACTGCTTTAAAAACACTGCTTTAAAGCAAGCAATATTCTACTTTAAAGCAGTATATTGCTTTAAAAACACTGACCAACTGGTCAAGCACTTAGAAGCAATATACTACTTTTAAAAACATTGACAACCAATCAAGCAATATACTACTTTAAAGCAGTATATTGCTTTAAAAACACTGACCAACTGGTCAAGCACTTATTAGAAGCAATATATTGCTTTAAAAACACTGCTTTAAAGCAGTATATTGCTTTAAAGACACAGAAAACCAATCAAGCACTTAGAAGCCATATACTGCTTTACAAACTAGTGAATATTGCTTTAAAGTAGTTAAAAGCATTGACAACCATTGAATAATGCTTTAAAATAGTTAAAAGCATTGACAACAACTAGTGAAACATTATAAAGCACCTAAAAGTAATATAGTGCTTTGAAAGTTTTGACAACCAACTAGTGATGAATATGTTGCCTTAAAGCAATTAAAAGCACTAATAAAACCAATAAATAATACTTTAAAGTAGTTAAAAGCATTGACACAACCAGTGAATACTACTTTAAAGCAATTAAAAGCACTGGCACCAATGTAATAGTATAAAGCACTTAAAAGTAATATATTGCTTTAAACCAATTAAAGCACTAATAATAAGTAAAACACTATAAAGCACATAAAAGGAATGCACTTCTTTGAATCAATTGAAGCACTGACAACTAGTAAAACACTATAAAGCACTTAAAAGTAATACACTACTTTAAAGCACTTGAAAGTTCATACAACCAATAAAGCACTATAAGGCATTGTGAATCACTTAAAAGCACTTTAAAGATGTGTGAATTGCTTTAAAGCAATGAATCATACAAAAGCACTAAAGTTGTGCTGTGAAAACTGCTTTCAAGCTGTTAAAAGCACTGAACAATAGTGAAACACTATTTGTATTACTTTGAAGCAATATTACAATATTTTATTACTACTTGAAAAATCTATATTATAGTATTATATGCTAGATGTAAAAAGGTAACTATTGTGGCTCATCAAGGAGATGAACTGGATGCTTCAAAATAGTTTATCTCCGAATCAACAAACAACTTTCTTGTTTATAGAGACCCGTGTCTTCAATGTCTAAAAGGAAAACATAAGATCCTTAACCTCAAGTGTGATTTTTCTAGTATGTTTTTGTCTTTGACATATAGATAAGGGTAATATTCCATCCTCTTTAATGGATAGATGAGGTTTGGCTGAATAGAAGTTTCTCTAATGAATCCCTAATACCTTTGCAACTTTGGCAACATTGAGATCTTTTGATTTATTACCATCAAAATTAACTATCATCATGATAGTTGATCTCTTCAGGAAGAGCTCAATCGATGATCGTGGAATCTTCACTTATGTTGAAGTGTTACCGCCGCGCAGATTGTTCAAAACCATAGCTTCTTCAATGATGACTAATGGTGTAGGTTTTAAATCTTTAAATGTAGGAGGAGTTGTTGAAAGATCTCCTTTTCAGCATTCAAGTCCATCCACCTTGTCTTTCGTTCAAAACAATCTATTAACACTCTACAAACCAAGCCTCTTCTCTTGGCATCCACATGATTAATCACCTTAGGAGCACGCTCTAAGCATATTGCAATACCTTGGCTCTTATTCATGAGTCTCTTTTTTTTTAAAGCTCAATACTCCCTTCTATTGATCTTTTCTTACAAATGAGAATAGCTATCTCCAAACGATTGTGCATCCACAACTTCTTCTCCTGACCCCATCAGTAATAAATAAGCAAGGATTTTAAAAAATAATTCTTTAAGGAAAGTAAATTAAAAATGAGAATAATTACAAGCAACCCTCGAATATATACCAAACTAGGGGTGAAAGTGAGGTTACCAAAAAAGCATCCAAACAAGTTGCTAGCTGACTAAGACAAACTCAATCATAAGTTAAGAAAAATAGGTCAAGCTCACAAAACATAGTTCTCATCCCAATCATCAAAATGAGCATAATCTACACTTAGGAAAAAGAAGAAATGACCAGAGATCAAATCTTCTACACTCTTCACAAGAAGAAGAAGTGACGAGGATGTAAATTATAATCATTTTGATGATTGAGATGAGAGCTATGTTTTGGGAGCTAGACCTATTTTGTAATATATTTGGGGGTTTCTTGTATCTATTTTCTTTTTTATTTACTATCCTTCACCAAAAGAAAAGAGATTTTTATTTTAAAGAAAAAGAAGGAGTGAGAAGAGACCAAATCTTCCACACTCTTCAAGTGAAGAAGTGACGAGGAAGTGTAACAATACTTACCAGTACTTTCATGCATGTTTTGTTGTTCTGTGTTGCATGTCTAATCTCCACATTTGTGTGTGATTCTACTACAAAACCCACCTCTCTCTCTCTCTCTCTCTCTCTCTCTCTCTCTCTCTCTCTCTCTCTCTCTCTCTCTCTCTCTCGTAAAAACAAAATCATTTGTGTGTGTGTGTGTGTGAGAGAGAGAGAGAGAGAGAGAGAGAGATGACTTTTAAAAAAACAAACATAGAAAGAGAAGATTATAAAAAAAATATGTAGCTCATCAGCAAATCCAAAAAGCATGTAATCAGGATGATACAAATTTCAAGAGAAAAATTCTCCCACCTTCATGCTCCATGATGGACTTTACGTGATGCATTAAAGTCTACGCGGGTTTTTTTTAACCTTTTAAAATGTTAAATTTTTTTCCAAAAGCTGCAATTGGGATGATACAAATCCACGTTTCATGCTCCATGATGGAGGTGCATTATAGCCTATGTGGCTTTTTGGGTCTTTTGGAATTTTTTAAATTTAAACTCACTAGTGGTTTGAAACCACTCCTAAAAGCAATGTCAAGACCATTGCTTTTTTATTCCACCTTACCTTGCTTTCACCCATATTGTAGGTATTATAAGTGTCGAAGTGCATGGGTATTGAACTAAAGGTGGGGCTCCTTTCAATGAAAACTCCAACACACTACTTTTATCAACACTTAATTTTCTACTTTCTTTAACTCTTATATATGGGTTGGGCTAGGTGATTGTTGCTGATGTGTAATGAGGTTGGTCGATAAGGTAGTTGTGAACAAGGTTATGCTGTCCATGATAATAGAAGAATTTAGGACAACCTGTATGGCATACACTCGGTATAGGAGTCTAGGCAATGGGTCATACTATACATGCTTTTGTCACATTTGGTTTAGTTATTCGTAGTAGCAACTATGGGGATGGGTTGTCAAACATGGCCAAATGGATCTATAATTTTCTTAAGCCTCTTTTTTAAGTGTTGGGGCTAATTGGCCCTCTCGCTTGTAGTATGGCAATGAATCATTAGAGCTTGCATGGCTTAGGGACTAAAATTATGGACTATCGAGAATAATGTCGATCTTGGGTATGCAGCTTTGCTTTGACCTCTTGTGAATCTCCACCTTGCTTCATTAGCACAATGGTAGGCAAGTTTAGTGCCTTGGAGAGTGATGTAGAGCCCTATTGATTCAATAACCTCTTTGTGTGGAGATCTCCATGCTCGTACATGGATCCAAAGGCTCCATAGATCATGATGTGGATGCCCATTTGATTGGGGTAAGCTAGAGAATTTGCCAATGGACATCTTGGATAAGTCCACATGCACCTTATATAGATGGATGGTAAGTAGCCCTTGTGAGTATGAAGGCAGACACCAAGATTGCAACTTATAGCTAGTAGAGGGTTAGAGTTAGTAAGAACAAGACCCAATGAAGAAGACAAAACAAGGCAACATGCTTGAAGAGGTAAGAATGCAACGTGTTGGCATTGGGAATTGATGTAGCTTGCAAGAATGGGATTCAATATTGCAGTGTCTAGATCAAGGTGTGGCTGAGACCAATGGGTGTGACCGATAGGAGGTACTATGAGATGGGAGGTAAGGATGTGTGGATTGGTGTCAAATTAACCACATTATTAAACAGACCGGTCGGGTCTACAAAGATAAGTGTTGGTGATGATATGATGTGTTTGAAGAGTGGTTCAAAGTGAATTGGCAACTTGCTAAGTGCAAGTTGATTTAGGTTTAGACTTAGGAGGATTTGCTTTTGGGTGTTTCGAGGATGTTTCACTTATTTAGCATTTGGACTTTCAAACGATGTACCCTGCAAACAAAGCAAGCTATATTAGCTCTAGCCTCTATGGGGAGTGCTACCCACTCAGGGGAGGGAGCCAAAATAAGCATTTAAAGGAGGGTTTATAAATTTTATCATACTTACTAGTTTGTTGATATCGGCAAGAAGTTGATTGCTGGTTACGTTAGATAGTTAGTAGTCGGTCACAAATTGCCTCATTGGGTAAGAGGGGATTAATGGGAAAAGTTTCCCACTTTCGCTTCATCATCTTCTCTGTTTTAGGCTTCTTCTCAAGTTACTTTTTTCAAGGCTACCAGTTGGTTCTTGGGATTTTGTTGGCTTTGTTTGCCTTGCCAATTCTTTCTCCAACCTAGTATTCTACCTTCTCGGTTGCATGTGGTGCCTTATCGGATGCATTCGCTTTTTTGTATTTTTGTCGGTCTTCTTTCTTACTTATTTAGATAGGTATGAGAGTTTGGCACATAGTGCTTGTTCAGTTACTGCACATGAGCTATGAGTGACGTGAAGCTATGGCATGCCCACTTTGGTCACTTGAATTTAATAGTTTCTTGTGCC
>NC_141049.1:23053930-23251430 GCF_041138505.1 Cibotium barometz
TCATGCTTGTATGTGTGCGTATGAGTATGCAGTGCACACATTTTCTTGCATGCAAATCTATACTTTTTTCTACTTGTTTTGCATGTTCTTTCATGGGTGTGTGTTTGTTTGCATGCTTGTTTGTTTGTGTGCGTACATCATACTTGTCAAAACGTCTCAACGGAATGAAAACAGCCACCTCCAAAACATTTAAAAAACGGCAAAATCTTAAATTGATCATGGATTTCAATGACATGCTGTAAACCGAGCCATGTGGAGAGGGTCCCCAGTCCCCTCCCACCGTGCCAACCAAGGGTCAAGGGCATCCCCAAAAAGTGTGCACGGGAATTTCAGGCTCAACAGGAGGAGTACAACCCTCAAATGCCACCCCCATCAACAGGAGAAGCCAGCACAGCCCCAATAACAGGCGAGGAGCTCCACGAGCAGCGCAGGTACACCAACAGAATTGTGCTCTTATACCATGTAAGCCAAGAGAAGAGGTCCACGTGGAGGGGGGTCCCCAGTCCCCTTCCACCTAGCCGACCAAGGGTCGAGGGCATCCCCAAAAGTCTGCATGGGGATTCTCAAGACCCTTGCTTCTCCAGCTTATATACGCCAGGCATGCAGTGCACACCACACAAATGGGACGATTACATGAGCCATCTGCCACATGTCTCAAGGAGGGAGTGAGTTTCATCCAAAACATGCCATGGGTTTAGTTGAGTTCCATGCTTTTGTGTATGCATATTCTATTGCATGCTTGTATGTGTGCATACCTGTGCACAGGATGTGCTTGCTATTTACTATTTTTCAAACAAGTAAAATAATGCAATGCTTATGTTCATAAACATCATGAAGTGCACAGGAACGTGTTAATGCGGATTTGGATGAGGTGCTTTCATGGGCATCTACCCTACCTGAAGCCGACATTCAAAATGTATGGACAAACCTGGGTTAATTTAGAAAGTACCAGATGTTCTCAATATACTTATCTTGTGCTTTAGACTGCAGGTGGGCCTTATCGGATTTTGCTATGGAGGTGGTAAAGCTATTCGCTATGCTGCCCATTACAAGAAAGCAAAAGCTATAGCTGTGATCTATGGGAAACCAGTAGGTCACTTTCTCATCCTTTTTTCCTGACTACACGATAGTTCAATCTGTGTACATTTGACTGTGTCCTTTCAGCTTCTAGATGTCAAAGCTCTGAAGAGTATCAGAGGAACCGTGCTAGGAATTTTCGGTGACAAGGATTCACAATTTCCCTTAAAGGAGGTAGGTAAAATCATGACAGAAAAAGAGAGCGACGATGGCAAGTTTTGCTGGTGCTTTGATGTCACATATGTTTTTGGGCTTCTCGTAGATTAAAGGCTTTGAAGACGCGCTTCTGAAAGCAGGAGTTAAAGGAAAGATATCCACATACAAGGGTCAAGGCCATGCTTTCTGGCGTGACATGGATCAGGTGTGGGCTATATTCATGAAGCATATTCGATGCTGGTGTCTTGTGTGGGTTTTCATTACGCCAGTGTGAATGGCTGGTTGGCTTTATAGGTGAGAAGAGGGGATGAGCCTCAGAGACAAGCTTGGATTGAGCTTACAAGCTTCCTTCGAAGTGTTTTAAATGTGCAGAACTGAAACTTAATTCACTCAAGCGCAGCCTGCATGCACCAAAGCCACTGTTGTGACATCTGAGGTATAGAATGGACTTTTCATGGTGTAAATGCCTCATGTAAGGCAATACATGTGGCTTGAACAGGAGAAGAGGCGGTACCTTTTGTGATTTATGTTTCATTTACTCTTCCAGCAATGGATACTCCTGAAGAAGGCTCCAATGAAACTTGCCATAAAGGGAAACAAGACTTGAGAGCAGCAGGTTGATGTGAATCCCTGGATCATCTCGCACACAACATTGGAAGCTTACCATGTTTGAGGTGATGCATGTAAATTTGCATTGGGTTCTCCTTTAGTGTCCTCCAGGACATGGTTGATTGTTTCTACTACAAGTTGGACCTTTTGATCGGTTCAAAAGCCAGGGTCAAATGTAAATTCAATTTGGTTCCAATTGTTAAGGAAGATACCGAGGTTGATAGTGGACTCTCTCTCTCTCTCTCTCTCTCTCTCTCTCTCTCTCACACACACACACACAGCGGGCTTTGGTTGGCCATTATGCATTGCAGTCCAATTGTTACTCCTGTAAGTTCACTATATTTAGGTCAAGGATGGTGTACTATTTGCAATCAAAGATTGGATGGTTGATGTAAATAAAGAAAAACTCGCGCGTATGTGTGTGCGTGCGCGTTGGAGGGAGGGGGGCGGGGGGGGGGGGGCCGGGGCGGGGGGGCGGGGTTGTGTGCTCCACGTAGATTGAATGGAGGGTTGATATAAATAAGGGAGGAGGGGGAGTGTGGGTTGTCCTTTGCGTAGATTGAATGGATGGTTGATGTAAGTAAGGGGGGGGAGTGGGGGCTTGCTCTTCGTAGAGAACTTGCAAATCTCAATGTAGGTGTTGTCTATATAAGAGAATGGATTTAAGTAAACCCATTGGATCTGAGTTTGGACTAGTGAAGGTCAATTGGAGGATAAACCAATGCTACCAAGGAAGTCATGACACAAGGGAAAGGTTCCTTGCTCACAAGGTAAGTTTGTTGCTACCAAGGTAGACATGACTGAATGGAAGGTTCTTGGTTTACAAGGTAAGAGGTCTTTGGAGTAGGGGCATACCAAGGTTGGTGGTGCTAGGAATTGTCAAGAACATGCAACCTAGCTATATGCTTGGTGGACAAGTATGCTGAGGTGCTCTATGGTTGGGTTGCCAGGAAGGGATGGTAGTTGCAATGCATTTCATGAAGTGTTTTTTGGAAAGTTTCAAGAAAGCTTTAAAACTTTTCGAAAAAGGTTTTCCCTACCTTTAGGGGGGGGAAAAAAGTGTCCGAAAATTTTCAAATTTGGTCTCAAGACATCCTAAGCTCTCAAAAAAATGCATACAATATCCAAAGCTGCCCATCTTTGTGATTTTTCATTACGAGCATATTAATTATGCTTGTTGTCTTTGTTTTGCCTCTTGTAGGTTCACCAGTCTGACGGAGAATGTTTACTTGGTTGGTTACGGCAACTGATAGAGTTGATGATTTCAATTGCTACTTAATTGTCAGGAGTTCTTCATGCAGCTTTCGTTGTTTGCTTTGCTCTTGCATTAGCTATGTTCGTACACGTTGCAGCTCCAGTTCTGCTTGATTTGCTTTGGCAAACCTTGTGTCCCTTAGTTGAATTTCTTTGTATAGCTCTACCAATTTCTTCCGTTGTTTGCTTTGCTCTTGCATTAGCTCTGTTTGTACACATTGTAGCTCTAGTTTTGTTTGATTTGCTTTGGCAAGCCTTGTGTCCCTTAGTTGAATTTCTTTGTATAGCTCTACCAATTTCTTCTTGATTGACTCTATCAGTTGATCTGGTTTTTCCAATTACTTGCTAGCTTCTTCCTTGATGGATTTCAACTCCTGATGGATTTTCTACAACTGGGAGTTTAGCTTGGAGTTTCTTCTTTTAAATGGCGCAGCTGCTGTAACTTTTTTGCGTTGGTTTCTTGCTGCATCTAACTTCCGTTAGGACCTTGTTTTGGGGGAGTTTTTCTTCTCGGCTTGCTCTTCTAGCTGAATTAGCTTTGCTTTTTCTTGTCTAGCTTTGCATAAGCCTGTGTGAGTGCCTTGTTTGTGTTTTTGAACACCTCTTCTAGCTCTAAGATGGCGGCTCTGTTCTCATCTTGTTGCACATACATTTGTTTCTCTAAGATAATGATTTGCTCTTTCAGATGGTCTGGTAACATCTGATCTATGGCATGCATAGTGCTAATTGTTATTTTCTTTATGGGCTCTAGCTGTTGTATTGGTTCTTTCCCCTTGGCTAGTGCCAGCTTTGTTTTTTTATGCTCATTTTTTAAGTATTGCTATCTGTTTTTGTTGGTCCAACAGCAGTTGTTGATCCGTTGAGCCTTCTCCTATGGCATCTTTGGCTGACATCCATTTTTGGAGTAGTTCTAGCCTGATGACCAGTTCCTTTTTCTCGTTCAGTTGCTCTCTCAGCTTTTGTACTTTATTTCGAAGCTTCTTCACCTGCTGATCTGATTGTGCATTTCCTCTAGAAGTGGTGACTATGGAGGTGGTGGGTGTTCCTACTACTAAGCTTTTTCAGGGGACTATGCGGGAGGTAGCAGAACCATGTATTCTTTTAGTAGCTATAAATTATCCTCCCAACATGCTTTCTTAGAGGCTATCAACTCCTCTTCCCACTGCGCCATCAATTCCACTGGCATTTGGACTACAAGGATGTCCTTTCTCAGCCTCCATGGCCTCCTATATCCACAGCTTACCTTTTGCAAGGAGTAACTCCTGCAACCTTTTCCCGTTGCTAGCTCCACATTGCGGATCATTTGGGTAGCATGGTCCACAAGATAGGTTGCTTTGTCAGCTGCTATCTGAGCCACCTGATGCAACTTGCTTTGGATCTCGTTGTTTGTTTCTCAGAGCTCGAAGACCACCATTTCCAACTCATTCCCTCTCCTTTGCAGTCTTGGTGCTTCCTCCTGCAATTTTTCAATGATGTCTTGTGTTGCTGTTGTCATAGAAATACGTTTTGTAGTGTGATCGGCACTGCCTTGCGCCCTTCCATCTTCACTGTGTTTACTCTTTATCAACTATGCTAGCTACGCCTCTCCTATGTTTTCCTGTAGACTCGTCCAGTTCTTTGCTCTGCAAAGCCACACAGTCCAACCTTCTACAACCACTCGTGCTGAAACATAGGGTCCAAGATGGCGTTGCAAGGATCAAACTTCACTTGCTTGCTACTTGGCTGATTCTCGTTGCTCTGAGGTTTCCAAGAAGGGGGAAAGACAGGTGATAGTGAGAGAGCTGGAGATAGTGAGAGAGCAAGTTGCAAATAATAATTCAAGGAGAGCGAGGGTAGTTGGGGTGGAGTTTGATTGTGGTAAGGTTTATTGATTAGGGCTGCAATTTCGGGGCTTTTTCTCCTTCACATGATCATTTTGCCAAAAGCGAGGTAACCGCCTAAAAATGACATGATTCCCCCATGTGCTTGCATTATTTTGTGTGCCACATTTACACCTCTTTGCTTCACATTTACACCACTTTGCTTTTCATCATGCATTCTCTCTCCGTTGATGTTACCCGTTGGAGTGTTGCAAACTTGTCTCTGGTTGCACTGTATAGATGGGGATTGTTACCACCATGCACAGTTCTGTTGTTTCTGCCCCGCTATATCCTACTAACTTGTTGTTTGTTACCCTTTATCATTGCCTTCTTTGTAGGGCCTAAGTCTAAATCCATTTACAAGCTTGGAGAGTATTTCATCACGTAGTGTCTGTAGCCTGAATGTGTTTGCAGTTAAGCTAACAACTTCGGGCATGGCGTTCTACTATTTGATAGGGACCCATCCATCATATTTTAAGCTTACCTGGGGTTAGACTAAGCTTTGAATTGAATAGCATTACTTTGTCATCCTATTGAAAGATCTTGTGTTTGTTGTTCCTATTCACCCATATCTTTCTTCTTTTCTTAGTGATGTCTGCCACCCATGCACTGCATAGTCTGCTTTCTTTTAACTACATAAATGTTGCATCTGTTGGTTGATTGATTCCTCTCACCTGAGCCTATCAGTCAGGGCTATTCTGAGGCTATGGACAACATATTCTGAGGCTAGGGACAACATATTTCATTGGAACTACTGTCTCTAAGCCATAGACTAAAGAGAATGGGGTGAACCCAGTGCTTACCTTGTTTGTCATGTTGAACGTCCATAGTGGAGAGTGCAGCTTTTCATCCCAATCTATTCTGTTCTGATTAACTATCTTTAGGAGGATCCGCCTTAGCACCTGATTAATGTCCATAGTGGAGAGTGCAGCTTTTCATCCCAATCTGTTCTGATTAACTATCTTTAGGAGGATCCGCTTTAGCACCTGATTTGTAGATTCTGCTTGACCATTTTCCTATACGAATAGTAACAATTGATTTTTCTTGTACAAGATCATGTACTGTTGAGTTAGCTTCTGAATCACTTCGTTGTCACAAACCAGCTCCACTGGGCACCCAAACCTTGTCATGATGTTCTCATACAAGAATTTGGCTACATGATCTTGAAGTGATTTAGAAGCTGACTTAGGGCTTTTGCCTCCACCCATTTAATGTAGTAGTCAATTGCCACGAGGATGTATTTGTTACCAGTCCTCCTTACTAGAGGTTTAAATGGTCCTACAAAATCCATTCCCCACTTTTGAAAGGGTTCATGCGGTAGGACTGGATGATGATGAGGAATCCGATCTCAGTAGTAGCTGATGGTTGTCCGATCCTCTGACACACATCACATTATCTGACATAATCCCATGCATCTTTAAGTACCATGGGCCACCATAAGCCTACCTACAAGACTTTCCTGCCAGTTGTTTCTCCAGCCCGCGTGAAACTCCTTAATGTGCTTATGTCAGCATGGTTGTTTGTTCATGGTCTGGCACACATCTGTAGACAACTTGGTCTATGCCTTTTTTGTATAGGGCTCCTGAAACTTCAAGGTAATTCCTGCTTCCTGAGAGCCAAATTCTTCCATTAATCTCTTCTCATGTCAGCAACAAGTAATGTCCCTTCTGTGAAGCATGACAAAGTACCAATTTCTTTCCATGGGTACATACTGAAAAGTAAACAGGCTTGCATCTCGAAACTGATCAGCCACCCCTGTAGGCTGCTCTCCTATATGCCTATTCTGCTGAGAAAATTTACTTCTGCATATTCTGATTGTCGAGAGTGTGCGCGATGGTGAACTGAAATTCTTACAATAAAAGCATTCACCTTACCAACTTTCTGATCAAATTTGGCTTGTTTACCAGTTACAGTAGGGCCTAATGATCTACATGAACCACAAAGTGATTACCTAGCAGATAATGACGAAATTTATTGACTGAGTAAATTAGTCCCAAGGCTTCCCTCTTTCACAGTGGTGCTGTAATTTTTCTCAGCATTTGACAGCATCCGACTAGCATAATAAATAGGCATGTATGACCCTTCTTCTATCTACTACATCAGTACACTTTTGATTGTTGTGTCTGATGCATCTACGAACACATGGAATGTCTTGTCCCATTTCGATGGTTGGATTATCGGTGCACTAGAGCAAGCATTTTCTTCAGAGTTTGGAAGGGCCCCCTTGCGCTCTTCTGACCAAAGGAATTCTGCCCCCTTCTTTGTGAGGCTATATAGTGGTTGTGCCACATCAACAAGGTACCTAAGAAATCGGTTGTGCCACATCAACAAGGTACCCAAGAAATCGGTTGTGCCATTTGATTTGGCCCAAGAATCTACTAAGCTCCTTCAAATTTTGTGGTGGACTCAACTTGCTTATCATCTTGGGGAGGATCGAGAGCAATTACGTCTTTCGACACTGTGTCCAAGCAGTTTTTCGCCCCTCACAGCAGCAAACGCACACTTCATGGGATTCAGGTTCAACTTAGTTTGCCAACATCTTTCTAAGCATAGGCGTAGCTAATGCAGATGCTCCACACACTTTCTGAAGACACTCAAGTCATCTACAAACACACGCATGAATTCCATTAGATAATCATAGAAATTTTCTTGTACCATGCGTTAGAATATTGCAGGTGCATTCCAGAGTCCGAAGGTCATGATATTTGACACGAATGCTCCCCAATCCATGATGAATGCAATCTTCTCCATGTCCTCGGGTGCCATTCTAAACTGATTGTATCCATTTAATCCATCCACAAAGGAATACATTTCATGGCCAGCTACAACATCAGCATCGAGTCTGTGAAAGGTAATGGAAATGGGTCCGGTATGGTAGCTGCATTCAGCTTCCTATAATCTACACAAACTCTTAGCTTGCCATTCTTCTTTGGCACAATCATTATGGAGATCAACCAAGTTGCTTTTTCGATTGGGTGGATGAATCCCGCTCCAAACAATTTGTCAATTTCCTCCTTGACTTGCTTGGCGTAGTTGGGGTTCATCTTCTATCTTTGCTGCCTGATCAGAACTGTATCTTTCTTCATGTTTATTTTGTGATGGTAGAAGCTTGAGTCAATGCCAGGCATATCTGTGTAGCTCTAGGCAAAGACATCTTTATACTAGGTCAACAGTTCTTGCAGTTCATTTTTCATTGCTTCCTCCACTTTTGTGGTGATTTTTACCGTCTGTCGAGTGCTCCTATGTTCCTAGATTGAGCTCCATGAGCTCCTCTTCTTGTACTCTGATGGATTATTACTGCTCCATTTCTTTCCAACGCATTACCTCCATCCATTCTTTTAGCCCTTTGACTAGACAAGTCTTCTTTTGCACTCCCTGAGGATTTAGCTTCTTTTGTCTACCCCTCTGACATTGCTTCTGTGTCAGCTGCAGTTTCTTGCAGGTTGCACCTTAAGTACTTCTGTTAAGTACTTGGACACGATCTTTTCTACATCCATCTCGGACAAGGATATGAGATGTGGGTTTTCTTTGAGGATTCTTTCCTCCCCATCCTCTTCAATCCCTTCCAGCATGTTCATTCCTTTTGCATACAACGGCCTGAAAAAGGGATTCACTTTCCTCTTGGAATTTGTGGATATTTTTTCCTATTCTTATTGTGATCCAATCCCTGTGCT
This sequence comes from Cibotium barometz, assembly GCF_041138505.1. Taxonomy (NCBI): domain Eukaryota; kingdom Viridiplantae; phylum Streptophyta; class Polypodiopsida; order Cyatheales; family Cibotiaceae; genus Cibotium; species Cibotium barometz. Next base: position 23,062,560 of record NC_141049.1, read on the forward strand.
AGTCATGTTTGATCTTACCTTGCCTGAGCCAAGGTCTTCCCAACACCATCAAATATGATCCCTTATTCTCCATTCAAAGAACTAGAAATATGATTGAGCCAGCAATCTGAATGTGTTCCCCTCGTACTAATCCTTAGGATTGGACTCTGCGCTCATCTGCCATCTTCACAACAAATGGATCATGGTCATATTTTGTGAGGCCAAGTTCTTTTGGTGTGGATTCTGACAGTATATTGACTTCTAAGCCTCCATCAAGTATTTCTTTTTGGATGTGCTTCTCTTTTAACATTACTATTATCTAAGGTACATCATTATCCGTTATAGAGTTATTTTTGTTATTTCGACTGACTTGACTTGCAGTCGGCTTCCAACTCATTATGAAAGTAGACTTTTGTCCTCTTCCTTGGGAACTAGCAGATTGCTCAGCAATTTCCTCCTATGGAGTTGGGCACGAAGGACTAGAGTTGATCAAGGAATATGTCTAGTTTTAAACCTTTCATATATTCCCATGTATCATATTGTCTCACCTTTTCCTGTGGCCTGCTGTTTTGTTAAGAAACTTCTTTTGGTGCTTTCGTTGTTTCTTTTCGACGCCTAAGGATTCCGCTTCGCTGTTGCTTCTCATTGCTCTTTCTGTGGAATTTTCCATCCACACTCCATTTTATTGCTTTTGGGTGGGCTGTACCTACTTCTTGAGCACACTATTTTTTGCTGGCTGCCTAGGCTCCTCTTCTTCCTTCGATTTGTCAACTAATCCTTGTACCTTGCGAGGCTTACCTTCTCGCAACTTCCCTTGTTCTCCCATCATGGCCATCATGCAAGGATTATCCTCCCGCAGCAACACTTCTTCGTCTGACTCCTTGCGAAACTTATCTTCTCTCGTCGTAGCTTTTGTTCTTTTACCTCCTCCGAGCTTTCCTCTATTCCCCTTAGACCTTGTCTAATCTAAAGGGTTTTCTTCTAACTCCCTTTCTATGCTCCTTTGTTAAAGAGTCTCTGACTTGTTTTTGCTTTTCCATTCCATATTAGTTTCCTTATGATGACTGACTAGTTTATCTAGCACAGCCAACTTCTCTTTCCCCTTTTGAGTTGTGGTTATTACAGGCACAGTTGGCTAAACATCATTACATGATATTGTTTGTTTCATTGGTGAAGGCCATAATGGTTTATTGGGTTATTTCTCAAGACTTGGCCACCAAGCTTACACTACTCCATAGACATCGAATCCAAGCTTAAATGATGGTAGCCATCTCTAACCAAGCTATGCAAGGGTTAGAAAACACCTTGAATACACTTTAAGAAGATTTGAGGAGTCATGCTCTCTGAAGGTAACTGAGTTGAAGTTAGAAAACACCTTGATTACACTTTAAGAAGATTTGAGGAGTCATGCTCTCTGAAGCTAACTGAGTTGAAGTCAACCCTTAACTTTGGTTTCCACATAATAGGCTCAAAAAATGGTTAAACAACATGAAAAGCTCAAAAGCACATCCGTGGACCTTGAGGTAAGATACAAACAAATGAAGTATGTTGACAGCTTGTCAAAAAAAGGACGTGCTAAGAAACGAATAATGTGGATAGCTCAAAGCTATGTTCCAAACATTATAGGATTTAAGTTTCAAGAATGAGGTGGTAGAGCCTCTATGTTTAAGTCTTCGGTATGTAAATCGGATTTAATTAAGTTGCTTAAGCTTCCAAGTGGTATAAACCTACATAAAATGGTTATAAAAGAAGTATTGTGAGATTTTCGTGATTTGGCTAAGTGAGATGAGGTGGTGGAGGCTTGTGATATAGTTGGAATATGTCACGTAGGCTGTAATGTTTGTGACCGACGGCAGACCGGATGGCCATATCCGGGGTTCAGTGGGAGAGGACGCCCATGCGGAGTCATGGGCGGCCAGGCTAGTGTGGACGGCAGGCCACACACTATATAGCCTGGGGGATGAGGGGCAATCCTCATTCTTCCTCTATGGCTGGGTGGTGAGCCAGAGGCCGTCCCCTCTCGTGGTAACGACCGTAACGGCGTTACGGATATCTAACACTGGTATCAGAGCATGGTTCGGGGGGATCGTGAGAGTCCGCGCGTGAACGGGGGACCGGAGCCCACTCGATGGTTTTCATCCACAATCTTCTCACCCTTATCTCCTCAAGGGAGTGTGTGGAGGAAAAAAAACACACGTTTTGAAGGGAAGAACTTTTCTCTCTCTCTCTCACTCTCTCTCCGCGTCACACACAGCAAGCAGCATCGCAGGTAAGCAAAATTTTTGTTTGTCTTTTTTTTTTCTGCGTTGAATGGCTGCAAAAAATTTTGCGTTGAATGGCTGCGAACAAATTGTTCAATTTGTGTGGAAGGGGGGGCGCAAGCCTTGGAAACACACGCTGTGTGTGGGGGTGGGGCGGCGAAAACCAGTAGCTAAAATACGTAGCTGAAATTTCCCACAACCGTGTGGAAGAGCCTGTGGGGGGGCTTGCCTTGCAAAACACGTGTGGGAAAGACCAGCGAAAATCAGCAAACCAGCCCCACGATGTCCAGGCGCGACAGCACACAGCACCGGCAAGAGCAGCGCGGAGCTCGTGTGTAGGGGGGCGAAGGCCAGACCGCCTGGCGACCTGTGTAGAGAGCGTTGAAGTGAAGGCACCTTGCGTAAAGAAGAAACGTGTTGAAGTGGAGGCGTGTGGAGGTGAACGAGCTTGGGTGGCTGCAGCCCCTCCACACAATGGCCTAGGCGGCCAGCCGACGGCCAGTCCAAGCGCCCAGGTCAGCCAGGCCCAGGCGGCAACAGCGACGGCCAGCCATGGGCAACGGCGGCGCCGGCCAGCCAACGGCGGCCAGCCAAACCAGAGCAGCCGGCGACAGACGGCCACCGGCGGCCAGAGACAAAAAAGAAAAGAAAAGAAAAGAAAAAAACTATTTCTTTTTTTATATATATTTTCATCATTCAATTTTAATAAAATTAAAAATGAAAAATTCAAACAAACGCTCTCTCTCGGCTGGGGAGGAAGGATAACCCCCCCAAGAAATAATCTCGGCAAGGCACCTCTCGATCATTTAAATTTTGTTATGAGTTGCAGGCATTTTTCTCGTGGATCGGAGCATCCCGGAAGCGTCCTTGTAGAGGCCCGCAACGCACAACAATTCAACAGGCGACCGTAAAGGGGGGTGACTATTATTCTCTCTCCACCACTGCTCATTTTTATTAGCGTTTTTTTTAGTAATTTCCGAGTTCTCACATTATTTTTTTTGCAAGAATTAAAATGTCTGCTAGGCGTAGTGTGTCCCCACCGCCTTCTACTTCTCTAGGTTTTTCCAGTCTCTTGTCCTCGGTTGCGGGTTTGACCCCGACCGAATTGTCAGGCCGTACACGCCCGACCGTTGTTCGGTCTGGAGCGTGCTTATCGATCATTCGTGATCCGCCAGTGCCCTCCTCGTCTATTGACCCCATCTTAGGACCTAGCGAGCCCGCAGCAGCCGCATTGGCTGATGACCCCTTTCTGGCCGATGAGCCAGAGGACATGAATACTGACGTCGCCGAGGGGACCGAGGAGGACCTCTTGGATTAAGATGACGACGACTATGACCTATTGGACCCTGCTGATGTCCTGACAGAGACGGAGCTCTCTAGTGGACTGTTTAAATATCTTAATGCCAAATTGAACACTATGGGTAAAGTCCAGGCTGATTTAGTCACGATGCTACAGAGCATCTCCACACGGTTAGATGCACTGACAGCCGCCTCGGCTAGTACTCCGACTCCTCGTGGTAGCCGAGCTCCTACAGCACGGGTGAGCGTAGCCTCGCCAGTGGTTGCAGGAGTACAGGCCGATGCGCCTGCGGGGCCGTCAGTATAGCGACAGCTTCGTCGTTGTTAAAAGACTTAAAGCCGCCTAGTTTTGGTGGCAAGGAAAAGGAGAGAAACAAGGACTCAGTCAATATGTTTCTAGCGAAGTGGTCAGATTTGCACGCGCTGCGACAGCAGCCTAGCCGTATACAGCCCGTAGAGGCTAGCCTCTCTTTAACCGGCAAAGCGTACAAGTGGTGGATGAGTCTGACAACTCGCCCTGCCGCTTGGACGGAATTTGAAACAATGTTTCGAAAAGAATTTTTGCCTGTTAATGAGGCAGAGAGAAGCTAGGAGTTATGGGACAAGTGCTCGATGGAGAACAAATCCCTAACTCAGTACATCTCAAACTACAAGGAGATAGTACTCAAGCTAAAGGGAATCGATGCATTCCAGACATTGCGGGGCTTTAAGAGAGGCCTCAAAGATGATTACCTTGAGTACGTAGAACCCCTACAGCCTAAAGACTTAGCAGAGGCAATTCAATATGCACAGATATTCGATGACATCAAGCGCCGTAGTGCGCGTGGTGGTTTTAGCAGGGCCGAGGGTAGTGAAAAGAGGAGGTCAAGCCTCAAAAGAAAAGGGTTCCGCAGTGACAAACAAGGAGATAGGACGGACCAGGAAGGACAGGGTGGTCATTGGTCTAAAAAACGATGACCATCCAGGAAGAAAAGAGACACCGAAAACCAAAAGAAAGAGCAATATATTAAAGCGCGAAAGGAAAATCGTTGCTTTAATTGCAATGAAGTAGGACACACGAAGGCTGAGTGTCCAAAGCCTAAAGCCAGCACGAGTGGCAACGAGCCCAAAAAAGATGGTAAATCTTCTAGGCAGTTGCATACAGTGCAGAGACTCCCTCTCAGTTCCGCAGAGTTCAGAGAGGTGACAGTGTGTCATTGTGATGAGCATCACGCTTGTTCAGTGACACCAGCGATGTGGCAGCCTACTGTAGGTCCGCATGACATGGTGCGCATGTATGGCACCATAGGTGGCCGTAGTGTCATAGTTTTTATTGATGATGGAGCTAGCCACAACTTCTTGAACTACTCGTTAGTCAAGAAGTTGGGATTGACTGAGACCCGAAGTGATCATGAGTATACTGTCGGCCTAGCCAACGGATATGACAAAACGGTATGGAATACCGTAGTACTGGGGGTCCCATTATCTATGCAGGACTACGAGGCTCCACTTGACTTTCAGGTCATGCACTTAGCCAAAGCAGACGTATATCTAGGCAGGGAGTGGCTGTATGGCTTGGGCCCTAGTCTAGCTCGGAATTACTTACATAATACGCTATGTTTTGAGCATGGAGGTAGAGTCATCACCCTGCAGGGCGACCGTACTGTCCCTGCCACACCACTTATTTCCTCCATGGAGCTGTGTACAGCGGTCCGCAGAGACCAAATAGCAGAGGTATATGCTTGTTACCCTCTTTTGAATTCTGTTTCCGTAGATGAAACGATAAATGATGTTTGCGTAGACAAACAAGAAAAACAAAATAACCTTGGACGAGACCCACTGTTTGAAAACCCTGTTTGGCATGCATGTGATTCAAACAAGAAAAAATCCAAGGTGAATGAGACATTAAAGAAAAAGTACGTAGATACTTTAACGAATTTATTAGAGGAATTTCAGGATGTTTTTCCTGATGATTTACCAGATGGTTTACCACCATCTAGAGAAGTAGACCATGGCATCGAAGTTATGCCAGGATCAAAACCTATAAGCAAACCTGCTTATAGATTAAGCCACTCCGAGGCACAGGAGGTGGAAAAACAATTAACGGAATATTTGAACAAAGGCTTTATTCGGCCTAGTTCAAGTCCGTGGGCATCGCCTATTCTTCTGGTAAAGAAGAAAGACGGATCTATGCGGATGTGCATAGACTATAGGGCTCTTAATCAGATAACGATTAAGAACAAGTATCCGATGCCACGCATGGATGAGTTGTTTGATCAACTCTATGGATCGAGATACTTCACAAAAATAGACCTGAGATCTGGGTATCATCAGGTTAAAATTAAACAAAAAGATGTTGCGAAGACAGCATTTAGGACCCGTTTCGGGCATTTTGAGTTTTTGGTTATGCCATTTGGGCTAACCAATGCTCCAGCGACGTTTATGACGCTAATGGACAGTATTTTACGTCCATATCTGGGAAAATTCGTAGTAGTTTTCCTAGATGATATTCTTGTGTACAGTAAAACACAGAAAGAACACATAGAGCATTTGCGTCTAGTGTTCGAGTTGTTACGAGAGCACAAACTATTTGCGAAGAAAAGCAAATGTGAATTTTTTGAAACAGAAATTCACTACCTTGGCCATATTATATCCGCCGATGGTATGCGGATGGAGCCAGAAAAAGTAGAGGCTATTCTTAAATGGCCAACGCCGAAGAATCTCGAGGAACTGCAGATTTTTCTTGGCATGTCGGGGTTCTACCGACAGTATGTGAAGGACTATGCGAAGATCGCAGTCCCGTTGACTGACCAGTTTTACGGTCAAAAACAAAAAACATTAGTTGGGGGGACGCCCAACAGAAGAGCTTTGACAAGCTCAAGGTGACCGTAGCAACTGCACCTGTTTTGACAATTGTCGATCCAAATGAGCCGTTTATTTTGAAAACAGACGCTAGTAATGAGGCCATTGGGGCCGTACTTATGCAAAGGGGACGCCCAATTGCAGTTGAGAGTAAAAAGTTAGATCGTGCGCAGCGTAACTACTCGGCTTACGAGCGAGAGTTACGAGCGATAGTTCATGCACTGAAAAAGTGGAGACACTATTTATATGGTGCTACTTTTGAGGTCCGGACGGACCATGAAAGTCTGAAATGGCTTTCAAGTCAAAATGAACTGAAGGGTAGAAAAGCTCGGTGGGCGGAGATTCTACAGGAGTTTGACCTTCAGATACGTTACCAGAAAGGTAAGTATAACGTGGTGGCAGATGCACTTAGTCGCATGCCACAGATAAATGAACTTAGTTTCACAGTCTTCAAGAATGATTTCTTGGAGTCCCTACGTGGTTTATGTGAGCACGATCCATCTTTTACAGAGGTCTGGCGCGCTGTACGCGTACGCACTTCTTCATAGACGCGACCACCTCCCTCGTTGGCACGTATTGCTAGTCCGGAGAGACTGGCCGAAGGTGCAACGGGAAGGGAAGCGAGAGTTAGTCCAGAGAGACTAGCCGTGTCTTCTGGGTATAGTTTGGAGCCGGAGAGTTCTAACGTAGGCCCTTCATCACCTTTGACTGCCACGGCTTCAAAGGGGAGTGATAAACTTCGTCGGGGAGAGAAATATGCTAATTACTCCATTGACGACGGGTACTTACTATACAAGGGTAGAATATGTGTACCAACTATTGGTGACTTTCGGGCCCATATTCTTAAAGAAAGTCATGATAGTCCAAGTGCGGGTCATCCTGGGATTCAGAAGACCTATGCACTAGTGAAAAGACAGTTTTATTGGCCTAGTTTGTTTAAGGACGTCTAGACTTATGTGCTGAAATGCAATAAGTGCCAGGTCAATAAACATGAATGTCTTAAGGTTGGAGGACTACTCCATCCGCTGAAGATTCCTCAAGGGAAATGGGAAAGCATTTCCATGGATTTCATTACCGGTTTACCCAAGACGAGTCGAGGGAATGACTCGGTGTGGGTGGTAGTGGACAGGTTAACTAAAATGGCAAAGTTTATTGCCACGAAGAAAACTGTTAAAACGCCAAAGTTGGCAAAACTCTTTATTGAACATCTCTACAAGCTATATGGCCTGCCCGCAGATATAGTGTCGGATAGAGATAGAAAGTTCAACAGTCATTTTTGGAGGGAAGTCTTCAAAAAGTTGGATACTACTCTGTGTATGAGTACGGCAGATCATCCGGAGTCTGATGGTCAAACTGAAAGAGTTAACCAAATTCTAGAGGATATGTTGCGTTCTTATGTTAGTAAGAAGCAATCTAATTGGGAAGAGTACTTGCCCTTATTGGAGTTTGCCTATAACAGCTCCAAACACTCAGCGCGACTGGATTTACACCATTCATGTTAATGTATGGATTCCAGCCGAGATCTCCGATGGCTGTAGGCCTAGAAAAGGAGAAGATTCAATCTGTCAAGGATTTCCTTGAAGATATGAATGATATGCTCAGATCCGCACGTGAGAGCATTGGTAGCGCTCAGGATCGCGCTAAAACTTATGCGGATAAAGGACGTAGAAAGGTGACCTTTGCAGAAGGTGACTTTGTATTCCTCAAGGTTCCTGCGCAATCAGAAACCATGAAAACGGAAAAGTGTGATAAACTTTCTCCGAGATATTGTGGTCCTTTTAAAATCCTTAAGAAGATTGGGGACGTAGCATATAAACTTGAGTTACCGGAGAGTTCTCAAGTCCATCCTGTCTTCCATGTCAGTAAACTGAAGAAATCAGTTCACGGGTTAGAGAACGCAGTTTCTCCAGAGATTTTGGTGGACTTGATAGAGCCACCAAAGATACCACATGAACCTGAAAAGATTCTACAGTATCGTGATAGACAGACCCGACATAAAGTGTACCAGGAGGTACTTGTTAAATGGACAGATAGGGATGAGGAGGTAGCTACCTGGGAACGCCGTAGTGCAATTTCCAAAAGGTTTCCCCAGTTTGTTTTCGAGGACGAAAACTCTTCTTAAGGGGGGGTAATGTCACGTAGGCTGTAATGCTTGTGACCGACGGCAGACCGGATGGCCATATCCGGGGTTCAGTGGGAGAGGACGCCCATGCGGAGTCATGGGCGGCCAGGCTAGTGTGGACAGCAGGCCACACACTATATAGCCTGGGGGATGAGGGGCAATCCTCATTCTTCCTCTATGGCTGGGTGGTGAGCCAAAGGCCGTCCCCTCTCGTGGTAACGCCCGTAGCGGCGTTACGGATATCTAACAGAATAAGTAAGAAAGGATATTGTGCCATCTCCAAGACTTTCTTCAAGTAGCTTAAGCCTTGATGGTTGCAGGTTTTTGGTCTACCAAGGCCATACACTATGTGGTAACATGAGAAGTTGGGTATTTCTAGCTTGATAGGTGAGTACACATACATAGAGGAAACTATGCCACTACAATAGACAAAGAAGAAGAAAATTATGCCACCACAATAGACAACGAATAGCACATTCATATATAATATATTCAACAATGTTTTTGTGGATGTGAGGAGAGCACAAGCTTGCATGGTTGAGTATTACCGAATGACAATTGCAGGTGATATATTATTTGAAACCACAAAAGAGTTTAATTTTTTTTTCATTCCTTTTGTTTGCAACAAGAAGAGACATCTATCAAGTCTCTTTCTAATTATATTATCTTTATTATACATAGTGCAATGGCAAGCTTGTGTTTGTGCTTAAGCTTGATGAGGCTCAAGTTCTTAAGCATCAAAATATGGAACAAACAAGCATTTCATTAATGAATAAAGCTTTGGATGACTCCTAATGCAAGATTGATCTGCTTGGGTTTAGTGTGGTGTAGTCTAAAATGGAGATATGATGGATAGCATCAACTCAAGTGCTAAATGAGAGTCATGATATCCTCAAATGGATGTTCTCACACTATGAGATTACATCCATTATTGATGCTTAGAACAAAGGTGAGTTGCTACGAGTGGAAGATATAGGGGCCTTCACAGTAGAGTGGCATATGAGTGCAAATTTGAAGACCTTGAAATGTATTTTTTGCGTATCTGAAGATTCAAATACAACACACCCTTGCTTGTATTGCATGTAAATTATGGAAGACATGATAAACCGGTCCAGTTGTATGGTGACTCAAAAAAATCCTCCAATGAGATATGATGAAGCTAGTGTTCAAATGTTAAAGAAGCAACACGATGTTGAAGAAATGTGTCTATCTAAGAAGAAGAAGTCTTCATCTCACGTTTTGAAAAGCACCAAATCAAAAGGATTTGCTATCTCATTGTCCACTAATAGAGGAAGGTCATCCTGCACAACCACAACTTGTACCTGAGGATCCTACCTGGGATCTAATATTACCTTTAAATTTGGAGAGGGTGCATGTATATGCATTGCATGCAAAGATAAGGATAGTCGATAAGCTACTACAAATTCATCTTGATTATGCTTACTCTATAATACCACGAGAGATTTCAGATGCATGAATTGAACAATGTGAAATTTTAATTTCCAAAATGGGTTTCCATGGAGGACATGTTGAGATTAAGAGGGATGCTACAAAGTACACCAAATGCATGTGAGCAAAGAGCCTTTTGTTGTAGATGGTCCTTGTCATATCATGTTATATCACACCGATCAACCACTCAAGAAAGCCCAAGTATGACAAGTTTGAACGCTAGCCATGAGTCACATAAGGCCACCGAGAGGCGAGTTGGCCTATCAATGGCTATCCAAAAATGATCCTAACGATGTGAACACATGCTTGAAGACTATAAGACTTACATTAAAGATCACCGCCAAGTTGAGATTCTAAAAAGATGGTTGTTTGTTTAGAGCATTTAGGGTTGATTGAAGCAAAGTCCATGCAAATGCACGTGAAGAAAAATGGTGCTCACCAAATAAGAGATGTAGAAAAGTAGCGTCCCTTTCAATGTGGTATGAGGTCATCCTCTTTTCTTAAGTGTAGATCCCGTTTCTCCTACTACAAAAACGTACTAGTAATTATGCCCACTTTCAATGACCATTTATTTACGAAAATAAGGCTCCTCTTCCCGAAGTTTCAATGCATAGAGCATTGGATTGAGCAACTACATCCCTTCGCCCTCAAGTTATGAAGGAGACATTTGTAGATCATATACAAAGTTGAGGATCATAAGATTTGGCTACAAGGTTCATTATTGAAAGGAGTCAAATGGCACTTCCACACTAAATGACCCAAGTTTTAAGTCTAGGTACACTCAAGGTAGTTATATCCTTGGAAGGGGAGAGCATCAAGATCCACATTGTAAAATATAGCTTTAAAAATTTTCTTTTTTCTTTTGTCACAAACATCATTGTAGGTCCAACACGTACAAACTAGAGAACTTGTAATATGGCGCTATTTGATTGTGCTCTTCAAGATAATGACTACCTTGCCTCATGGTAAATAACTATATTCTAAATCAAAATTATATTATTAATAAGCACTTAAACAAAGCCCAAGTAGCATTAATCAATGTGTTTTCGAGTCCACATGTAACAATAAATACACATCTCAACCAAAAGGGTTCCCTCAAAGACAACAAAATATCAATTTCATGTAACTATAGTCACAAGAAACGTTTCGTCGTTTTATCATTTCAATGTGTTTCATTTCATCTTTATGGAACGAAACAAAGAGGTTTCATATGACACTCAACAAATCAAATTGAAAACAAGTGAGAATTCAAGGAAATTATAAGAAATTTCAACAATTTGGTGTAGTTAGATGTGATTAAAGTTGAAGGTAAGAAATTGGAAGAAAGTGAATTTGAAGAAATTTTAGAAAATTTTAACAATTGGTGTGACAATAGGTGCAATTGAAATTATAATATAAAATTATAATTTATAAATTGGAAGAGAGTGATAAATTGAAGAGCTAGGAACACTTCTAAACAAATTCAATAGATGGATGTGAAATTAGTTGAGATTGACCAAGAAGCCGAGTGTGGACAAAGCGATGTTTCGGCCGCTCAAGTTAAAAATACGAAGTTAGGATTTGTAAATTGAGGAACATAGAAGAGCTAAAGGAATACTAGTAAGAAATTTTAACAAACGGGTGTGAAATCAAGTGATAGACCAACTGGCTGGGTATAAGAAGACTTGGGAGGAGGCATAGAGGAAGTTGTTTGTTGGGGGAGAGGCCTTTTCTCCTGAGCTTGGGTTGTTTGCATTTTGATTATGTTTTTAAAAAAAGAGAAATGTGAGGTTGGCTTGTTCTCATGGTGCAAAGTGCAAAGCCATAGACGAAAGAAGTGTGTACTTAGGCTTGTGGCCTTTTTTTTTCTTTGGGTTGTGTAATGGAAAATTTCTCAAGCATCTTTGCCTATGAGCTTCTATTTAGTATGGACATTTTGCTTGCCCAAAAGTCTAAAGTTAACAAGAAGTGCTCTATATCGCCAAGAGGTAGCTATCACGTTAATTTTTGGAAGTGTAAACACATGACTAATAATTTGAAGAGAAAAAAGTTATTACAAATGGCAAATGGCTTGCTGTGAGAAGCATGGAAAGCACAAACATGTGGGGCAATGTAGGATATGTCGGCATATGTGACTTGTGACACAAAGGGATGGATCAAGCTAGAATGCTTGACATAAGTAGATGGCATAAAAGTGTCATGCATATGGCACAAGGATGAGGATAATCCACATGAGCATATATGAAGGCAAGCAATCCCACAAGGATAAGGATAATCCATATGCACATAGATAGGCAAGCAAAGACAAGGAACCACCAAGGTGCATTGCATGGCTGGGTAAGATGTGGAATAGGCGCAAGACAGGCTAGGATATGCTTCTACATGTCACTCCCAAACATGTGTTTGATTCCGTTGCCACCAGTACTTCCGTTTTGACAACTTCAACCATTTGTTTTACAGCCATGACTATTGGGTATTTCGGAGTCAGCTGGTGTGAACAGCCCTAATTAAAGTCTAGGTCAAAAGATAAGCCTTGATCCCTATAAAAGCATGTACTTGGGTGGTTCTATCATAGCAAGGAGTATCATTTGAATTGTGCAACTATTTCTGTTGTGCTTGCTATCACCTCTCTCTCATTCTCTCTCATGCCCTCTATCTCCTTCTCAGTGCACCATTGTCATGGCTTGAACTTATATCTCTCCTTTAATCTCACACACATCATGGATATCGTCCACCCGCCATAGCATGAGCTCTAATCCTGTGAATACCAAGAGACTCTGTACTATATTAGAGAGAGCTTGCCATATAAGGGCATGTATCAAGCACGCCATTTAATTCCCCATGTAAACCAGCAACAGCTGTATCTTCACACACTTCTAGTTTAAGAGGACCAAATGACGCAACAGTGTCATGTATGACCCCGATTCTCCATCACAAAGGGGACACCCTTAAGTATCCATCATACCATACAGTTTCTAAAGATTTTATTTCTTCACATGACTCAATGATTGATGTTAATGTGACCATAAGTGGAGGTTGGCATCATCATTAGCAGCCGAGTCATCAATGTCATGTACATATGGAACCTCTTCTTCATGCTTCCTCTTCTCGAGATTCTCTTCAAGATGCTTTTGCATAACTCTCTTCATATACGAAAACCATACTAAGCTCATTATTCTCACTGGAATGACCGAGATCAGCTCAATCAGAGCCTTTGCTAGAGAATCAGCAGGTATGCAGCCTCGTGCCAGAACACCGATAAGAAATCCACTGAAACTAGTAGTGATTAGAAGATCGCCTCTTTTTGCTCCCTCTAGAGTCTTCATAGCTACATCATCAGGTGACTCTGCGTGTGCTCTTTTGTAAAAACAGAGCTTATACAAAAGATCGGAACTGTGACAAGCTTTGTCAGCTGAGACAATCAAAAGAAACACTTTAAAAAACCTGACAATGTTTATCTCGGCACCATAATTACACTAAACAGCAAGAAAGTAGATATCAAAACCACAGTTCAATCTTGAAACACAAACCTCTCTCTCTCTCCCCACAGGTTTCTCCAGTCTCCCCATGCCCTGCAGGGGGGTTAAACTCCCAATCTTAGGGGACACAAATAGGTCATCCCCAGCTCTGCGTGACCACTTCCAGCTACATCTCTGGTGCTGCCTTGCAGCTGACCCTATTATATCTTCCAAAAATGAAATGAGCCACCTCATTTTTCCAACAAAACTGCAATCATACAAGGACTTTTCTTACAACTTACCAATGATGGCTCCATTCAGACACAAGGGATTTCACCTTGGCATATCGAGCACATGAGGATTACTTCGACCCTAGAACAAGGTGCTTCATGCCAAGTTGACTAACTGTGAGTTCTTTAAACAAAATTGATGTACTTTGGTTATATCATCATGGTTGATGGTATCCCACTGTCATCATTCATGCATCCGAGAAAGAGTTGTATGCAGTGATCTATGTTTTGACAAAGTGGAAACCCACTCTTCATGGAGTACCCTAAATTGTTGCACAGACAAGCAAAGCATCCAAACTTCATGGGCGGAAAAAGCACTTTCTAGCTTGCTTGGCTGGAGGATATGTACACCTGAAGCAACAACACTTCCAAGTTACTTCAATCAGATCCCTCACCACAGCCATGTATGGACACCCAATCTCGCATCTCTAGAATGGAGGCTGGATTATGATGATGTTGCACCTTATCTCTGGGAATCCCTCCCATTAAGCTAGCTGTGTTTGCAACACACATGCCCAATCAAATATTGACACAATTCCCAGCACAAGGGTTACTATTACATCCTGCCGGGCCCAGGATTAGAGCTAGGGACGTATGCTAACCCAAGACTAGGGTTAGGATTAACCCAAAGATTAGGGTTAGGAGCTTAGTTGGGGAGTGGGGACCTGGAGGGTTCACACGTGTGCTAAGAGCACTAGCAAAAAGAGGTCAAGATTGGCCAAGAGCTTATAATTAATAGCCTAGGGATAATAATGGCTAAAAGCATATAAATAAAGCAGGAAAGCTAATAAATAAAGCAAGCGCCAACAATAGCTATGTTATTACTAGTGCCCTCGGGGTCATTTATTACACACAAGAGGTCAAGTAGTCACGCGGTGGCCTCGGGCTCGTGGCCATGGAGCTGCAAGGTGGGTGGTTTGGTCTAGTGGTATGGGACGCTAGGTTGGGGCCATCGATACCTCAAGCTCAGGGGATGCTAGGATAGGCTTAGTGGTATGGGACACTAGGTTGGCCCACAACAATTAGACCTCTGTGAGAGAAGAAAAGCTAAAAGAGGTATTAATGTTAAAACGAGAGGAAGCATGAGTAAAAGAAAAGCATAAATTGTCAGAATATGCAGCGGAGATGATGACAAAATCTGAGAATACAAGAGCAAGTGCAGAAAAAATACAGCAATGGAGAGAGAGAGAGAGAGAGAGAGAGAGAGAGAGGCGTGTAACTCTGCTCTATATACACATAGAAAATCCCGAAAATAAGATACAATGGTGTGGGGGCCATGGGGCCATTTTATATGGCCCCAAACATACAGTCGGCCTGTAGAAAAGGCAGCCGACTGGACCTAAATGTCCACGACCAGATATATCCACCAGTCGGCCAGCTGTACACAGTCGGCCAGCACACATAAGAGGTCGGGGACCAGAAGAAGCACTCCAAGGGTGATGTGAGAGTGCCAGACTCAGTTCCAGGAATGAAGCCCAAGACGGTGTTCAGAGTCAGGGCAGGAATGGATTGTGGACTAGAGGAAGACCAGATGCATAGATCTTCATCAAAGGCAGAGTGGTTTGGAGAACAGACCGGATTTTCAGAGAAAAGGGTTTGCCAGGGATGGATGATGACAGAGGAACTTCGGGACAGGATTGGGATGATAACAGTCATCCAAGAGCAGGTTGGATTCCCGTCATCAAGTTTAGCAGAGGGGGATGTCATGTGCATCACAGATGCCATGGACATTCTCAGGGCTAGATCCAGAAAAGGCAACCAGATAAAGATTATGAACCCAGTAGAAGAACCAGGATGATGGAGCACAGAGCACCTCTGCAATGTAGACTGAAGCAAGGCTTGGAGAAGAACCAAAGGGAATGCTGTCGGCTGCTCACAGAACCAGTCGGCTGAGTCAGAGGACATGGGTAGCATCAGGCGCATCATAAACCAAGCAGCAGATCCAGTCGGGCAGAGTTGATCATCAGTCGGGCAGCGCTGCATATATGTATGGACATGGAACTGGCCGACCAGCAGTCGGCCAGCATAAAGGGGGTCAAAGACCCATATAAAAAGGGCCAAGTGCTCATTGTTTCATTCATTCAACCCACTAGGGGTATGAGTCATTAGGAGTCCTAGTCTAGGGCAGAATTTTGGTGTGTAATCACCTTTTTATGAAGGCAGCCAAGGGCTGCAAAGATATGTACCTTTTTGTACCATAGTATATACTGAATTTCCAGCACTTCTCTCTCTCTCTCTCTCTACTCTCTCTCTACCTACGTTTTTGCATCAGATGGTGCGTTTTTGCATCAGAAGGTTTCCAAGAGTGTTTAGGACTGAAAGAAGACTCCCCAGAGCTTCTGCGCGTTACAAGATGTATGTATGTGAAAGAATAGATGTAATTATATGTATGTGAAAGAAATGATATAGATGTGGAATGTGGATATGGATATATGGATGTAGATATGGAATATGAATGTGGATGTATGTGAATATGAATGTGGATGTGTGAATGGGGATATGGATGTAGATATGGAATGTGGATGTAGATGTATGTAAATGTTGAATGTGAATGTGGATGTATGTGAATATGAATGTGGATGTGTGAATGGGGATATGGATGTAGATATGGAATGTGGATATGGATGTATGTGAATGTGAATGAGGATGTGGATATGGATGTATGGATATATGGATGTGAATGTAAATGTGGATGTATGAATGTAGATGTGGATGTGGATGTATGAATGTGGATTTGGATGTGGATGTATGAATGTGGATGTGAAAATGGATGTATAAATGTAGATGTGAATGTGGATGTACGAATGTGGACGTGTGTGGAATAATGAATGCAAATATGAATGTGAATGGATATGAAGTCGATATGAGCGAATGGATGAGATAAGATGTTATGTGAATCAGAATGTGAATGAATAATATAAGATCTGAACGAATGAGATATAATGAGAAATGGATGTGAGGAGACATAATGTAAATTAAGAAAGATAGGAATGGATGTTATGTGAAGTGAATGAATCCTATGTGATGGGATAGAAAATGATGTATCTAATCAAGAATGGATACGCATATGAATTGGAATTGGATTAAATAATATGAATTAATGTTGGAATAATGTGGAAAGACGAGAGTTCAATATAGAACTTGTATTTGTGACCTGTTTGTAAATGACTGTTTTATGTCAAGAATGCTGGGGAAGCATTTTGACCGTCTTGTGATTAAGGTCGTGGAGACCTACCTGATAAAGTTGCAACTGCTGAGACGGAGAGTCAATGGAGGACGTCTCGCGTAGCAAGGTCGGCCGAGGTCTTGACCAGCCTCGGTTCGATTTAAATGGTGAGCTTCCGGTACGGTGGATGAGGGACCAAGGAAGCGGCCTATGAGTGAAGCGCTAGGTGACCTGCGAAGGATCCTAGAGGGTGCTGACCATACGGTGCTCGGGCTTTGGGTCGCCGAAGATACCCACACGTGCGTCGTGGAAGATATTGAAATAAGGAGTAAGAGATGTTTTCTGAAACCGGGCATGGATCTGGTTGATTGACCTTGCTGGTCCTCAACGGATGAGTCCATGGCTCTTTTATATGGATTTGTTGGTTGATCTTGCTGATCTACCACGGAGATTCCATTTTGTTATGTGAATATATTGCCGGTTAGCTAGGAACTATCGAAAAGGCCCCTGAGTGAACAGGTGGTGAGTGTTCTGGTTGCCAATGATGCCATAAGTACACCGATGAATGAATGATTGAAAATATGGATTCAACTAGAGATTTTGAGGATTGTGATCAGTGACTTAATGGTTTCATTAAAGGATCGTTTTAAAGTTAGCTTATGAGGGAAAAAAGGCAATTTCATATTGGGTGTGTAAGTGGTGTGACTAGTTTTATGTTTGCATGAACTTCCGGCTAGGGGGCCTAGGAACTCTTTTCCCTGGTACCCGGGACAAAACCTAACCAAATTCTAAATTGGATCCCATCACTACAGTGGTTGGGCGGTTGGCTAATCCATGGGACTGTATGGGGTTAGGCTGGACTGATGGATCCGTAAATCGAGACTCAATTTCTGTTTAGTTCGATAGATGAAGTAAATCCCGGACAAAAATTGTTCTATGGAAAAGAATCAACGGCTGTGCCTCTCAATGAGGAAAAAAGCGTTGGTCTCTATGATCCAAGTACAGTCTTTTTCCCTGATCTGACTATGGGACTTACGGGTTCGATCAGATGAGCTCAGTTAGTTAAGGTTTTTGACTACGTTAGGGAAAAGTTATCTGGTGGAATCGCCCGTGCTTTCCGGGCAAGAGAAGTTTTTTCCGAGTTTGATTTGGAAGAATCGAGGAATTAGTCACTTGTCCAGATATCCGTGGGCGAGGCCCCGAGTGTGGGACCCTGCCCCGCGCAAGATGTGCTACTTCCGCTGCTAGCACCCCGAATCCGTTGCACGGTGGGGACAGGGATCTTACACCATGCCTCCGCCAATGGATGACCATGGGGTTCGCAAGTGGTGTCAGGCGGCCTTAGCTAAGTGGGATTCAAGTTTGAATTTGTGCACACATTGGTGGGTTCAAGAATGGCTCAATAGTCTTTGACTTCAAAGAGTAAGTCACAACGCTTGTTTTACATACTTTTTTGTACAACCCCTAATTAATAATTTTTAATTTTCAAGATCTTTGCCAAATTGTGATGAAATCTCGTTTGTTGCATGCTCTTACACTTCCACCTAAAGGAATAGTTCTTTTTAAAACGGTAAAGAGATCATACCTAGTTTTACCATGAACCCTTCATGTTATCCCAAAAGCCACTAGGTGGCAAGTGGCAAGCAGTCTTGTTATCCAAAAAGCCACTAGGTGACAAATGGCAAGTAGTCTTATCAAAAATTGCCAAAACCTTGGAGTCTGGACAAGGTGCCGAGTTAGACAGTCTTGTGGTGACGGTCATAATCCAAGATGCCTAGGCCAAGATTCCAAATGGCTTACAGATAGCCAGTTGTATTGACTACAGACGCTAAGTAGAAGGATTCAAGCGTGAAGATGGTGGTATCTTTCATCCTTGACTTTGCATGAATTAGGTTGGCCCTCCAGTTGATCTAAGGTTTGACCTTGGTGTTTAGAGAGGATCTTGGTTGGTAAAAGCGTGGGTTGTATGGGAGGAAAGTTGGCCATTCCACCTACAATCATGCTTAACAAAGGTTTTATGTGGGGTGTGCTCTGGTGGCATGGGACGCCAGAGTGTATCCCCACGTAGGATCTCTTGAGGCTTCGCAGGTTTCTTGTCTGAGATACACCATTGTCTTTCAAGATCTCTATTAATGGAATGTTATAACCATTGTCTTTCAAGATCTCTATTAATGGAATTGCGTGGACTTCAGTAACCTTAAGTCCATTCCAATTTGATGGGGTGAGAGCCGTATGGTGTCTTCATGAGGATTGGACAAGAGAGATCTTGTGGTATTGTACTGAAAGTACATGGCACTAGGACTTGATTGTGCGCTAAGTAGACTCCATACGCCATTTGGTATAACAAGTGAGTTGTGTTGTGGGTCTGTGCTAGGAATGTTATGATAGAGCTTGTTGCAATTTAAGACTAGATGCATGCTCCTAGGACTTGGTGTGAAAAGATTCCTGCATACTTGGTTGCACATGGTTTTTGCAACAATCCTACTAAGAGCACTCTCTATGTCCAAAGGACTCAGGATAGTTTCTTGATCATCATCTTGCATGTTGATGACATGAGCAATAGATTTTAGCTTTCAAAGCCAAATTACATTCATCATTTGAGATGTCTCATCTGTGCCAATTGCATTTTTACTTGGGCATTCAATTCTTACAACATGATGATAGCATAGTCATGATGCAATCAAAGTACATACAAAGACTGCTTGAGAGGTTTAATCTTGAGAATTGTAAGCTTGTGTTTACACCAATTGAACACATGACAGGCTTAGCATTCAAGATTCTAAAGGGCCTTTTGATCAGACATTATATCAACAAGTTGTTGATTGCTTGATTTACTTATGCAATATGAGGCCAAACATTCAGATTGTGGTGTCTCACTTGAGCAAGTTTTATACATAGCTCAGGCTCCAAGCATTAGCAAGCTATCAAGCGGGTTTTCCACTACTTACAAGGCACTCAACACGTCGGATTGTTCTATCCCCAGGGGGTGATCCACACCTGTATGCCTTTAAAGATTCAAATTAGGCTAAATGTTACAACACACGAGCTTTTTCTTTCCTCTTCGTGATTCATGTATATCATGGCTCCGCAAGAAGTAGCCAACAATGGCCACTTTCAACTGTGAAGCTCAATAAAAGGCAGCTTTTACAACTACAATTGAGTGTGTCTAGCTTAGATACCTTATGGCTGATTTGGGTATTGGATAGTCGTCTTCCACTACCATTTTTACTAGCAGTCAGAACGCATTGGCAGTTGCGAGGAACCCAGTGTTTCATGCTCGCACTAAGCACATTGAGCAACATTATCATTATTTCACGGAGTGACTCTGCAAGGGAGACTAGCTTGGTTTATGTGCCTACACACGACATGATGGCAAATTTGTTCATGAAGGCTCTCTCATGAAAAATTCGAGCTTTCCGAAAACCTTTGGGCTTGTTGCCTTTTGGGGATTGATCAGCCATCCATGTACATGTTCACATCAACGTTTCAAGGAGGTTTGTTGATACCTATGTCATATGAGGAGTGGAGTGTGAACACTAGGATCTGCCGCGACACTTTTTACTCTCTTTAGGAGAGGTTTTTCCTATTTCGATTCTTGTTGCTTTTGAATTAGGAGGCAAGAATTGGGCATAAAACCACTCCTTACACTCATCCCAAGTAGCAATGGAATCCAAGAAAAGACTTTTGCAGATTCACCAATGGACAGCCATGCCCTTCAAGTACACACGTCTTATCTTAAACTTCCCCATGAAGTGTTCATCACTAAAGCCAATGTCAAATTGTGTAATAAAAGCCATTACCTTGCTTATATCATACTCACCATGATATGTTTCAAATTTGACCAACTTGTCGCCGGCCTTGAATTCCTTGAGCTTCTTGACATGGTGCACATCATCTTCATGCTTTGTCTTCCCCTTGTCCAACGGGGCAGCCCTTACTACATGGGTCTCATAAGTGCTCTCCGAGTTGGTGGGCTTGACAACGGTGGCTTTCTTGCATGCATAGAAACATCTCTCCTTGCATCACCATACTCATCTTTGGCATGAGAACTTGGAGCTGAAATGTTATCACGTGCATCGCCTACATAGTGGGAAAATCTCAACCCAGGTGTAGTTTCCCCACAAGACAGTTCTATAGGCAATGTACCATGCTTTGCATGAGATGCATGACCACATGGCTGTCCACTAGCCCTAGATGTGTTACTAGAGGAATCTATATCACTGTTGTTTGTCGTGTCTTCGCCCTTTTTTTTAGATGAAGAATTATCCTTGGTCTTAACCTTCTTCTTGGACAAACAATCCTTGGACAGATGTCCTCTCTTCCCACAAGAGAAGCAACTTGGTGAGGATAAGTACCACCAACTGAGCAGAGTACAAAGCAGCACCCATTGCTAGTAACTCATAACCTTGGCCTTCATGAGGAACGACTGCATAGAACTTCCTACAAGAAATAACAAATCGTAGAGCAACTACCCTCATCAACGAATCTCGAGCAAAGAGATCCTCCAATTTAGTCCATACCTGATGAGCACTGGTGAGAGTTTACACGGTCGATGAGACCTCCTGTGTGATGGTCCGTACAAACACTGAATGTCTTGGAATCACGATTCTCCTAGTCTTGTAATTCTGCAAGGAATTCATCCTCTTGATCCTGAGTCCACTGCCTAGAGTTATGAGGAAGCTCGGCCTTCTTCTCACTGCCCTAGAGCCAGAACAATCTCCCACAAACCCTTGTGGATGAACCAGATCCGCATTTACAGCTTCCAATGAACATAGTTGGGTCCATTCAGCTTGTCATCCTTCTTCATACAGGGAGGAGCCATATCCACAGCAACAAAGAACACAAATCTCAGCACTCCAACACTCCTCTCGAGTGCTTTCCAACAAAGCAAGGCACCAGGACCAATCAGCCCCCTCTCAAATCTAAGAGAGAAAAGAGGTTGGACAACAGCAAAACAGTCCTAGAACCACCAAGAACCTCCTACCGGTAGCGCAAGGACTCGTGGAGGAAGAAGAAGATGTAGTGCTACTTGTCTAGCAACACCACATGCAAGAAACTCACCACCAGCTAATGCCAGAGTAGAAACATAGTTACTAGGTGTTTCAGAAACACCTGATTTGAAACGGGTTTCAAAAAGGTTTTAGAAGTTTGATATTTTTTTGAAACGGTTAAAAAAAAGTTTCATACAAAAAATGTATATATATATATATATATATATATATATATATATATATATATATATATATTTCTCAATATAGAATATACATGAAAATATGTATTTAGGCCATGACGAAGGCTCAAGCATCCTTGTTGAGATAATCAACTAGACACTACCAAGCAAAAAAGGAATGTCAAAAAAAAGTTTCATACAAAAAATGCAAAAAATATAAGTTTAGAATATACATGAAAATATGTATTGAGGCCATGGCCAAGGCTGAAGCGTCCTTCTCAAGATGGTCGACCACTCATCGGCAACGAGGAAAGGACGTGCGAGTGCAAGTCGAGTAGCAAGCAACAAGAAAAAATGCGCTTCGGAAATGCATATGTATGAAACTGGCATGTAAGGTTTTTGGGTCTTAAAAATTTTAGGTGAATAAAAAACAAGTTTCATATTCTAAAACATTTCGTAAAAGTTTCGATCAGCCTCGTATGATTTGAAACAGGTTTCGTTGCTACTATGAGCAAAAAACGCAGCCACAACTCCACAACCCGCCTCTGTAGAACAAAACGTAGCCTAGAAGGCTGGCCGACAGCAAAAAATGGTTGGACCAAAAATTGCAGCAAGGTACATAGTAACGCAACCATTGTTGATGCTAATCTGCAGCTGGAGAAGCAATGGAAGCAAACGCACATCACTAAAGAAGACAGCAGGCAGAATGCAGAGTGTTGGAGCAGTTTGAACTAAGCGAGTGATACCATGTTGAAGAATGCACAGGCGAAAGCAAGAGAGAGAGTAGAGAGAGCTTGTGGACAATGTAACTTGGTTGAACACAATGCTAATCAATACACTTAAATATACTAAGATTTAATGGATAACCTACTCAATACAAGTAGTAATTTGCTGAATTGACGCAATGAGCCGGAACACCCGGCCCCTCCCTCAAATAAAGTATATTGATCATGGGAGAATCAAGTACATAGTGTCATGGGCATTTCTGACCAAATTTCCATACCAATACATATAAATACTGTATTGCATACAATGTGGTTGTCGATGTAGACTTGCAACTCACACTACCCTCTCAAGTGCCCATGTTCCCTACCATCTGCTCTCTATTGTTCCACCAACACATGGTAGCAACAATCTGCAAGAGAGCAAGTAGGTCAAGATAACACTACACACGGTATGTGATCTTGGAGTCCGGTCCTCCCTCTTGCTACTTGCTTCCATATTTAAGCATAAAAGCTTACCAATTGTAAGTAGAGTCGATGACAGCGGAAGTATTCGCAATGGAAGTGTTTGGAGTGTTGAAATCTTCGTTTTGTCGCTATCCTTTGCGACAAAAGTCTTCCAGAGGATGAAGGGAACCCTCGGAAAGCTTCCCCTATGCTTCAACATGCGTGTGAATATAGGGCTGGTCATAATTTATAAGTGAGTTTTGGTCGCCCAAAACTTAATGAAGTGTATACACACTCACTTGTAAATTAGTGCTAATTCCTAAGGCAGGGTTTATGACCAATACTTACCACATGTCACATGCCACATAACCATGTCAACAGACCGTTTCACACGTACGGTTCATGGACGGGCGTCTCCTTACCCAGAACTACACACTGATTAAGCAAGCATGAAAACAGCATGCAATTTCAATTGCAAGCAAGCACATACAGATGCTATGCAATGCAGCATTGGTATAGACAATTCCCGTTCATGAGACTATACCAAAATATAGACGTGCTCCACGCAAGTACATGAGATACCAGACCCAATGGAACACCAATCTACCAGGCATTTCGGGCATGTACACAGAGACATAAGTCCCAACGGAAAGCCAATTCCACAGTATCACATGAGCGGCATCAATCCCCGACATATACAACTGCCATGGACGCCAGTTCAATGTACATACATGATAAGAAAGCACGGCTGGACCAATTGGGTTGCCAAATGATGACAGACAAGATCACCATTTATAATAGAAAACAACTTTACAATGAAAATGGCCAACAAGAGAGAGAAACAATGTGCAGGGATTGGATGGATCTAGTGAATAATGAAGAGACTCCTTATATAGTGAATATGGGAACTAGTTGACAGCCCCTAGAGGCTGGGCGACTACTCCATGACCAACTCCATATAAAGAAAATAGATAAATGTCCATAAAATAGGCTTTATCCAAATGCACAAATTCTAACAGTTTGATTGTCCTCCATAATGTAAAGTATGCTATTTATATGGTGTCCAAGCCCACAAGATTGTTTTATTGCTGAGGAGGAAACAACCTTGTGCTCATTTCAATGTAATTCACCCTGTTGGGTGTGAGTACGTATTGGACACCGTCTTGTAAACAACAATCACTTAAACACTATTGAAATGAACACAACACAAAACTTAACAAAGCTGAAAATCAAAAATTGCACATGTATACCACCACATTGGGACAAGAACCCAAGCCGCCCCCCCCCCCCCCCCCCCTTAATACCACGTATATTATTGGAGTATTAGGGTTGTACAATCCTCCACGGACTATAAAAGCTAGATTTGCCATAAACAAAGAAAATACCACGTATATTATTGGAGTATTAGGGTTGTACAATACTCCACGGACTATAAAAGCTAGATTTGCCATAAACAAAGAAATGAATACAAATACCAAACAATGTTTGTTTGAGAAGAATTCCATCAAAGAAGACTTTCAACAACGATTTTCCCACCACAATAGGGTGCCCTGAGCACTTTGTAAAAACGTCCACCCATTTATAAATAATTGAAAACCTATACAACTTATAAACATTACAAAGCATTTTAATAAACTAATATAAGAGTTTTTGAGTACACTTATTGCTTTATAGGGTTTCAGCACATAGAGGGGACTCTATGTCAACCTTGGGAAAACCAAGGTTATAATATTCCAGACCTCCTAACCCAATTGCCAACCATATAGAGACCACGTACATGGGTAGCAAGGTTGAGGTCATGCATTTATATGTATATCTTGGAGCTACCTTCACTAGTCCACGCTTCTCTATGAGACGACAGCAGCGGATAATAGACTTATAAGAAGATATGGAGCTCTAGCCCTATAGGAGAGGCAATGTTCTCAAACACATTTTCAAGAGCCGAGGACAAAGGCTTTTTGACACCCCAGTCACCCCAACACTCATGTATGCGGCACCCTTAGTCCTTCTAGGCACCACATTTATCCCTAACAGATCAGCAGCGCATAAAGTGTCCTCAGATCAAGATGTTATCATGGAGGATACACAGCAAACCGTCTATTCCGCTTCAGATCATCCAGCCAAAGTTTGTTGCAGCTCCCATGTTGATAGAGGCTCTGTTCCGGACAGTCACATATAGAAGGTGAACAAGATGGATCCACGATGACTCCCACAAGGTTTATTGACTATTCTAATTTGGCTCTCCCATATCCCATCACTTATTGTACCCTATACCTAGCATAGCAAGATCTAATTTTTTCATCTTGTATAATCTCACTCTCTGAGATCCTAGCTTTCAGTTTTCAGTTTTAGTTTACTAATGCTTTTTCTTTTTTCATCCATGACAAGATTTCATAGACATTATGTATACATCATTTTGATCTCATACACCTTTGGGTCTTTTGAAGACGTTATTAAAACTCTCTCTCTCTCTCTCTCTCTCACACACACACACACACACACAACACAGAAAAGGCACCCTTTTCCTATAAATTACCTTCATCAAGCATAGGGGTATCTGTAAAACCTGGGCAGGCTAAGCTCACAGGGATGTTGTAAGGCATCAGCTCCATCCTCAAATAATCTGCAAGTCCTTTCAAAGCAAACTTTGTCGGAGTGTACATGTTAGCGTCATTAGTAAAAGCCTGCAAACAATAACCAACAGTTTCTTTTCATGGATGTATTTCAAAAATGGTCACAACCATCATAATAGAAGACCATGCAAATCTCAAGGGAGTGCTTGTGTACCATGCTCGACAAAGAGCCCATGATAACGATGGAAGACGGGTTTTCAAAGCTTCTCAACTTCATGAGTGGAAGCGCCGCATGCAGGGGAAACACACAACCTAAGATGTTAGTTCTGGTCACAGATTCCAAATCTTCCACATTGACTTTATCAAGTTGACCTGCAAGGACTTGACCGGCATTACAGATCAACATGTCTATGGGTCTCCAATAGAAACTCTCTTTGATAGCCAACGACACTGCAGCAGCATCACTCACATCAACTGCCTAGATGGAAACAAAAATAATAGGTTGATTTAAACATTGATACAACAGCATTTTGAACTCTAAAAGAAATGTGAAGAAAAGGACCTTTAAAAGTATGTGATCAGGTGGATAACCAAAGGTTCTGATGAGCGTTTCACGGGCATCGAGAAGTTTAGCATGGGTCCTAGCCATGAGGGTAACAAAGGCCCCCTCTGATAGACAAGCCTTTGCTAAAGCAAAGCCAATACCGCTTGATCCACCAGTGATCAGTACATGCTTACTTCGCAGGGTCTTCATGTGCTTAGGTTTGCGAAAAAAGAAAGCTATCAGCACCATCAGAATAAACCATGCAATGACTGCATTCGCAACGAGGCTCTCCATATTCTGATGCGTCTCTGACACCTTTCCAACGACTCAAGACAGTTCTGGTTTCTCTTCAGTTGAAGTTTTTCTTATGACAAATCCAAGTACATGAGTAATTAGAATATTCACTGTGCCAATGTTGAATTTAAACAAAGAAAAACACCTAATCCGTTAAAATTCTAAACCTGATAAGAAAGCAAAGAAAAGCTCAATACTACATTTAAAAGAGGCAAACCCCAATCTGCCGAATGCTAAATCTGACACAGATGCAAACCCTAATCTGCTAAGTGATACAAAGGCAGACCCTGATCAGCTAAATCATACTATACCTGAAAACAAGAGCATTTAAACCCTACTGTACCCATTGCGGTGCCTGATAAACGGAAAAGCCAACCCTAATCTGCTCAAATCTTATTCTCATACCCTAACCTGCTCAATGCTAACTGGGTTGGAGAGACAGAGGCTACCTCGTAACCTTGTGCGTTGTAACGAGCTTACTGCTTTTACATTTTGGTCTAATACACGCACGGGCACAGACAAGGGCACGTTAGACGTGGAAGAAAATGCAGGGAGTTTAATGTCTTCTTCAAGTACTGTAAACCTGGCAGGGTTGTAATTATTAACAACAAACACATCAGGCATTTAATGCAAGTTTTCATTTTTGAGAATTGTGAGACCTTAAATAGAAACTAGTTGGGAACCCTCTCACATCTTTTGAGGCTCCCAAACCTTCTCAAACCTCCTCCTCCCTTTCCCAAACCTCCAAATTCTTGCCACGTGGCAGCTTTGATAATATAGAGATATAGAGAAGAGAAGGGTATGGGTGAGTGCATGGAAATAGAAAGCATATGGGGGTATTATTTCATTGCCTTACATAGTCATTTCATTGACTTTTTCAAGTCATACTAAAATGGAACCTTAGAAAAACACTCTTATTCTTGAAAATCTTACATAATATATTTGAATGCAAAAAATATTTTGGTGCCATATATTGTTGTGCATTCATTCTCCAACTGTACTAAAATCAATCGTGTTTGCTTTTGGCTGACCAAACTTACAGTTATGATCAAGGCAAAGTTTATTGAGTTTGCGGGAAAAGCCTCGAAGAAAAGTCCCACCAGTGGGTGACCAGCAGGAGGTGGCGAGGGGAGTTCCACTTAACGTAGCGCCTTTTTACTACAGCCAATTAAGTGACGACCACTCGAGCGGAGAGGAAACTCATGGAGTCGAGATCACCGTCTACGGTCGGTTTTGGGGCAGGTGGTGGATGTTGCTAAGTGTAGTTGTGAACATGCACCAGTGGACCTTCACAAACTGAAATGCAATTGGCATATAAATTTTCCTCCAATGGACGACCAGTTGTTGGCAACTTAATACCAAATTTGTAGCGATATCAGCTCTTCCAAAATTTGATTGGTAATGGTGACAAGCAACTCAAGAAGATCAACTTAATACCGAATTTATAGCGACATCAACTCTTCCAAAATGTAATTGGTAATGATGACAAGCAACTCAAGGAGATGAAGAATCCTAAAAAGAAAGGAGATCCATTTTAACAATGAAGATTCATCAAATGGGTGACCCAAGCTTGATTTTTGACGGGCACCCTTGCCCTTCAAAATTGACAGGTTTGGTGAAATATAACAAGTTGTTTTGTATTTAGTGTAATTTTTGTGCAAGTATGTTTTGGCCAAAATGCTCAAAAATGGGCATGACACCCTTTAAGAAGCAACTATGAATGGGTCTATTTTCTTTTTAGGATTCAATAGTGGAGATTGAGGGGTGGGGCATCGGGCATTTTGGGTTGTGGCTCTATTCGGGATGTTACGAGTTCGATTCTCCTTCCCTTCGCTCAACAAATATGGGTGCCAATTTCTTTTTAAAATTTAAATAGGGTATGTAGTGTTCCTTACCAAAACAAACACAATGGGGATTGAAATTTGATGACCACTACGTGCACTGTAAAGATATGTTAATACCCTCATTTAGAATATAATAGCTTAATACCCTCATTTAACCCTTTTTTTGGGGGGGGGTT
The DNA here is from genome assembly GCF_041138505.1 of Cibotium barometz. Classification (NCBI taxonomy): domain Eukaryota; kingdom Viridiplantae; phylum Streptophyta; class Polypodiopsida; order Cyatheales; family Cibotiaceae; genus Cibotium; species Cibotium barometz. The sequence goes on from NC_141049.1 coordinate 23,091,174, forward strand.
TCTATTTCTTTGCACAGAATTAGGACCAACACTCTTTGGTGCTGTTCACATTGAGATACCGGGAGCTCATTACAATGCTCGCCCACTGTCCAAGGTGGTCAGCAAAATTTCAATCTCCACCATTGAAATGGGTCTCCCTTTTTTTCAAGATCCTTTATCTCCTTAAGTTGCGTATCACCATCAGCAAACAATTAAATTCTGGAGGAGCTAATGTGGCTGCTCCTCGCAAATTTGGTAGTCTCCTCCTGTCATTCCAAAAATGGGAAAACCCATGTGTCAAACTTCAATGTTTTGGTTGTCATTGTTTGTCAAGGCTGGAATGTTTGACTCCCCTAGACTATGAAACAGCCCAAAATGGTCATGGGCTAACATGGGGAATCTTTCCCCCCCTCAACAAAATGGGGAGCCATGTTAGGCCACCCCTAATGGGTTAACAAGGTCTAAAGCTTCACAAATTAATTTTGCCAACAATGTTAATGAGTTTAAAAATTCAATTCATAGCATTTTTTCCTGCTAACATTCACCTTGCTCCCTCATTAGCACTGGTGGGATGTATGGCACAGCTTTTCTTCACCTTGCCCTTCCCATAAGCCCTAAAGGGACACCTCACACATCTACAAGATGCAACTTTCGCTTATGAGTTTGCTAGCTCCTTGTCCAAGTGGCTCTTTATCGTCACTAGTCGCATTGAAAAGCTTCGTTTTTGCTAGCTCCTTGTCCAAGTGGCTCTTTATTGTCACTAGTCGCATTGAAAAGCTTCGTTTTTGCTAATGGGGTGTTTAGGGGGAGATTTCCTTTCCTTAATGGAAGCAAGAGGATCACCTTCACTCGACTCTATTCAAGCTAGAGATAGAAGAAGAAGCTCTAAGAAAGAACAAAGACCAAGCCAATCCTAACGTAGCAAGCTATGCTAGATTCAACACAAGGCATGCAAGAGAGTAAGAGAGAAGAAGAGAGAGGGAATGACTTGTTGTATTGCAAAATGTCAAGATTACTTATATACAAGAAGCTATGTTCACACTTGACTAGCCAAGACTAAACATAGTCCTTGGCCTATAGTTTAGCTTCCAAGAGATGTATCCTAAACTTCTCCAAAATAATACATTAAGATCAAGGTAAAATCGTTGTTCCAACTTGGATTTCTTCATTAACACTCTGGACATAAGTTCCCTAAGCCTAGATTCTAGAATCTCTTATAGGCCTTTAGGATTTAAGGTTCTTTCCTTAATATATCTAAATGGATATTGTTTTCCCAACTTTGTTACATAATGTCCACTCTTTAGCTAAACGGGGTCGCCCGAACGCTAGTGTGCCATGCTAGTGAATTGGTATCGTGAGTGACCCCACATTAAATTGAGAAAGTTTGTAGAAAAGATCAAAGAAGGAAGTTTATAGCAAGTTTGAAACCCACAATTTGATCAAAAGTGAACATGTTTCAACCACACTCTCTTAGGTAGGCTATTTCTTTAGCCTTAAATTATGAAAAGAAAAATGGCATTCCCAAGGAAGCAATGACACCCCAAACCTCAACATCAAAGTTCTTGAACCCTAAAACCTTTCCAAAATCATTTGATAAACCCCTCAATGGCAATAACACAAGTATTGACATCAAGATTGATAAGTCACAATAAGCTAATAAAGATGATTCAAAGAAGTGCTACAGGTGCAATGAGATTGGACATATCGCATTGAAATGTCCAAGGAAGTCAAAGTATATTTCACTTGGAATAAATATGATCGATAATGATGATGAAGAATACCCTGCTCGAGACGAGTATTCCGACTCCTAAGGTAACATACTCATTTTATTTGATTATTTTTATAATAAATTTTATTTAAGACTTTTTATAAATTTCAAGGAGAGTTTTGATGTATCAAAAGTATAACTTCTTGGAGGAACTAGTCCTTCCATCTTGAACTATGCTTTATGAATTTTTCACTACGTATTAGTCTTGTGGTATGGGACACAAAAATTAATTTTGTGTAAAGGATTTCGATGCATACTTATCTCTAGATTTATGTGGGATAATTTCTAGTGGTATAGGACACTACACATAGAATTCCTTGATACATTCTCTTTTTGTCATAATTAGAGAAGATACTAGAATTAGTATATTGTAAGACATTGATATCCTTTGCTCGCAATAAGCAAACACACAATTGAGGTCAGTTGCTTATCGAGGCAGGGATGTTGCATAATGTCCACCCTTTAGTTGAATAGGGATTCTCGAACGCTAGTGTGCCATGCTAGTGAATGGTGATCCCATATTAAATACTAGTTACCTAGTGTTTAGTATGTTGTTGAAGTGTAACAAGTAGTGCCATGCTTGATGACCGTGTGTGGTTGAAGTGTAACAAGTAGTGCCATGCTTGATGACCGTGTGTGGTTGAAGTGAAACAAGTGGACTACACTAAACAACTGCGCATGGTTGAAGCGTAACAAGTGGTTTATGCAAATGATGTGCCATGCTAATTGAAGTGTAACAAGGGGTAATACACGCCATGCTAGATGATGTGTAAAATGATACTCTCATCAAAGTGTAACAAGTGGTGAGTGTATGTTGTATTTGTGTCTATCAACGTTTCATATTGGGATTAATTGTGGAGATAGCAATTAATTGGAACAACTAATGTGCTTAAGTTTGTGAGATAGGTAATGAGTAGTGCATGTGTTGTACATGGAGGATCTTGTCTATATCATCTTAAATTATTATTACTCATATGAGTTATTTTGTTGGTCATGTGCCAAATGATTGTACGTATTATTTATGCATGCTTATGTGTGGTGTTGCTATATTACTAGCACATATCTTAGAAGAGTTTTGGTTATTTTACACTTAGTGTGTGAACAAGATCTAGTGCTTGAGTTATTTTTGTAAAAGTGGAAAAGCAAGCCCTATTTTTTATACACAACTATCATAAGCTCCGTGAGCTATATTTTGAATACAATTCTCAAAATATTCATGTAGTGAGAGAAGGAGTTGCATGCATGAGGGAGGAGATTGCACCCAATAGTGTGTTGGTGGTGATGTTTACTCTATCTCATGTTTTATTTTATGCTCAATCTTGTCAATTTTATTCAAGTCTATGGTTTAATCCTTGGTGTATAAGTGAGTTTGATTAATTCTTCAAGAACTAGATGAGGTCCCGACAAACTTTCTCTTCCTAATCATTTTCTTATAGAAACACCCTTCTCCACATTCGTGGTAATGAGTCCCACACATCATATCCTTGGTATAGCTCATTTTCAGGTGCTTTAAATCCCTTAATCTAGATACACCCTGACTCTTAAATCTCTCTTTATAAACACACAAGTTATAGTGAACCTATGACATGTCTCCTATGTCTTGACTTCCAATGTTTTCTAAACCTTTAAATGTACAAACTTATATTTGATGGTCCCACTTGTGAATGTGTAAACCTAAGAAATGTCCCTCATGTGAAGTCATAATACACTACTCTGGTTCAAATATCATGCAGCAGCAAATCTAGAGACATCACTTGGCTCTTAAGTAGGAACCTCTAATACATCGTTTAAGAAAATCAGTAAGCACATAATGTAAGATCCCCATCCCCACTGAGCAACGGATTCTGGGTGCTAGCAGCGGAAGTAGCACATCTTGCGCGGGGCAGGGTCCTACACTCGGGGCCTCACCCACGGATATCCGGACAGGCGACTAATTCCTCGGTTCTTCCAAAACCGAACTTAGAAAAACTTCCCTTGCCCGGAAAGCATAGGCGATTCCTCCACTGGACAAAGATATACTCTAACGTAGTCAGGGTCATTACTGACCAAACTGATCCAACCGAACCTAAAGTCACTTGGTCAGATCAAGGAAGAAACTTGCACTTGGATCATAGAGATCAACGCTTTTTTCCCCATTGAGAGACACAACCGTTGATTCCTTTTTCCATAGAACAATTACTATCCGGGATTTACTTCATCTAGCGTACTATAATAGAAATTGAGTCTCAATTTACGGATCCATCAGTCTAGCCTAACCGCATCCAGTCCCATGGGTTAGCCAACCGCCCAACCATTGTAGTGATGGGATCCAATTTAGAATTTGGTTAGGTTTTGTCCCGGGTACCATGGAAAAGAGTTCCAGGCCCCCTAGCCGGAAGTTCATGCAAACATAAAACTAGTCACACCACTTACACACCCAATATGAAATTGCCCTTTTCTCAGTATCAGCTAACTTTAAAACAATCCTTTAATGAAACCATTATGTCACTGATCACAATCCTCAAAATCTCTGGTTGAATCCATATTTCCAATCATTCATTCATCGGTGTACTTATGGCATCATTAGCAACGAGAACGCTCACCACCTGTTCACTCAGGGGCCTTTTCGATAGTTCCTAGCTCATAGTAACCGACAATATATTAACATAACAAAATGGAATCTCCGTGGAAGATCAGCAAGATCAACCAACAGATCCATATAAAAGAGCCATGGACTCATCCGTTGAGGACCAGCAAGGTCAATCAACCAGATCCTTGCCTGGTTTCAGAAAACAACTCTTACTCCTTATTCCAATATCTTCCACGACACACATGTGGGTATCTTCGGTGACCCAGAGCCCGAGCACCGTATGGTCAATGGTCAGCACCCTCTAGGATCCTTCGCAGGTCACCTAGCGCTTCACTCATAGGCTGCTTCCTTGGTCCCTCATCCACCGTACCAGAAGCTTACCATTTAAATCGAACCGAGGTTGGTCAAGACCTCGGCCGACTTTGCTACGCGAGACGTCCTCCATTGACTCTCCGTTCTCAGCAGTTGCAACTTTATCAGTTAGGTCTCCACGACCTTAATCACAAGACAGTCAAAACACTTCCCTAGCATTCTTGACATAATACAGTCATTTACAAACAATTTACAAATACAGTTTCTATAATGAACTCTCATCTTTCCACATTATCTCTCATCAGTCCACATTACTTATTCCACATTCCATTCATGTGTGTACTCATTCTTATCCAATCACATCATTTTTCATCTCATCATATCAGATTCATTCCCATCACATATCATTTATTCATATCCCAATTTACATGCCATCACATCTCATCCATTCACTCATATCGACGTCACATCATTTCACATACACATTCGCATTCGTTATTCCACATACACATCCACATTCGTACTTCCACATCCATACATCCACTTCCACATCCGCATTCATACATACATATCCATATCCACATCCATACATCCACTTCCACATGCATACATCCACATCCACATCCATTTCCACATCCATACATCCACTTCCACATGCATACATCCACATCCATTTCCACATTCACATCCACATCCATTTTCACATCCACATTCATACATCTGCACATCCATTCTTTCACATACATATATCTACATCCATTCTTTGTTCTTTTTCATCTATCTGATTCATTTCACATCCTCATATCTATTTATAGAATACAAGAGAATTCTTATTTTTTATATAAGATTTCTTTACGCATCTATTTATGCATAAATTCCATTTTAAGAAGAATAACACTTTCGAAATAAAAATCAATCTTTTATGTATCTTCCTATGCTGCATAAATTCATTTTAAATGAGAATGACACTTTTGAATTAAAATTCAATCTTTTATGTATCTTCTCATGCATAAAATCAAAATTGATGAAAATAACTCTTTTGAACTAAAAATAGATTTCTTTATGCATCTTTCTATGCATAAAATCAAAATTGATGAGAATAACACTTTTGGGTTAAAATAAATTCTTTATGCATCTTTCCATGCATAAATCCAATTTAGTAGGAATTAGACTTTTAGAATAAAAGAATTTCTCTTATGCATCTAATTTATGCATAAAATCATTTATGATGAAAATCACACTTTTAATATAAAAAAATATCTTTTATGCTTACAAATCATTTATGATGAAAATCACTCTTTTAATATAAAAGAATTTCTTTTATGCATCTAATTTATGCATAAAATAATTTATGATGAAAATCACACTTTTAATATAAAAAAATATCTTTTATGCATACAAATCATTTATGATGAAAATCACTCTTTTAATATGAAAGAATTTCTTTTATGCATCTAATTTATGCATAAAATCATTTATGATAAAAATCACTCTTTTGAATTAAAAATAAAATTCTTTATGCATCTTTCTATGCATAAAATAAAAATTGATGAAAATAACACTTTTTGGATTAATTTAAATTCTTTATGCATCTATCCATGCATAAATCCAATTTAGTAGGAATTACACTTTTAGAATAAAAAAGTAAAACTTATTTTTACACAATTTTAGAAAATTTTGCCATAACCTCCTTTGTATGGCTGACCATTTTTCAATTTTTAACTTTCTAAAATCAACTAGAATTTCACCAAGAGTATTTAATTCATTCTAATGTAAGCAATTTCTACTTATTTAAGAGAAACATTATGAAAAACTTGATTTTATCCATTAATCATTCATCTGAGATAAAGAATGGTTGGATTTACTAAAGAAGAGAAGGGAATGCCTTTTTTCAATGAGGCATAACATCATTTTCATTTTAGAGAAGACAAAAATCATAAAAACCATTAAAATTAAGCATAAATGGGAATTTATGTATTTCCTTACTACCATTCATCAATTAACTTCAATAGCATTAAAAAGCCATTCCAATTAAGCTTCTCAAGCTTGAGAGGGGTTGAGAAGAGAGAAACATTGAGAAATTATGGAAAAAGATCAAAATTCACACTTTACCTTACAAATTGCTTGATTCTTTGATCACGGTAGAGGCCCCCAACCAATCAATTGGTTTGGTGTGTTGATGGAGCCACCAATGGAGATTGAAGGAGGAGGGAAGCTCCAATTTCTTCAATTTGGAGAGAATTTTAGAGAATAGTAAAAATTATCATTATTTTAGCATAATTCTGGCATAGTATAATTCTCCTATTTTTTTACAAAGTTCGGACTAGATTTGGACCTAGTTTGGTTTCTTTTTAATTCGGTTTGATCCAAGAGAGAGGAGAGAGAGAAATATCACATTATTTTTTAGTTTAAGACGCATGTGAAGTAGGCGCCTCCTTGAAGGGACTCCCCTTACTTACACATGTGTAAAAATGGAATCATTATACCCAAAATATCTCATTTTTTTAGTAATACTCATAGTTTTTTATGTACATAGTCAACTCTTCATCTTATGTGAGCATTTACTCATTTTTGGGTATTTTTCTTTTACAAATTGAATTTATCTCCTCCCCACACATGGATTGATCTTATTGGCCCATAGGAAACTTAATTTTAAATTTTGAAAAAATCTTGACCCTCAAGATAAGGCCTCTTGAACAGATTATACTTGACTTCTAATGCATCTTCTGAAAATCTTTTTGAACTTCTGTTTCGGGGGAGCTTATTTTAATAAGAAGAGATATTTTTCCATCCAAAAATATTTAAAAACTGAGTTACCACTCTCTAGAATATTTTCTCTCTCTAGGCCAAAACTGGCAGAAACAAGATCTTTTATATTTCTAAAGAGGGGATTGATTACAGGGGAAGATACTGGACATCCTGAGAGGCTGGGGAGGAATCTAACATTCTACCCCACTTAAAAAACGCGAGATGTCCTCATCTCGCAAAACTAGGAGAGAATTCTTTTTCTTAAGATCCAACTGATTTTGGGTTCCTTATAGTCTGGAGAACCCAACAGAATCCTGGGATAAAGATCCCTATATACAACTCATCATCAGATAATTAATTCACTCAGATCGTAACATTCAATTCTTATCACAATAATGGTCCATTCAACCGAAATTTCTATCTGAACAGTTCTTCATAGAAATTTTTCATTTATGCAGATTTTTAATTTGACCTCCTTTAACTTGATCCACTGGGTCAAGTATTAACAGCAGCAATCTGCCAGCACAATCCACTAATCTCATAGTGATTTACTGGAGTCATTAACATCATTCTAACTAAGAACATTATCACAGGGACTCCTCCCATTCATCCTCATTGAGGTTTTGCTTAGTTATTACAATTCGGCCAAAATTAAGAAATCTTTATTTTTCAATCAGAATCCAAATCAACTCATCATTTCAATCAGAATTTAAAATCATATCAACCACATTCGAATTCATCATCTGGACAGCATTAATGCTTATAATTCCAAGTCTTAGATTTACTCGTATTTACTGCCAGTAAAGAGCTGCATTTATACCCTCGATATATACGGGTAGTCGTGGTTCTTGGAACTATAAGGTAAATACCATCATGTCTTAGCCTCAAGCAATTCATTTTCATACAATTGCGGTACTTCCATTTGAAGACCCAATTACTAATGTACGATTTTCAATTTGAATAACAAATTGTATGAATTTTATCACACAATTACAACCTTTTTGTGCTTCTTGATAAGTTTTTGACATATTTGGCTTCTCGGTTGATCCTCATTAGCCAATTAGCTCTGATACCAAGTGTAAGATCCCCGTCCCCACCACGCAACGGATTCTGGGTGCTAGCAGCGGAATATCTTGCGCGGGGCAGGGTCCTACACTCGGGGCCTTTCCCACGGATATCCAGACAGGTGACTAATTCCTCGGTTCTTCCAAAACCGAACTTAAAAAAACTTCCCTTGCCCGGAAAGCACAGGCGATTCCTCTAGGATAAAATTTTACTCTAACGTAGTCAGGGTCATTATTGACTAAACTGATTCAACCGAACCTAAAGTCACTTGGTCAGATCAAGGAAGAAACTTGCACTTGGATCATAGAGATCAACGCTTTTTTCCCCATCGAGAGACACAGTCGCCGTTGATTCCTTTTTCCATAGAACAATTACTATCCGGGATTTACTTCATCTAGCATACTATAATAAAAATTGAGTCTCAATTTATGGATCCATCAGTCCATGGGTTAGCCAACCGCCCAACCACTGTAGTGATGGGATCCAATTTAGAATTTGGTTAGGTTTTGTCCCGGATACCAGGGAAAAGAGTTCCCACGCCCCCTAGCCGGAAGTTCATGCAAACATAAAACTAGTCACACCACTTACACACCTAATATGAAATTGCCTTTTTCTCAGGATCAGCTAACTTTAAAACAATCCTTTAATGAAACCATTATGTCACTGATCACAATCCTCAAAATCTCTGGTTGAATCCATATTTCCAATCATTCATTCATCGGTGTACTTATGGCATCATTAGCAATGAGAACGCTCACCACCTGTTCACTCAGGGGCCTTTTCGATAGTTCCTAGCTCATAGTAACCGACAATATATTCACATAACAAAATGGAATCTCCATGGAAGATCATCAAGATCAACCAACAGATCCATATAAAAGAGCCATGGACTCATCCGTTGTTGAGGACCAGCAAGGTCAATCAACCAGATCCTTGCCTGGTTTCAGAAAACAACTCTTATTCCTTATTCCAATATCTTCCACTACGCACATGTGGGTATCTTCGGTGACCCAGAGCCCGAGCACCGTATGGTCAATGGTCAGCACCCTCTAGGATCCTTCGCAGGTCACCTAGTGCTTCACTCATAGGTTGCTTCCTTGGTCCCTCATCCACTGTACCGGAAGCTTACCATTTAAATCGAACCGAGGTTGGTCAAGACCTTGGCCGACTTTGCTACGCGAGACGTCCTCCATTGACTCTCCGTTCTCAGCAGTTGCAACTTTATCAGTTAGGTCTCCACGACCTTAATCACAAGATGGTCAAAACACTTCCCTAGCATTCTTGACATACTACAGTCATTTACAAACAGTTTACAAATACAGTTCACAAATACAATTTCTATAATGAACTCTCATCTTTCCACATTATCTCTCATCAGTCCACATTACTTATTCCACATTCCATTCATGTGTGTACTCATTCTTATCCAATCACATCATTTTCCATCTCATCATGTCAGATTCATTCCCATCACATATCATTTATTCACATCCTAATTTACATGCCATCACATCCCATCCATTCACTCATATCAACGTCACATCATTTCACATACACATTCGCATTCGTTATTCCACATACACATCCACATTCGTACTTCCACATCCATACATCCACTTCCACATCCGCATTCATACATACATATCCATATCCACATCCATACATCCACTTCCACATGCATACATACATATCCATATCCACATCCATACATCCACTTCCACATGCATACATCCACATCCACATCCATTTCCACATTCACATCCACATCCACATCCATACATCCATTTCCACATCCACATTCATACATCGGCACATCCATTCTTTCACATACATATATCTTTATCCATTCTTTGTTCTTTTTCATCTATCTGATTCATTTCACATCCTCATATCTATTTATAGAATACAAGAGAATTCTTATTTTTGATATAAGATTTCTTTACGCATCTATTTATGCATAAATTCCATTTTAAGGAGAATAACTCTTTCGAAATAAAAATCAATCTTTTATGCATCTTCCTATGCTGCATAAATTCATTTTAAATGAGAATGACACTTTTGAATTAAAATTCAATCTTTTATGCATCTTCTCATGCATAAAATTAAAATTGATGAAAATAACTCTTTTGAACTAAAAATAGATTTCTTTATGCATCTTTCTTTGCATAAAGTCAAAATTGATGAGAATAACACTTTTGGGTTAAAATAAATTCTTTATGCATCTTTCCATGCATAAATCCAATTTAGTAGGAATTACACTTTTAGAATAAAAGAATTTCTCTTATGCATCTAATTTATGCATAAAATCATTTATGATGAAAATCACACTTTTAATATAAAAAATATCTTTTATGCATATGTTTATGCATACAAATCATTTATGATGAAAATCACTCTTTTAATATAAAAGAATTTCTTTTATGCATCTAATTTATGCATAAAATTATTTATGATGAAAATCACACTTTTAATATAAAAAATATCTTTTATGCATATGTTTATGCATACAAATCATTTATGATGAAAATCACTCTTTCTTTTATGCATAAAATCATTTATGATGAAAATCACTCTTTTGAATTAAAAATAAAATTCTTTATGTATCTTTCTATGCATAAAATAAAAATTGATGAAAATAACACTTTTTGGATTAATTTAAATTCTTTATGCATCTATCCATGCATAAATCCAATTTAGTAGAAATTACACTTTTAGAATAAAAAAGTAAAACTTATTTTTACACAATTTTAGAAAATTTTGCCATAACCTCCTTTGTATGGCTGACCATTTTTCAAATTTTAACTTTCTAAAATCAACTAGAATTTCACCAAGAGTATTTAATTCATTCTAATGTAAGCAATTTCTACTTATTTAAGAGAAACATTATGAAAAACTTGATTTTATCCATTAATCATTCATCTAGGATAAAGAATGGTTGGATTTAGTAAAGAAGAGAGGGGAATGCCTTTTTTCAATGAGGCATAACATCATTTTCATTTTAGAGGACAAAAATCATAAAAATCATTAAAATTAAGCATAAATAGGGATTTATGTATTTCCTTACTACCATTTATCAATTAACTTCAATAGCATTAAGAAGCCATTCCAGTTAAGCTTCTCAAGCTTGAGAGGGGTTGAGAAGAGAGAAACATTGAGAAATTATGGAAAAAGATCAAAATTCACACTTTACCTTACAAATTGCTTGATTCTTTGATCACGGTAGAGACCCCCAACCAATGAATTGGTTTGGTGTGTTGATGGAGCCACCAATGGAGATTGAAGAAGGAGGGAAGCTCCAATTTCTTCAATTTGGAGAGAATTTTAGAGAATAGTAAAAATTATCATTATTTCAGCATAATTCTGGCATAGTATAATCCTCCTATTTTTTTACAAAGGACTCAAGTTCTATTTATAGGAGAGGGAGGCTCTAACCAAGACCAACTAATTTCTAGAATTTTCCAGATTCAGTTTGGTTGAATTTGGACTAGATTTGGACGTAGTTTGGTTCCTTTTTTATTCGGTTTGATCCAAGAGAGGAGAGATAAAAATATCACAGTATTTTTGAGTTTAAAACTCATTCAAGCATGTGAAGTAGGCGCCTCCTTGAAGGGACTCCCCTTCCTTACACATGTGTCAAAATGGAATCATTATACCCAAAATATCTCATTTTTTAGTAATACTCATAGTTTTTTATGTACATACTCAACTCTTTATCTTATGTGAGCATTTACTCATTTTTGGGTATTTTTCTTTTACAAATTGGATTTATCTCCTCCCCACACATGGATTGATCTTATTGGCCCATAGGAAACTTAATTTTAAATTTCGAAAGGTTGGCAGGAAGAGTGGTAAGAGCCGTGTGATAGGCCACTATTGGAATAACTAAAGATAGGCTGTGGGGAGATAGGCCCGCCCGAACTCATCCAGAAAACCCGAAGATGTGAATTCTCCTGATAAACCCTTAATCTGACCACTTTCTTTAAGGTTGGTTCCACTTTGGAAAACGGGGTAAGCTAACTCGTTTCCTCGTTCTTGTTTCGAGGTAGCGCATAACGCTCTCCCGTCTTCGGTCCTTTGTCGATGTGCCAAAACCCGGGAACATAAATGATCGATTTCAAAGATAGATGAAAAATAACGTATATAAAGAGGAACCGGTTCCGAAACCTTTTCTTTGGCAGGTTCTTTGACAACAGGTTCCGAAACCTCTTCTTTGACAGGTTCCAATGGAGAGGTTTTCGGTTGCTCACTATAATTGAGCACAGAGGACCATAATTCCACTAAATTTTTGATATATTCAACTAAAGAGCCCTGATCAGCCAGGCTGAACGTGTGCGAGAGAATTATGCCTAATAGGAGGACCAAAGGGAATATCAATATGAAATAAAGAACGAATTTGAGAGCCAAAAATCGCTGATATATTTCGGAAAATCTTTTCCCGCTTGCCTTGCTACAAGGGCTAAGGCAAAGGTTGTTAAGGTGCTGACGACAAATGTGTAATCCAAATAATTGAAGTTATTTAGATAGGATCCACTGGATTTCATCATCAAAACTTGAACGATTATATAGCCCAATAAATGCATTAATAGTGTGGTCAGACTCGTTGATAACAAATGATATTTTAACTCCACAAATTTGTTAGTATCTGCAAAGCCCGTGATCAATTTCACGATCTTTATGTAACTCACTCTCCTTATGAGAGGCATGCAAAACCCATAGTAAATAGATGAAAATACCTTAGCAACCTTGGCTCCTCTTCCTCCGTATGTATTAGATCTTGTACTCGGTTCTGCAGTGGGCCTATCGAACTGGTTGTTAGGTACTGTATGGTAGCCTGAAGGCGGCCGACCCGTTTCTGTTGGAGCAGGTGAACACGAACCTTCAAGGTTGGTTGAAGGCGGCATGCCTTTAGGACCCGTATATCTGTTGTTGGTTTTGACGAACCCGAGGGTGGCTTATCTTTAGGACCCGTATCTGTTGTCGGTTCTGACGAAGGAGGCTGTTTATCCTTAGGAATCGCTTCTGTTAGGGTTGTGGCTTCTGAGCCCGTAGTGCTTGAAGGTTTTGACGAACCAGAAGGCATGTATTTGAGATCATTAGAAAAAAAGATTCCGAATTCACACCATATCGAATTCTCGCAGGTCTCATTGTCAATATTAGAATCATTAAGCATTCGAACGATGGATTACCAATTACTTGATTCTGCGATGTGGGGTGTGTGCTGCTAAAGTGTCTAACAACTCTTGACCCCAGCTCATTACATGTTTTCAATGGTTCACCGCCACCTATAATGCGCGAAACTCCTATTGGCCTTCACCGGTTTATGAAGATCATCCCTTCTTTTACGAACATTTCCCTTTCTTTGATAAGCATCCGGTATCTCAGCAGATGAACATTAATCCAAGCTCTAGCTATTTCTGCTCATAGTACGTCTGCTTCCATGATCTGACGAAAAGCTAAGGTTTCTTAACGTTCTTTGGCAATAATCTTGGGTACATTACGAGTAGTCCCTGCGATTCTTACTTTCTTGACTTCGCGAGTAGGCTTGACATTCTCTATGGCTAACGCCAGAAGTATGATAACATGAACATCGGGTTCGGTTCAGGAGAGACGAGAAGAAGTTTAGGAAACAATAACACGAGATTTTGTTCTCTTACCATCAATCATACAAAAGTGGACTAATTTCTTGATTAATCTTTTTTGTTTATTATCCACTCTCCAGATGTAGCTTAATTTCTCCGAGCAACTGTATGTGCTTTCTCCACGGCCTCCCTTGGGTCTGGGTGACAAAAGCCCTGCTAGATGGGCGCAGAAATATTTGCAATGGGATCAAAGCGGATGGCTTTCCGTTCCGAAAGTTCCCACCGGTCGTTCTGAAAGTCTTCCCGAGGAAATAAACCGGTCTGAAGGTGATGAGCGAGAAAAGCAACCATTCCCTGATTTGACCTTTTTATTCGTATCGAATTCTTAGGTTTCTCAGTACCATATTTTAATCTGCCTCATTTTCAATCCGGGATTCCCTACGAATCTTTAACTCCTCGAATACGATGATAATTCACACCTAACAAATCTTTCACTCTACCTCCTCTAACCGTAACCGCAGGATGCTCCTATAAATTATAACCCTCGCCAAAAATGTAACCGCAGGATGCTCCTATAAATTATAACCCTCGCCAAAAATGTAAGCAATAATATTCCTTCGATTGCTTGAACGTGCCTTGGCTATCTTGCAGAAAGCCAGATTAGGTTTTTTTGTGTTCTTGTCGAAACACGCGGGCATACCCCAAACTTTTAGAGACATTAATTCGAAGCTCAAGTACGTGTTTTGTGACGTTTTGCCCTTCTACAATGACGAAGCAATTGATTTATGGTAGGCGTATTTCGCAATTTGTGTTTTTCCTTCTGCGTGCGGCCCTGAAAAGTGTTTATCATGCATTGCCTTTAAATAATCTCATTTAGCAAACGTTATGGGTGCGCTATAAAACAATTTTTCATAGGAAAATATAAATATGAACTGCAGTGAGGAACATACTGGCCCCATTGGCATACATGTAACAAAGCAACCAGCCTCCCTTCACATCTCTCATAATGTGTTCTACGCTGTTGAAAGCCAGATCGACATGGGGTGTATGATGCATAGCTGAAAAGACGCCGGTAATGATCTAAATGACTGGACGAAGATCGGCTAACAGACCAAACCCCCACCGATAACTTATATTGCTCAGAATCAGATGATCTATCGAATGCTAGTTAAATATAGAAAATAAAGGCTGTTTAAGAATTGAGAGTCACCTGGCCGTGATAGTAGTAGTAGTATTCGGTTCATCCTGGGTTTTTTTCTTCACGTGCGGCCCCCGTTCATCAGGCATCTGCCTCGGAGCCTGACTCTTCAGTGTCGGTTACTCCCGATCCAGAGCGCCCTTCTTCCATTCGTGAAGAAATCCAATGGTCGAAATCCGTACAAACACCATCATAGACCGAAATCCAAACCAACCAATCTTGTTCGAGGATACTACCTAGGGAAACGAAAAGGTCACTTCCGAATCGAAGATAATGAATGAAGGGAAGACCGAATAAGGTCATGTATCAAAACGACTTCTGGCATCACCAAGTAGGTCAGAACCGCGTTCGTGAGCTGACAATTTATCCGGATAAGCCGAACCTTTTGAAGCGAATGCGAAAGAAGCACCGATTAGGATTTCCTTTCCTTTTTTACAGAATAAGAAGAAAATAAAAAAGTTTCTTCATGCGTTCCATTCTCGTGTGTTCGTGGGATTCCCTTCCTTTCCTGTATCCATAGCTTTTTGTTTTCCGATGAGATTCTTGCCGCACTCTGTTCGAAATGCATAGCCTGCGGCCTAAGATTCGAATAGCACTTTCACTAGAAAAAGCAGCCCGGATTGCACGTTCTTTGGTCCCTCTTATGGTTACAAATTCATTCCACACTTTGTTGCTATTTCCACAGGTAACGTTAGACTAGGAACCCAGGGGATTCAAGTGATTCGAGACACCGGAGACCCTCCCTTCTGTTTCTATTTACAATTATGGGGGCACAAGCTCCTTGTGCTTTGGGTGCAGTCGTATCCCGTGAAGACTTCCAAGTCCAAGTCCAAGCTGTAGTTTGCCTCTATCTTGTAGAAGGATTTCTACGAGGTTTATGTATCAAGCATCTGCGTCTGATATAAGCCCATCCCGGGTTTCTTCACAGTTAACTACTTTTCTTAACGTCAAAAAGATCTTTAACTTTAATAAGAGGGGAGGTGTTTTTGTCACCTTTAAACCATTCAAACTGGATAATATTGATAACTTTCATCGTCATTATCATAATGATAATGGGGACAATTCCTCATCTTCAACCACTCATCCCGATGCTCATTCCAAATTATTTAAACTATCTTGGGATAATTTCAAAGAGAAAATGAATATAGAAGAGGATACTTATTCTTATTCAGTAGAATAGGTTACTGTAGAAGAATCTCATATTATGGATCAATTCGAAGAAATAGCCGAATCTTTTAATACGGATCAATTCGAAGAAATAGCTGAATATGATAATACGGGTCAATTCAAAAGTTTTTTTACAGAGCCTTTTGCCAAAGCCAAGGCGAACGCGCAAAACCCGTGCCAAAAGGCTTCCACAGGAAAGGCTTTTGGACCATCCTTCGCGTTCTTATCGAGATGGCAGACCTCGTGGCATGGTCCTGGGTGCCCACTTTCTTCGCTTCGCGAAGCGTTCCTGCGGGCAGTTCTTCTCCTTACACTGCAATTACGACCATTGAACAAACTTGGTTGACACACGTGGTCTATGCGCTGCTAATGTTGCAGCTTCTTAAGCATTTGACAAACTCACACCATCCGTTTCGGATGAGATCTATCCCGTCACCACACGAGCCATCCAACCTGTAGAATTTCCTTTTCCTTTTCCCATTCTCACTTCCGTGGGTTTACGGGTAATGGGAATATCTGCGAAGATTCTTACCCATATTCGACCATTTCTCTAGAAATGTCTGCTTGTAGCGCGACGCGCTGCTTCAATGGTTTAATATAGAATACGACCCGCTGAACAACTTTTAATGCCATATTCTCCGAAACTAAGTCATGTACCGTCCGTTCTGCAACCTTTACATTTGCCCTTTTAACATTTCCAAAACTTTGTACGTTTTGGATATAGCATCCGAATTGAGTCCCTTCTTGTTCTTTGAAACATGTTTGGAATACGAAATCCACACTTTGACTCCCGGGATCCCATAACGAGTGAATGTTTCTGCTCTTGTGTAATCAATATAATCAGAAGATACATGTAAGGATGTTGAACCATATTTCATACATTCAGTTTAAGCTATTTGTCACGTAGGCTGTAATGCCTTGACCGACGGCAGACCGGATGGCCATATCCGGGGTTCAGTGGGAGAGGACGCCCATGCAGAGTCATGGGCGGCCAGGCTAGTGTGGACGGCAGGCCACACACTATATAGCTTGGGGGATGAGGGGCAATCCTCATTCTTCCTCTATGGCTGGGTGGTGAGCCAGAGGCCGTCCCCTCGCAATGTTTGGAATGCATCGATTCCCTTTAACTTGAGTACGTAGAACCCCTACAGCCTAAAGACTTAGCAGAGGCAATTCAATATGCACAGATATTCGATGACATCAAGTGCCGTAGTGCGCGTGGTGGCTTTAGCAGGGCCGAGGGTAGTGAAAAGAGGAGGTCAGGCCTCAAAAGAAAAGGGTTCCGTAGTGAGAAACAAGGGGATAGGACAGACCAGGAAGGACAGGGTGGTCATTGGTCTAAAAAACCGCGACCATCCAGAAAAAAAAGCGACACCGAAAACCAAAAGAAAGAGCAATATATTAAAGCGCGAAAGGAAAATCGCTGCTTTAATTGCAATGAAGTAGGACACACGAAGGCTGAGTGTCCAAAGCCTAAAGCCAGCACGAGTGGCAACGAGCCCAAAAAAGATGGTAAATCTTCTAGGCAATTGCATACAGTGCAGAGACTCCCTCTCAGTTCCGCAGAGTTCAGAGAGGTGACAGTGTGTCATTGTGATGAGCATCACGCTTGTTCAGTGACACCAGCGATGTGGCAGCCTACTGTAGGTCCGCATGACATGGTGCGCATGTATGGCACCATACGTGGCCGTAGAGTCACAGTTTTTATTGATGATGGAGCTAGTCACAACTTCTTGAACTACTCGTTAGTTAAGAAATTGGGATTGATTGAGACCCGGAGTGATCATGAGTATACTGTTGGCCTAGCCAACGGATATGACAAAACGGTATGGAATACCGTAGTATTGGGGGTCCCATTATCTATGCAGGACTACAAGGCTCCGCTTGACTTTCAGGTCATGCACTTAGCCAGAGCAGACGTATATCTAGGCAGGGAGTGGCTGTATGGCTTGGGCCCTAGTCTAGCTCGGAATTACTTACATAATACGCTATGTTTTGAGCATGGAGGTAGAGTCATCACCCTGCAGGGCAACCGTACTGTCCCTGCCACACCACTTATTTCCTCCATGGAGCTGTGTACAGCGGTCCGCAGAGACCAGATAGCAGAGGTATATGCTTGTTACCCTCTTTTGAATTCTGTTTCCGTAGAAGAAACGATAAATGATGTTTGCGTAGACAAACAAGAAAAACAAAATAACCTTGGATGAGACCCACTGTTTGAAAACCCTGTTTGGCATGCATGTGATTCAAACAAGAAAAAATCCAAGGTGAATGAGACATTAAAGAAAAAGTATGTAGATACTTTAACGAATTTATTAGAGGAATTTCAGGATGTTTTTCCTGATGATTTACCAGATGGTTTACCACCATCTAGGGAAGTAGACCATGGCATCGACGTTATGCCAGGATCAAAACCTATAAGCAAACCTGCTTATAGATTAAGCCACTCCGAGGCACAGGAGGTGGAAAAACAATTAACGGAATATTTGAACAAAGGCTTTATTTGGCCTAGTTCAAGTTCGTGGGCATCGCCTATTCTTCTGGTAAAGAAGAAAGACGGATCTATGTAGATGTGCATAGACTATAAGGCTCTTAATCAGATAACGATTAAGAACAAGTATCCGATGCCACGCATGGATGAGTTGTTTGATCAACTCTATGGATCGAGATACTTCACAAAAATAGACCTGAGATCTGGGTATCATCAGGTTAGAATAAAAGCAGAAGATGTTGCGAAGACAGCATTTAGGACCCGTTTTGGGCATTTTGAGTTTTTGGTTATGCCATTTGGGCTAACCAATGCTCCAGCGACGTTTATGACGCTGATGGACAGTATTTTACGTCCATATCTGGGAAAATTCGTACTAGTTTTCCTAGATGATATTCTTGTGTACAGTAAGACACAGAAAGAACACATAGAGCATTTGCGTCTAGTGTTCGAGTTGTTGCGAGAGCACAAACTATTTGCAAAGAAGTGCAAATGTGAATTTTTTGAAACAGAAATTCACTATCTTGGCCATATTATATCCGCCGATGGTACGCGGATGGAGCCAGAAAAAGTAGAGGCTATTCTTAAATGGCCAGCGCTGAAGAATCTCGAGGAACTGCAGATTTTCTTGGCATGTCGGGGTTCTACCGACAGTATGTGAAGGACTACGCGAAGATCGCAGTCCCGTTGACTGACCAATTGGTCAAAAACAAAAAACATTAGTTGGGGGGACGCCCCCAACAGAAGAGCTTTGACAAGCTCAAGGTGACCGTAGCAGCTGCACCTGTTTTGACAATTGTCGATCCAAATGAGCCGTTTGTTTTGGAAACAGACGCTAGTAATTTGGGGCCGTACTTATGCAAAGGGGACGCCCAATTGCATTTGAAAGTAAAAAGTTAGATCGTGCGCAGCGTAACTACTCGGCTTACGAGCGAGAGTTACTAGCGATAATTCATGCACTGAAAAAGTGGAGACACTATTTATATGGTGCCACTTTTGAGGTCCGGACGGACCATGAAAGTCTGAAATGGCTTTCAAGTCAAAATGAACTGAAGGGTAGAAAAGCTCGGTGGGCGGAGATTCTACAGGAGTTTGACCTTCAGATACGTTACCAGAAAGGTAAGTATAACGTGGTGGCAGATGCACTTAGTCGCATGCCACAGATAAATGAACTTAGTTTCACAGTCTTCAAGAATGATTTCTTGGAGTCCCTACGTGGTTTATGTGAGCACGATCCATCTTTTACAGAGGTCTGGCGCGCTGTACGCGTACGCACTTCTTCATAGACGCGACCACCTCCCTCGTTGGCACGTATTGCTAGTCCGGAGAGACTGGCCGAAGGTGCAACGGGAAGGGAAGTGAGAGTTAGTCCGGAGAGACTAGCCGTGTCTTCTGGGTATAGTTTGGAGCCGGAGACTTCTGACGTAGGCCTTTCATCACCTTTGACTGCCACGGCTTCAAAGGGGAGTGATAAACTTCATCGGGGGGAGAAATATGCTAATTACTCCATTGACGACGACGGGTACTTACTCTACAAGGGTAGAATATGTGTACCAACTATTGGTGACTTTCGGGCCCAAATTCTTAAAGAAAGTCATGATAGTCCAAGTGCGGGTCATCCCGGGATTCAGAAGACCTATGCGCTAGTAAAAAGACAGTTTTATTGGCCTAGTTTGTTTAAGGACGTCCAGACTTATGTGCTGAAATGCAGTAAGTGCCAGGTCAATAAACATGAACGTCTTAAGGTTGGAGGACTACTCCATCCGCTGAAGATTCCTCAAGGGAAATGGGAAAGCATTTCCATGGATTTCATTACTGGTTTACCCAAGACGAGTCGAGGGAATGACTCGGTGTGGGTGGTAGTGGACAGGTTAACTAAAATAGCAAAGTTTATTACCACGAGAAAACTGTAAAAACGCCAGAGTTGGCAAAACTCTTTATTGAACATCTCTATAAGCTATATGGCCTGCCCGCAGATATAGTGTCGGATAGAGATAGAAAGTTCAACAGTCATTTTTGGAGGGAAGTCTTCAAAAAGCTGGATACTACTCTGAGTATGAGTACGACAGATCATCCGGAGTCTGATGGTCAAACTGAAAGAGTTAACCAAATTCTAGAGGATATGTTGCGTTCTTATGTTAGTAAGAAGCAATCTAATTGGGAAGAGTACTTACCCTTACTGGAGTTTGCCTATAACAACTCCAAACACTCAGCAACTGGATTTACACCATTCATGTTAATGTATGGATTCCAACCGAGATCTCCGATGGCTGTAGGCCTAGAAAAGGAGAAGATTCAATCTATCAAGGATTTCCTTGAAGATATGAATGATATGCTCAGAGTCGCACGTGAGAGCATTCGTAGCGCTCAGGATCGCGCTAAAACTTATGCGGATAAAGGACGAAGAAAGGTGACCTTTGTAGAAGGTGACTTTGTATTCCTCAAGCTTCCTGCGCAGTCAGAAACCATGAAAACGGGAAAGTGTGATAAACTTTCTCCGAGATATTGTGGTCCTTTTAAAATCCTTAAGAAGATTGGGGACGTAGCATATAAACTTGAGTTACCGGAGAGTTCTCAAGTCCATCCTGTCTTCCATGTCAGTAAACTGAAGAAATCAGTTCACGGGTTAGAGAACGCAGTTTCTCCAGAGATTTTGGTGGACTTGATAGAACCACCAAAGATACCACATGAACCTGAAAAGATTCTACAGTATCGTGATAGACAGACCCGACATAAAGTGTACCAGGAGGTACTTGTTAAATGGACAGATAGGGATGAGGAGGTAGCTACCTGGGAACGTCGTAGTGCAATTTCCAAAAGGTTTCCCCAGTTTGTTTTCGAGGACAAAAACTCTTCTTAAGGGGGGGTAATGTCACGTAGGCTGTAATGCCTTGACCGACGGCAGACCGGATGGCCATATCCGGGGTTCAGTGGGAGAGGACGCCCATGCGGAGTCATGGGCGACCAGGCTAGTGTGGACGGCAGGCCACACACTATATAGCTTGGGGGATGAGGGGCAATCCTCATTCTTCCTCTATGGCTGGGTGGTGAGCCAGAGGCCGTCCCCTCTTGTGGTAATGCCCGTAGCGGCGTTACGGGAATGTAACACTATTTCTACACCATTCGATCAATCTGGACAACAAATACGGATTCCCTTCACACATTCGCAGTTTTCAATCTATTAGGATATGGATGTACAAATTTATACAAATGATTTCTTTTTTTCTGGTCCCCAAGGTATCTCCTAAGCTATTGGAAAAGCACTTTAATGGGAAAAATCAGCTCTTACTGGCTTGATCAAGATATTAGTGCTTGTTTCACTAGATGAAAAAAGTTACATTTCAGGCCACCAAGGTTTAATCTTCTTCCGGCAACAATGACTGCATACTTTCTTAGTTCCCCTGAATCAGGCATTCGCTATGTACGAGCGTCAGCGGGCATCTCCTCCTGAAGAAGAGTAACTACTGCACGGATCCTTCTCTTTGGGTTTCGTACATTCGCGTGAGGCATCCCTATTATAGTGGTACCGACAGCACGGATTCCTAGCTTTCTCACGTAAGGCATTCCCTATATACAGACACAGTTTTCTCTTTGCAAACCTACCCCAGGCATTCCTCATTTTATCAAAGCGTCAGGCGGCATCCCTACCATAGGAAAAGGATAACAGAGAGGAAGAGAGAAGCAAAAGATTGTCATCAGTTATGTTAACCGTAGTGGGGTCAGAATGAATTTGGTTCTTCATACGAGGAAAGTGTTGCACGACCAGAGGCGTAATAGGTGCGGTTGCCAAGGGGCGGCGGGAGTTTTCGGAGGCCTTCTCGCGGTTTTCCACTAGTAATCCTCCCTCTTCTCTCCCTTTTCGTATTGCCCTGCGGTCCGTGAGATAGAGTCGGGAGTCCACCTGCGCCTAGTGAGAGGGGTCGGGCGGAGCCCCGCTTCATCGGCTTGACGAGGGCAAAGCACAGGAAAGGTGGCAGATTTTGTCGGGCCCGCATTTCCTATGTCCCATCCCCCTCCCGTAACTGGTCCAGGCTGCACAAGTGCTCTTCGAACCGGGCTGGATAGTCACCCATCCCATCACACAGCTCTCTAACTTGACGGATGAAAGGCCGGGTTCCCACCCGGAAATTACCCCTCTCCCCTCCGGCTCTCAGAGCGTGAGTGCGTAGGCTCCTTCCCTTCTACTTGGCATTCGCCAAGTGCTTCCCGGTTCCTAGGAGGGTAAGCAAGTGGTGTGGGCCCTCTGACTTCTTTCTAGGGCTTTCCCCCCATAAGATCTCACCGTTGTTTCCTACATGGCTTGTCTAATTGTTGATCGAACGCCCTGTGTTGGGATGTCATTCAGTGTTTTGTCCCCAGTAACATGGGTAACCTGCTCTATCCTTTCCTTTCCCTTCTGTGCAATGGGTGGGTCGAGGGAAGATAATTTGGCCCAATTAATCAAAACCCTCAGTAGGCATAGAGCGAGGCAGCGTGCGTTCGCGCTCCCCATTCGCAGAGCTTAAGTGCCAATGGTTAGCTGTCTAGGGTAGCCAGCCCCGAAAGGAACTTTGATTCGCCAAGCTTTGCCCTCATCTTAATACGGGCCTTCGTTCGTTCCGCCAACAACAAAGTTCTTCGAACTTTAACCTCCTTGCCGCACATGCTTTGGTCCCCGCGTTCGTTATCGAGCAAGAGTAAGTGCAACGCCTTTGTACAGTACATAATTGAGCTTGTACAATGTTTTCATGCAAGAACTAGACCGGTCGCCCTCTCGATTAGCGTCGTCGACAGTGTCATCAACCAGGAAATGATGGTGGGCGTCATTAAACTGGAAAGAAGAATACATGAATGAATGTCCTTTTAGGGAAATGATGAATGATACACCTACCGAGACGAAGGTCAACTTTGCGATTTCTTCCTCTAGTTTTCCTCTTTCTTCCCCCAGTTTTCTCTCTTCCTCCTTTAGTTTTCTTTTTTTTTTCTCCGGACAAAATCCTGGGAAAAAATGAACGGAAAAGATATTTAGAATCTACATCCTAATACAACAATTTTCCATAACAGTAGATGGGGTCAAGAGTTACTCTGTCTGGCTGTGAGAAAAGCCGTGTGAACGGCGGGCTTCCATTCACCAGCGCAGACTAAATCAAGTGCTCTTCGAACCGTGCAAGATGGTTGCCCATCACACAGCTCTTCAACCCAAGTTGCCTATATCGCGGTGGATCCCGGGTGAAGGGGACTTTCAAGAAGCGCTTGATCCTCTGCAAGCCCCCCACGCTGTGCACTTGCTTCTCTCCGCCGATCAAGCAGCGATGCTGCTCGATTCCTGACGGTTCCGACACTCTGCCGAAAAGAAAGGAATGCCTTTCGAAAACGTGAAGCTTTTTCTCTAAAATGCCCACTTGCGTGTGCCACTCCGTGCGCTCTCCCAGTCAAACGTGGGTCGGAGGCTTGAAAAGAAAAAAACGCGTTTTCAGTCAAAGCCTTCGGCCTTGGCTCACTGAATCTCATAGAGTTTGAAGTGATTCCATCCGGGTGCCTGCTAATGACCGTGATAGCTTCAATCAGGCGGCTTGGGCTATCCACAGATTGAAGTCTTCCACGAGGTTTTCCCTTGTTTCAATGATGACTTAATCTCTGGCCGAAGGGCACAAGGTCGATCAGCATGTGTCAAAACGTAGCTGTTCAGTCTCATCCGAAGGTTGACCCGATATCTCTGTACTGCTTGAGTGTGCAATGTCCCTATTGGGTGGGTGCGTTGATTTAGGCTCCTCTCCTTCCACCTAAGCTGTGCTTCCCCATCGTGGGGTCCGCGATAGGTAGGCGGGTACTACGAGCCTTCTGCCCCACGCGTCTGCCCGCGGGTTAGATGCGTGGTTCACCGGTTCCACCGAATACTCTCACTTGTTGAAGCACAGTGCGCTTTAGGCCCAAGCCACAGGGCTTCCCGAAGGGCTCGGGCCCCCCTTGTCCGGGTACATGCGCCAGCGATCAACGCATGTACAGAGAAGGCGTGGTGTTGCCTTTCCCCCTGAAAAGCTAGGCTTGGTATCCCTCCCGCACCTCGCGTTCATGGTATCTACATTCAACTGTGCTTTAGAGACACGGTCGAAGTACGCCCAAGGATTGGTTAGGCTCAGTGTGCTCCTTTCACGACATGCTCTGGTCTCCTCCCTTCGTTCCCTGAGGTGCTTCTTGTCGCTGTGGTCCCCTATCGTTAGAATAAGTTGTGTCCGTCTCGTTGCGGGGACATCTGCAATGCCCCGACCGACATGCGGCAGGCAATTCATTCGGTGACTCCGCGGTCGCCCTCACTAAACCGACTTGAATCTGAATGGTAGTTCGGATTAAGTCTAGTTCGGATTAAGTCTGACTGAAATCGGATTTACCTTTCGTGCCGTATCCTATTACCATACCTTCTATCTCGGCTTGATCTTGGTTGTTCTCGAGGCCTTTCATATGGAAGCAAACTCTCCAAATTTATGACCAACCTTTTCTTTTGTAACCTTCAAACGAATAAAAGATCGCCCATTATGAATTTATGCATAGCAACCATCAAATTTAGGCGAAATGAAAAATCTACATGACCAAATTCTCCCCCTGATCTTTTTCGTCTTTCTCGACAAGCAAGCATCAACAAAAGGGCCTTTCCATACAGATCATGCCATAAACTAATTTCTGCGTTTCCTCACTATTGCTCGAAATCCACATTTGGTGGGCTTTCCCCAAGGTGACACCGAAGGTCTACCTCCTTTCGTGCGTCCTTCGCCTCCTCCATAAGAATAATCAACCGGATTCATAGCAACACCTCAAACAATGGGGCGTCTGCCTAACCACCGGCTTTGCCCTGCTCTGCCAAGCTTACGTATGCCATGGTTGGGATTAGACACTATACCGATAGTAGCTCGGCATCAGAAATCTATAGGTTTGTGAACACCTAGGAGTGACCGCGCAATACATTATGTATTCTCTTTCTCAATTGTTTTAGCTTTGACCCCTGCAGCTCAAGTTGACCCTGCACCTTAACCTGGCTTCCATTTGGTATTATGTACCCATGCGCCCCTAGCTATATGGGCTGATGGTATGCGATTTCCCACCATTTAAAAATATGAATCAGGTACGTATTTTTTATCGCTATAAGGGTCGGCGTAGTCTCCTCCAGGGCGTAGCTAGGAACCACTCTAACGGCTCCCCCATGGGAGCTTCTCTTCTAACCACTTTCAGCCTTCATTCACTGTGTTGAACGAGGTTGAAGGTTTAGACCAATCATAATTCATCGCCATCCTGCCTGCTTCCAATTAATAACTAGCTAATATATGAGTGTTAGCCTAAGCCGCACCATTACTGCTGGGGCTTGGCTTCCGAACCGTGTATGAGCTATAGGCCTCACACGGCTCTTCCTAAGAGCTTAAATCCTCACTGGCTCTGCAATCCCTGATCAGAGAGCCTGAACATTCGGTCGAGGCCTTGGGCCGGGAATAATACGCTAGAATTCCCGTTCTGCCCGCATCTCCAGCCATTCGTGGCTAAGGTCCTAAGTCTTCGAGTCAGCCTATTCTTTTGGAAGAATCCCGCTGCACTCACGGGCATATGGCCTGGCAGGCCTTCCGTTTCCGGAGCTTCATGGGCGTTGCCCCGTTCCTCAATCAGATGTTTGGATGTGAGCTATACTCCGCGAGAAGCTCCACGAGCGTATGGCCTTGCCAATTGACCCCTCTTCTCGTACGACTGGGAACGTTGCTCAGTGACAACCTCTCAATCGTCACCACCTTGGCCTCTCTTGCTACCACGATAATAGGCCTTCGGTGTGGTCAGCACCGATCGTGTTTGGGCCACGAAGCTTACACTCATTCACATTGGTTCATCCTGCTACGGCCCGGGCCTTTCGCTCTTGCAACTTCGAAGGTGGCCATTCTTTCATCAAGGCCTGGAAGTCAGCCGTGCATCTCAGCCACTGGCAGGACTGGATACCCGCATCTGATCAAAGTTCTCATTGCCTGAGCAACGTGGGTCGCTTCGCGAAAGACATTGCTTAGGACCAACGGGTCACACGGAAGGTGTACGATCTACTTTGCACGCCTTATCTCTCGGCCTTTCATCTGCCCGCGGCCGTCCCTCAAAGCTATGCTTAGGTTCGAGAATCCTCTTTTCGTTTTACCGAAAACTCTCCAGCGCTTTACGTTTGATTCTCTGCGCCCAGAGAACGCTATGCGTTCTCCACCTTCGCGGCGCCCTCGCTTTGGAAAGCGCTTTGCACTTTTCAGAGCGTGGCACTCCTTCAATCCATCGTACTGAAGCAATCCAAAAGGAACAATTTAGGTCATATTCGATCCTTTCCACAATGCCCAAAGATGAAGCGCTTCATTTCCAATCAATTCTTCACTACAATTGCTTCGATCCACCTCCCTAGTGAAAAATCGTGATACGCCCTGATGGATTCCTCCCGGCGGACCTCTTGTTACTACTGGTCAACCTTCTTAGTGCTTTTTCTTTCCAGTAACCTCTCATGGATTCTTTGGTTTCTTCCCTTCACTCAAAGCATCCGTGACATCGGAAAAAGGTGGTACCATGGGATGGGTACACCCCAGTGTCAACGTCATCAATCATATATACGATGATTGATCGCTTCGTGCATGGGATATACCATATAGCTGATGTTACCCATGAGTGGGCAGTGGGCTGGCGTGGTTAAGTGGGCCTTCGGCCCGTGGTTGGTTTTTTTCCCTTCCTTCTAATAAACTATATAGGTGCTATGATCCCATATGAAAGCTAGGCACACTGCATCATGTTCATGCATGTGGCCACTATTCCATACGACCCAAGGTGTTGCTTGTTCGAAGCTTAGCATAAACTAAACAAGAACGAATTTCAACAGAATTCTGCACAGCCAAACAGATAGTGCGATCCTGTCCCTTTGCATGCATAACAATACGGCATGGTGGAAAGGGTAGCTATCATCCTCTCTCTTTCCGGTCGAGTGTCCCCCGCCGCCGAGTGGGGGACGGGGGAAGCGCTATGCGCTTTTCTGTCCTCTTAGGGGTAGCGCATGGCGCTTCCCTGTTATGCTTTCGGTTTGATCTCACTACGTCCGGATTTGTTTGTGCAAACGCTTAGAGGTGTAATTCCGTATTTTTCTAAAGAAAGACCTGATTTCCAATTTGACTAGGGTTTGACAATTAACTCTAAACCAGTTTGATAATGAAATAGAATTTTCAATTAAACTCTGAGTGGGTGGTGGAATTTCAACCGAAGCAACTTTTCGCGCAATTTATGTGTTTCCGTTTCTATGACCGGCAATTATTTATGTATTCCCATTTCAAATTGTTCTCTAGACTTCTTATCAATATGGAGTAATCACAACACTGTATACGAGATTCATTTTCTAGGCAACCCAATCTAGCATGTGTTATGCGGATGCCCCGTCGGTGGTTTCTCGAGAGATTTAATCATAATGCATACCTTGGCAGTCGTTCCGAAGTAAAGGGTGGTTTCCTCTTTTTGTTGATTATGCCACTATCATTAGTTTCTTCTTTCCTCTTTTTGTTGATTATGCCACTATCATTAGTTTCTTCTTTCTCGTATCCATAACCTTTTTCCTTCCGAAAGCTGGCAAATCGGAGTCTTTTTCGGGTGACCATGCCCTATTCAACGTGTTGCCAGATAGACGCGGATATGCTCCCTACCTACTATAGGCACATCATGGTCAGGCCCGAGTGCCACTTCTCCCTCCTTTCGTTTACAGAGAGCGGATTACCTATCTATTGGGGACGGAAGACTGAACGACATCCCGGCAAAAAACGTGGGACCTTTCAACTCTTATCTTATTATGGTCCCAACCATCCGCAGGTAACACCGGCGAGATCTTCTAGGGAGGAGGAAAGCCCCTTCGCCCTCGGCCTTGTCAGGCCTATTCCCCGAGCTTCTACCAGCGAATCCCCAGCCCTTGACTAGATGGTCCAGCTAGCAGCCCCTAGTTCATGCTTAGGCGGTCGATCGATCCCCAAATATCAAGTACTTGGGTGTGTGTCACACCCTGGCTATCATCTGGCCAAGGAATCCGCCCGCCCCTAGTGTGCGTGCCTAAGCGGTGGATCGAACCCAAATATCAAATACTTGCATGTGCATCCCAGCCCTAACCATCCTCTAGCCAAGGTAGCCACTCCTAGTGTGTGCTCAAATGGTAGGTTGTACCCAAACACCAAATACTTTGGTGTGCCTCCCAGCCGCCGCCGCCCTGACTATCCTCTCGAGCGGGGTATCCGCTCCTAGCGCATGACTAGATGGTGAATCGTTGGGCATCTTTGTACCAATTTGGGGTTTAAGTGGAGGGACACACAAATCATGGGCAGAATTTTGCTTCTTTCCATTAGTTCTGGCTACGTATTAAGATCCTTCTGGGCTGCTTGGCCTAACCTGCATTGGAGACTGATTGAGAAGGTGGTGCCTTCCCCATCTGACGGTTCGTACACGTGGTAGATCCCTATTTATAGAATATACTGTGCCAGAAACTGCCTTACACGGTGCCCCCTATTTCGGGAAACTTCAAGACGGGATCCGTCTTTCCCTGCAGTCCAATTGTTCGTTTAGCGCAAAGAAAGTCGGAAGAAGAAGAATAATTCGCGCTTTTTCATTCGCAATTCCTTTTATTACGTAAACACCCACGTTGGGGCGGTTGAACCAACTCTCATACGAGCTCCTGGTGGTTCATTCATCTGATCATAAACCAGAGCCACTTTTGATTCTGATATATTTTGTTCATTAATAACTAAAGATTCTTTCGTCTCCATATAAAGATCATTACCTTCACGTGTACGTTCTCCCACCCCACCGGATACAGATACACCTCCATGAGCTTTGGCAATATTATTAATTAATTCCATAATAAGAACCGTTTTTCCCACTCCAGCACCCCCAAATGATCCAATCTTCCCACCTCGGCGATATGGAGCCGAAGGATCTACAACCTTAATCCCCGTCTCAAAAATCGATAGTTTAGTATCCAATTGGGTAAATGCCGGGGCGGACCTGTGAATTGGAAATGTCGTACTACTCTCTACAGGACCAAGATTATCCATAGGTTCGCCAAGGACGTTAGAGATTCGGCCAGGAGTAATTTCACCAATAGGACCACTAAGAGGAGCTCCTGTATCAATAGCACCCATACCTCTCATTAAACCATCTGTAGCACTCATAGCTACGGCTCTGACTTCATTATTGCCTAACAATTGTTGTACTTCACAAGTAACATTAATCTCTTGGCCCGCTGAGTTCCGTCCCTTAACTATTAATGAATTGTAAATATTGGGCATTTTCCCTAGAGAAGAAGCCACATCTAGTACTGGTCCAATGATCTGAGTAATGTATCCTACATTGTTTTCCACCAATTCAGAAATTTTGAAAGACAGAGAACTAGTTTTCATAACTATTTTGGTGTATTATCTTTATTTGATTACTGAATCGATAAAAGTGTCTGGTATTTCTTCGCTGATCGATGGTGAATAAAAAGTCAGTAGTTTCAAACTCCCTTTTCCCTTTTCTCATAAATATAGCTAGAGATAGATGGAATAGAGAGATGGGCAAAAGTTGCGGTAGACCCAGCAAAATCCCCCTTTTTGTTTATGATTCAAGGACTAATAAAATCCACGTTCTATAAATAAGTCCACTTTGTTACATGCGACTATCATGTCCTATCCATTGAATCTCATTATTCATTTTTGTACTTTTCAAAACGGACCAGACATTTGGTCCGATCCCTTTCTTTCTTCTATCGACCAGTCTAACCACGAAGAGATTCCCGAGTCAATGTATTGGGGTGGGATAGAATCCCATTTCTCAAGTGATTTCTGCAAAAAACCTTAGTAGTTAGTTGCACTCCGCATGAAACGCAATATAAAATAGTAATGTTCCATGCTTGAAGTGGAGTTTCGACAAGTATAAGTATCGCGCACAGGTTGAATTACCAAAACCCACTTTGCGTTTCACATCGAAATACTCCACCTATGTCGAGTAGATCTCATCCTTGCAAGATTTACTAATTTAGTCATAGGGAGGAACCCATGTCACCACAAACGGAGACTAAAGCAGGTGTTGGATTCAAAGCTGGTGTTAAAGATTATCGGTTGACCTATTACACTCCCGATTATAAGACCAAAGACACCGATATCTTGGCAGCCTTTCGAATGACCCCGCAACCTAGAGTACCGGCTAAGGAAGCTGGAGCTGCAGTAGCTGCGGAATCTTCCACAGGTACATGGACCACTGTATGGACAGATGGACTTACGAGTCTCGATCGCTACAAAGGTCGATGCTATGATATCGAACCTGTTGTTGGGGAGGAGAATCAGTATATTGCATATGTAGCTTATCCTTTGGATCTATTTGAAGAAGGTTCCGTTACCAATTTGTTCACTTCCATTGTAGGTAATGTTTTTGGATTCAAGGCCCTACGCGCTCTCCGCTTAGAAGATCTTTGAATTCCTCCTGCTTATTCTAAGACTTTCATTGGACCGCCTCACGGTATCTAGGTTGAAAGAGATAAGTTGAATAAATACGAGCGTCCCGGATGTACAATCAAGCCAAAATTGGGCTTATCTGCTAAGAATTATGGGAGAGCCGTTTATGAAT
Organism: Cibotium barometz; assembly: GCF_041138505.1. Taxonomy (NCBI): domain Eukaryota; kingdom Viridiplantae; phylum Streptophyta; class Polypodiopsida; order Cyatheales; family Cibotiaceae; genus Cibotium; species Cibotium barometz. Next base: position 23,122,650 of record NC_141049.1, read on the forward strand.
GTCTCCGTGGTGGACTTGACTTGACCAAGGATGATGAGAACGTGAATTCCCAACCATTCATGCGTTGGAGAGATCGCTTCTTATTCGTAGCAGAAGCTCTCTTCAAAGCTCAGGCCAAAACAGGCGAAATTAAGGGACATTACTTAAACGCTACTGCAGGTACGTGTGAAGAAATGATGAAAAGAGCAGTTTTTGCTAGACAATTGGGGGTACCAATTCTAATGCATGACTATCTAATCGGAGGGTTTACTGCAAATACTAGCTTGGCCTTTTATTGTCGAGACAATGGGCTGCTTCTTCACATTCACCATGCGATGCATGCTGTCATCGATAGACAGAAAAATCACGGTATGCATTTTCGTGTGTTAGCCAAAGCATTACGTATGTCCGGTGGAGATCATATTCACGCTGGGACTGTAGTAGGCAAACTAGAGGGAGAACGAGAAGTCACTTTGGGCTTTGTTGATTTGCTTCGCGACGATTATATTGAAAAAGACCGTAGCCGCGGCATCTATTTCACCCAAGATTGGGTATCTATGCCGGGCGTACTTCCCGTAGCTTCGAGGGGTATCCACGTCTGGCATATGCCTGCTCTAACCGAAATCTTTGGAGACGATTCTATCTTACAGTTCGGTGGAGGAACCCGGTGGACATCCTTGGCGAAATCTTTGGAGACGATTCTGTCTTACAGTTCGGTGGAGGAACCTGGCGGACATCCTTGGGGAAATGCGCCCGGTGCCGTAGCTAATCGAGTCGCGTTAGAGGCTTGTGTACAAGCTTGTATACCTCGCTCGTGAAGGTAATGAGATTATTCGTGAAGCTAGTAAGTGGAGTCCTGAATTGGCTGTCGCCTGCGAGATATGGAAAGAAATCAAATTTGTATTTGATACAATCGATACATTGTAATTTCCATAACTATTTGGTACTATCAGTCAGTCATTCCACGGGACTCATGAAACGGGCAGGGAGTATCGGGAGAGAAACATTCTTTCCCATACTCCTCATATGTGACGGATTAGGTAAATCTGAACCGTGGCAATTGTGCCACTTAAAGCAAGGGCACTCGACTCCCCCATTACCATCATACCTGTATTCTCACCGCCAATCCCAGCTGAGTAAGTGGAAAGCTCTGGCCTTCACACCTACCGATCGAACACCACCCAGGCGGCTGGGGCCGCCCATATGCCATTAATATTGAATGAAAACTCGGCGCCCGGTAAGAAGCAGAGTTAGGACGCTAAAGTCAGCAAGCGGTGCAAAGGATAGATAGGCCGCTGTCTCGAATCCTACAATCTTCTCCAACCCTTGCTGAGTGAAATGCTCCTCGCTAGGAATAATACGATAAACCCTTATCATCTCATTCATCAAAGTAAATATGGGTTTGATCCTGAGGGCTTTGGAGCAAAGGAACGGGGAAAACTTGGAGCAAAGGGTACAGGAACGCGTAGCACAGGCCTTGAAAGAAAAGGAAGAGTCTATCCCTCCCTCCATCTGGGCTACTTCACGGCACAGAATCCGCTTTGTATGTTTTCGAAATGATCCATAGTACTGCTGCGGTGCCCCTCTATTAAGGCCATAAACTTGCTCTGCTAGTCGAGTGTCCTAAAGGACCCCTTTGAGTGCGGAGCGTTTTCCCGAGAGAAACCAAACATAAAAAGTTGAATTCTCAATAAGGTGAACTTTTACCTTATAGTGCTTTTGATCCCTATCGAAGGATTAAGGGTAGTAGTCTCTGAATTAAGATTCGCTAAAAAACCTCTAGCAGATTAAGGTTTCATGCCTACAACCTCCAGCAGAAAGAGGGTTCTCCAGCGCCCATGATCGCCAAACTGCCGTCCTTGGATTGAACCTTGTCTTTCATGCCTACCACCCGTTCTTGTTCCCGAAGGTCCTTCTCCATCAAGCTTAATCTCACGGAGTCTTTCAAGAGAATATCCTTAGTCTCAGGGTAAAGACTTAGAAACCTCTTTCTTTCTTCAAGAAGCCCGCATATATATTGGACATATAACAATCTTTTTGAAGTTTTTGGTGTTTTCTTAGATATAAGTGAAATAACTTCCTTTATAAGATTCCTGTCAATTGAATGCAATAGGGCATGTTTAACGTTCTTAGCATGTAGAATCTCAAGATCACATGATTCATCATCACTTGAATTGGCACATAATATAGGTGTAATCTCTGGATCAGCACGTAATCTAGCGGGAATCTCTGTATCCGGACCTACACATAATCTAGGGGTAATATCCGAATCATCGCATAATTTTGAATAAATCTCCTTGTAAGTAGAGAGCTTATGGTTACGCATAGATTAAGAAGGTAAAAACAATAGGCAACTAACATGAGCATGGGAATGTTGAATCATCGTGGCATTGAAATAACGATGGGAACAATAAATGTAGCAATGTGATATACTTTGAATGAATTATTTGAATCGTGTTTTTTTCAGGATTTCATGTCTATATATACCCGGACAAATGGGTTTTTCATGCCTATATATACCCGGACAGATGGGTTTTTTCATGCCTGCGATAACTCCTCCTTGGCAGATAAGGGGTTCATGCCTGCGATAACTCCTGCCTGATAGATAAAGGGTTCATGCCTGTATTGTATTACCCAGACACGTTAGGTGTTCATGCCTATTAAACGGGCAAATCCGCTTTTTCTTTTTCTTGTAGAACTAAATCATCTTCACGGGGGGCTGAGGGCGATTGGCACTCAGCAGACACATTCTCCAAAGGCACAGGCACAGGCAAAGATTCTTTTAAAGGAGTTTGAATAGAAACGGGATGAACGGATTCCGTCTTTTTAGGTAAGTCGGGGTCTGAGACAACAGGTTTTGGGACTAAGAGCGTATCACGTAAAAACAAAGAGTCGTTCGGGTCCTCACCTGCAGCCGATTTAAGCTTATTACGTTCCTTATCCAATTTCATTAAGAGTGTCTTAACAAAAGCAACTGATCCCCGTATATGGGATATGCTCTTGGATTTGATAAATTTATAGCATTTTTTCTTAAAATCTATGATATTTGTGGGCTTGGTTGGTGTGTAGATGGTTTTTGTCCCCCTATTAGGAATAGTGTTTGGCTGTTCCGCCCCTTGGAAATGAAAATCCTCGTGTCGTCTGGATAATCGATCAGTCGAGGCTGCAGGGAGCGCGCCTTACCCTGATGTAGAAGAAAGTGCCGGTAGCCAATGGGAGACCGCGGGAAGCCACCAACCACCTGCGAAAGAACCCAGCTTCCTGCCACCAGCTAGGGCATTGGAAGGAAATATACCAGACTCCGGACAACAAAACAAGTAGTCGAAGAAGTGATGTCACTTCCCCGCTCGGTCGAGGAAGGCCTGCTTCCAAGCGTTGCGAGAGCCCCCAGCCTGAGCATCCAACAATGAATGACCTGCTTCCAAATAGCCTTGGCTGGGGACTGGGGTACCCCTTATAAATAGAAAATGATTTCTATTTCAATTTCTATATCTCGACAAGGGTGTTACGTTGGGGCCGTTTGATATTGCCTTTTCTCACGACCAACCAACCTCTGAATTTCTTTCTTTCTTTATTTGCACCACTCTTGGACGTAGGCAAGGCTGCAGTCTCACGGGGGCTGCTGGCAACTGGACCTTAGATCTCTGACGGGCGGCAAGCTAGTGGAAGGGAGCTGGCTGACTGGCTGTGGCTCGATGGCTGGTGGTTTCTGTTGGCCACCCTGCTCCTTTACCAGGCTATCACTGGACAAGGTCCGGCTCAAGGGCAGTATGTCACGGCCCCAGACCTTGCACTAGCCCTGAGGAGGCGCAGAGCTTACTAAAGTCCTCGGCCACCTTGTCAGGCAGTGGGATTGTCGTGCTCTCCCCGAAGGGTGCTATCAAGGGATAAAGACAAAGGGACAAAGCGCAGCTTGGTATGACAGGTGGAGAGACGGAAAACTCTCTCTCTTGTAGTAAGAGGAGTACGATCCACACTAAGCTCACTCCAATGGGATTTGCATCCCTTTCGGAGCTAGGGATTCGACCCGTACCGGTGCACAAGAGCTTATCCACAAATGGAGAGAATGCTCATGGCTACCATCACTTGACACTAGACTAAGCATGCACACAAGCTCAACTTGTCCTCATTCCTACACACCCCTTCATTCACAAATACAAGCAAGAGGAATACAATCACTATGCACTCAAGCAAAGAGAAAGACCTCACTCCACTCCTATCTTCCTACAAGCATGCATACATTCAAGCATCAAGCTTCCATGAAAGCTTCAAATCAATCCATGTACTCAAAAATGAAATACTAAAAGCATGCATAAGAGTAAAATGATTAGAGTAGAGGATGAGAATGACTCATGACATTGCTAATGATTCAATGAAGAGATTTATCTCATACAAAGATGTAGATGGGGTGAGAGAAGAGTCTTCACCTCTATGGAGAAGAGGGAGAGTAGGTCTCTCAAAGGAGCTCTTGCATGAACTAAGCCCAAAGTGTGTCTAAGCTCTCAAATGAGCCACCTTTTATACAAAAATTCTAGGACTCCCATAAGTCCCCATGTGGGATTATTATCAAACCCTCTCCCACATTCATCTACAAAGTGGAACTCTTTTCAAGAGCCCTAAGTATCGTTTTTGTTGCATCCTGGTATTGATCTTCATTTGCAAGCAACACTCCCCCCTTCCTATTTTGCGCACGTCCTCGAGCGCGGTAGTAGCAAGAGCTGCAACAAAAAAACAATTGATACAAGTAAAGTCCTTTATTGATAAAAAGAAAAGAAAGATCAGCAATAATAATTACACACGTGAGCATACAAGTGCAAGGCTGATTAAAGTTTTAATGAGTACTAAAAGAGGTGAGTAAAAACTAGTCAAAGTGAGACTTAGGTAGTAAATAATGCTATGCAAAGGCAAGTGTCTTTGTACACCTCCGGTTATGACCGCAGTCTCAATGTCCTATCAGTATGGAAGTTACTCCTAAGTGGCAACCCTACTCCTAAGTATGAGCAAAGGTGATTGGAGCTTTCTCTTGGTTTTTTTTTTCTTTTTTCTTTTTTCTTTTTTGATATGTGTATAGAAGGTGATAAAGATTAAGTTTCTATCCCCATGAGACCCAAGCAATGGCCAAGAGACCTCCGCCAAGAGAATCTAAAGACCGCTAAGTATCTCAAGGGCGACAGACCCTTTTTCTTTCTTTTATGACCTAAGGAGTACCCCTTGAAGATGAGGGCATCGGTCTTGAGGGCCCATAGTGTACCCCCGAGTCCTACCAACATCTATCAAGGCGATAGATTCCTCAAAGTTCTTCTTCTGAAGTTTTTAGACATCAGTGTTCACCCCATGGAAACCAAGGCATCGGCCCCAAGGTGCTGAGACATCCCCAGGTCCTACCAAGCACTTCGCATGGCGGTAGACACTTCATGTCGCAATTCACTTTGTATATATATATTTTTGTAGGGTATATTTTCATAAATTTTATTACTCCTAGCACCTAGCTCATATCTAAGAGATAGCTACCACTAGGGATAACTAATATACCTTGAAGACATATGTACTTGGCATACTCCCTTGGTATATATCCTACACTGTCTTTGGATAGACATATCTTTTACTAAGTCTTCTAAGACTCTAGAATGCACTCACCATATTTTAACTACAAATCAAAAACTCAAACCAGCCAATATTGTGTACATGCAAACCATATATTCGAAAGATAAGAGCACTTAAAGAAATAAAGATTAAGATTTGCATACACCTGTTGTAGTGCCCTGTTGATGTTGTTCGTTTGCCTTGAATAATTGCTGATTTTGTGCAGATTGCTTCTCCTTGATCCCTGTAGGCATAGCATATCTCCCCCCTTCCTAATTTGTGTGCACGATAGGTGGACTGTAGGGGCGTATCTGATGCTCTTCTTAAGCTGAGATCTCTGCAAAAAATTTATTAACAAACAAAGAAAAAACAAAAGAATAAAATTTGTTAGTGGTGCCAATCACCAAATATAGCCGAGGGGAAAAAACCCAATGGGAGAAAAGTGCCCTGGCTTGTCGATCTTATTTTGGAGTCGTTGAACTTACCCTTGCGCTGGTAGTGGAGATTATCTCAAAAAGAATATAATCCTTTAAAGGCGTAAGGCACCACACTATTCAAACATTGATCTACCAAAGAGCTTCATTTGTAGTGTTAATGCCTTATCTTTGGTTTTAGGTATGTTCTTCTTGGGTGGAAATTTTATCAATTGTCTTGGAATTTGAGCAAGATAAGAGGATTTAGGCATTGAAGTACCAGAATCTATGCTCAAATGAGACTCCTTTGGACTTGTCTTAGGTACACCAGTTGATGATGGAATTGTGTAACATGGAGAATTTGGGACAACTGGTGACTCTTTACATGTTTTAGGAAGATCAACACAAGTAGATATGTAGGTGCTATCACAGCTACCTTTCCTTTCTTGAAGAGTTTGTGTTGATTTCTTTTGTACCCACTGATATGGGCAATCAGGGGTGACTCTTGGAATCTTTTTGAAACACTCTTTTACCTTTAGCAATCCATGGCATTTTGGAAGCCAAATTGATGTTGCACCCTCATAATAGCCTTGTGCTTTGAGCACATGTTTTGGGACCCATCGAGTAACAATCCGAGGTTTGGGCTTGGAAATGATGTGCTTCTTAAGAGGCTTAGCAACTGGACTAGATGGTACAAGTTTGTACGCAGCTTTGGGTAGCCACATTGATAATTCCTTCTTACCTGGCCTTCTTTGAGCAGCAACTAGAGTAGTTGGAACATACCAGCCATGGCCCTCACTTGAGTACTCATCAATTATCCACATCATTTGTTTTGGAGCTTCAAAAGCAGATTTTGATTGTGGGTTGGGTAAGGTAGAAACATTACCCTTTTGACACGATAAAGCTCGTGAAGTAGCAGAGACTTCCTCTACTTGCAGTGCTGTTGTGGATGCAATCCTATAGTACAAATCATCTAGAAGAGCACGTGGTTGTACCATTCGTATAGGTATAATGTCATATCCATCTGAGTCACAGAATTGAATTGGCTTTGGTAAAGCACATGTCGATAATGTTGCAAGGACATGACTCCATTCTAATGGATCAATTAAATGCTCAGGGAAGGGTTGTGGAATGTATGCCTCGTCAGATACACTTCGATTACCCTTAAGTCTCTCAGTGTTGAAATCCCTACATGAGGCTCCACACATCCATAGATCTTCTCGCCCATCTGACAATGTAATTTTTGAGCCCTTAGATGAAGCAGAATCAAACTCATCTATTGGAGACCTTGTTACATCACGATACGAGTGATTCCTTAGGTTGACCCTTGTGATGACAGAATCATGTCTGAGGTACAAGTAGTTGTATCCCCAATCTTGAATCATTTGAAATTGTCGCATGAATGGTCTACCCAATATCACTTCATAGTTTGGATGCTTTCCGAAATCCACTACTGCAAAGGTATGCTCATATTCAATCCCACAGGTGGTGACCAATATGTTCTCAAGCAGCCCAAGGGGATGTTCTAAGCTTCCATTTGCTAGCTGCAAGCGCATCCTTGTACTCCTAATAGCTGGTTTGCCCCATTTCTCCCAAATGGACCTTGTCACAATGCCTACTCCTGCACCACTATCAAGTATTGCAGTTGAAGATACTTTTCGCACTTCTAATGGGAGGGTAGCATTTCCCTGATCATCCTCACAAAATTTTCCAACTTTGTTGATAGGAACTTGCATTACATGCTTTGTTTCAGGGTGTATAGTACACTCATGGTGACCCTTTTGTAGCAATATATGCTCTGACAAACATGTGGCAATATCATTCCACAACTCAGGTTTAAGCTTTATCAACTCAAGCAAAGGTAAGTTACAAGCCACTGGTGCAGACAAAATAGCTTGCACCATACTCATATCTTTCTCCTTAGTCAACCTTTTATGCATGGAGGGTATCCTCAAGGTTTGAGAACAGTTCTCATATTCTCCCAGATAGGATGGTAAGGTTTTCATTGTATGCTTACTTCTAGGAGAAACAATTGTTTGACCTTCCTCCTGGATGCTTGGGCGTCCAAAGTTGTTTTCCGTGTCTCTGGTAAAATCCACCTCAGAGAATGGAGGCGAACTAATAGAAGACATGTTCTCATTAATTTTCTCATTTACTGCGGCCCACATGTCATTTGCCATGTCCTCATTAGCATCAATAACTTCATCATTGCATGGGAAGACAAGGCTGGGTGGTGGCAAAATGTCATCTTTTAATGGAGTGTCAATTGGTGCAGACCTTTCGCTCTGAGCTTGTGAAATGAACTCACTTTTCATTTCCCTACTTGATGACACTTCTGGTATGGTTTCTAATGTTGGCTTAAGAGAGGCTGGGCCACGAGGAATAGGTGGTGGTGGTCCCTCAAGTATCGACTGAGCTTCCCTAATGAGTTGCTGATTAACAGCTAGATTGATCTTCTCCTCACGAGGGTTTGGGTATTCTTGAAGCTTTTTGGGTAGCTCTGATAAGGCTGCAATGCGACTTCTATGAGCATCAATGATGGCCTCTAGAGTCTCATTCACTTTATCCACAAAAATAGAACCCCCAGAACTATCCTCAGTCGTACTAGCCTTATCTTGTTTAACACTAGGCTCAGGTTGAGGTTGATGTTCCTCACGCACTTCCTGGGATGTAAAAGTTTTATCCTTTATGTTTTGTTTAGAGGTCTCCTGAGAACTAGAAGTGGATGCACTTTTAGTTTGCTTGTTTCGGTTCTTCTTTCTCCTAGTGGTCTTTTTTCTACTGGACTGTAGGGTCTTGTCCACTAGATTTGTCTTTGCGTCCCTAGTTCGAGGTGTCTCATCAGTTTGCATTTCTGCATTTCGTGTTTGTGATCTAGTCATGACTCTAAGTGGCACGACATCCTCATTCTCAGATGAAGGTGGTGATGGAATTGTGCCTACAAGGTTAAGTGAAACCTTTGGTTGGGAGGTGCCTTCCTCATGTGGTTTCAACAGACAATCCTTCGGAAAGTGTTCGACACAACACCCTAGACAATATCTCTCTATTGGTGGAAACTGTTGTGCTGTTGTATTGGATCTAGATGCTTGCCTTGAGCGATGTGGACAATCACGAGCCCAATGGGGTTCTCCACACTCATAACAGGGGCCCATTGGTTTGGCCTCTACTTTCCTTGGCTGCCATTGACCTGAGGGGCCTGGAGTCCTAGGTTGGTAGCCGCCTAGCAACATTAAAGAGTTTTGTTCCCCTGGTTGAATCTCCACCAGTGCTTGGTTTGGGTATGTGGGACTTTCAAAGATATTATCCTTGGATGAATATGATGTGTATTCTTCTTCCACATAGCCTGGGTTTACCAATTCTCTACACACATTTGAATTGTCATAGTCGACAACCCTCACAGGAGCAGTCCCTGGAGCAGGAGGTTGAGCACCAAGAACAGGTCGTGCTTGTTCTTGTGTCATCGGTGGCTTACGTTCAAAACTAGTATACTGTTGATACATTTGTGGAGCCACTCCACCCCTCGGCTGCTCACGTTCCTGTCTCATTCTCGCAATGCGAGTACATTCCTGTGTGGTATGAGTAAAGTTCCAAGCACAGGCTTGGCACCACTTCTTTGTGGGTTGGTTTGTGACTAGAGGAGAAAAGGTATTACAGTCCTCTGTTTTATGGTCACCGCCACATGCTCCACAAAGATGAGGACCTGTAGGAAGTATACTCCTCATTCTCTGCTGCTGTTGTTGTGGCTGCATGGGTGGACGATAGGTCTGTCCCAATCTCCTTAGTACTAGGTTGGCTATTTGGTCTGGATTTACTAGTGCGCTAGACCCTGAACTTTGATCATCACCCCACTGATTTCTAGGTTTCACCTCAGGGCCAGAACCATCCTGGAACTTGAAGTTATCGGTGAAATCCATAGCATCATGGCAACACTCATTGAAACTTGTATGTTTCTTAGCATAGAGATGTGTATGCAGTGTCGAATTTTTGAGGCCTTTTAAGAAGAGAGAAATTAATCGACTTTGGGCGGGCTTCTCATCTTCTGGGCAACGATTAATGTACTGCTTCATTCTATTTACACAGTCTCTAACACTCTCATTCTCTCCTTGCTTGAAAGAGTAGATATGCGCTACTGTGTCATGTTGAATTCCCATCAAGGAAAAAGCAGCAATGAATCTCTCTTCCAAAACTCGTAAAGAAGTTTTGTCAGAAGCCTCTAATGCCTGAAACCAAGCCAGGGCTTTTCCTTCAAGAGTGAGTCCAAATCCTTCAATTTGAGTATGCTTGTCAGCAACTTGCTCAGCTCGAACTGCTTGCCTAAAAGCTGCTACATGGTCGTATGGATCTCCCGACCCTTCATATTTCTTTACCAATTTCTGAAGAGTTGATGGCCTTACTTGTCGTGAATACTCATCATAGGGCCTACGGCCTCTTACCCTTAGTGGGAATTGTTCCTCTCTTTGGAAAGATGGTACACATGTTTCCAAAATTGGTGTGGGTACCCTATTACCGGCCTCACCAAACCCTTCCAAAGATCTTGTCACCCTCATTTCAGGAGGTGCACTTATAGGAGGCCGAGTTGGCTCTCTTCTCATCCGATTGTCATAGTGGAAAAGATGTTGTTGTGGTGGTGTGACCTGTGGTCGCACATTTGGTGTAGGACGATATCGTGGTGCTAGAGTTGGGCTACTAGCAGAGGTCCACTTAGATGTTGAGGGTCCCTCTCTAGTGAACTCTCGTAGGGGAGGAGCAACAGTTTCTCCAAGAAAGGCTGTCTCTCCTGGTTTGGCTGTATTTGTTGATAACACTTCCATAAATAATGGTTGTCCTTTCCACGTGAGTTCCCGAATCTCCTTCCAATCTAAGGTTCGGTATTCATTGGCCCATTTATCAACTATTCTGTTCATGTGTCCTGCACGCTTCTCAACTACCACCACATAAGCTAGAGGAAGATCCAGCTCTGGCGATTTAGTTGTGGCATAGTATCCCTCTAACGAATCCTTATAGACCTCTTGAAGTGGGTCATCCTGTAAAACCTTTGTCACAGGAATTTGTCGTACAAACTCCCATTGGCATTCAGCCCCCTGATCCAGTTTGCTCTTGCCTTTCCTATCCCTTTCCAAATTTAGATCTACAAGAAGTAAATCATCTATGGATGGCTTTGAGGACTGGGCATTGGATGGTCCAGGCATGTCTGGCTCGATGAGCCAGTCATCTCTAGACTCCCTTGCTCTGGAAAGTTCTGATAAATCTAAGAACTCGGTTTTAGAGAGCTCCCCTAATTTGTCTACCTTTTCTGGATGGTAGGTGACTTCGTAGCGAACACCATCTCCACCCATGTACATGTTACCCTGGTCATTGACTAGAGGTGCTCTATCAAGTTCTGAGAATATGTCGGCTATCTTAACAAGATACCGTTGTTGTGGGTCCCTAAAGATCTCAGCTCCTTGAGCATTTGTGTAGACATATTGGAGTCTCACATTGAATGTTAACCCCATGGTATCGGCTTCAAATGGATTAAAGGATCGTGTGGGTGTCCTATTTTGGGCTACGGGATAACTAGTTGATGGCACTAGATCGTCCATGGACAATGAACTAGTTGTTCTGGAGGAAAGGGTATCGGATTGGGATTCAGTAAGGGTTTCAGCAATATCTGCCAAATTGCCTACCGATTGGGTCCCACTTTCCTGCGTAGGTACTCGAGAAGGTGCCCTAGACTCTACAAGACGTCCCGACCGCAAGTGCATAAGGTCAAATTTTGTTTTGGGTTTTTATGTGTTTCTGTTTCGTTTGTTTTTGGTTTTTGTGTTTTGTTTTTTTTTAATAAAAATATATATATATATATGTATATATATATATATATATTTTTCCCTACCTAACCCCTAAAGGCAACTAAAAAGAATATGTGTAGTGTACTATCTACCCTATTTTTTTTTATTATTTATTTTTTAAATGTTTTTTTTAAATGATTTTATGTTTTTATGATTTTTACTTTTTTTTTAACACAAAAATTATGAATCACAATAAAAAATACTAATTATGCACAAAGTTAAAAAATTTAAAAAAATGCAAGTTAAACTAATTATGCAAAAAATTAAAGAATGAAGAATTACAAATTATGCAAAAAATAGACTCCTAAAAAATCAAAAAATTTTCTTTTGTCTTCTTTTGTTTTTTCCTCCCTTTGTTGGTTTTTATTGTTTGTTTTTTTTTTAACTAATAAATGTTGTGCCTAATTGTAAAAAATATAAATCTACTAATTATGCATGCAATTACAAAAATTCTATAAAAATAAAAATGCAAGATACTTAACTTATGCAAAATTTTAAATGATGAACAATGATTTCAAAATATAAAAATTGTTTTTTTTTCTTTTGTTTTGTTTTGTTTTGTTTTGTTTTGTTTTTTTTAATAACCAAAAGTTAAAACAATGCAAATTACTCTAATTATGCTAAAAATTATAGAAATGAAAAAATAAAAAATATGCACACAATATGGACTCCTAAAAAAAAATAAAAAGAATTTTTTTTATTTTATTTTTTTATTATTTTTTAATATATTTTTTTAATCTCTTTTTTCTTTTTCTTTTTTAATCTCTTTTTTTTTTAAAAAAAAAATTTAATTGTTTTTTTTAAATCTTTTTTTCTCTTTTTTTTTAAAATAAAAAAAAATATTTTTTTTTGTTTTTGTCTTATTTAAAAATACAAAAGAGCATTGAAAAATTAATTAAAAAACAAAAAAATAAAAAATAAAAAAAAAGAAAAATACCACCTACCTTATCCCTCGCCGCTCGGCTTCTCTCGCTCCCGGATTTGTCGCCGGCGCGCACGTGCGTTCCACTTGCTCCGCTTTAGATGCCGCCTCACCTTCTTCTGCTCGCGCTTCCTATTGCCAGTCTCCACACCAACTCTCCACGCCAACGCCGACGCTTCAGCTGCTACCCGCCTCTGCAGGCCACGCCAGCTGCTGCAGCTGCTGCCGTCAACACTGCTGCCACTCTGCGCTCTTGCCTTTGCTCTGCTGTCGGCTATGCCAACGCCGCCCAGCAGCGCCTCCTTTGCTATGCTTTCTTCTCTCGCCTTGATCTTTACTTAGGTGCCGACCATTGTACTCTGTAGTCCACGCTCTCTTGCACTCTTTCGCTGCAGTCAGCAGCACCACTTCCTTCTGCAAACGACGTTCTCTCCCTTGGCTTCATTGCAGTCGGCACTAGCCTCCTTTTCTCTGCTTACTACAGTCGGCATTCCTTTCCTCCACCACGGCTTCACTGCTGCGAACAGCTACCTCTCCAAACTCGCTGTTACCAGCAACAACTGCCAGCATCAAAACCAACCAAAGCAACACCTACCCCTCACCGCATCCAGAGGCGGCAACCATTGCCGACCATTTCGCCTCAAAGCTGCCATGTCAGTATATAAAATATATATATTTATATATATATTTTGTTTTAAAAGCCACCTTCGTTGTCATCTACACGCCGGCTACGTATATAGATATATATATATATATATATATATATATATATATATCTAGTGTTTGGCCGCCTACACTTAGCTTTTCAGCTGGCCGCCTCACAGCCACATGAAATAGATATATATATATGTATATATATATCTATTTCTTTCTTTGATATGCTTGATGGAAGCGCCTCCCCACACCACAACAACACAATCAAAACAATAGAAGAAAGGTCGCCTTTTACGCTTTCAACCTACCTCTCTCCTCTCTTCCTTAAGCGGACTTCATGCTTGGGAGTCTATGGAGCTTGCATAAGCTATGGAAGAGCTTAGCAATGCACCTCTTTTCTTTTTTCTTTTTTTACTAATCACGTGTTAACGAAGAGCATGAAAGAATGAAATGACAAAAAACAATGAAGGTAAGCATAATGAACGGTACTTGAAAAGCAATAAACAATAAAACATAAAAAAAACAATGCGGGAGAAACCTCAACCGCTCAATGGTTTACCTTATCCACTCACACCGGGATCACACACCCAAACTTAACCTAATCACTCAATGGTTTTGCAACCAAAAGAGGAAATAGTGGTGGTTTCCACACACTCTCAACCGGATTTGAGTCTTCTCCCCGGCAACGGCGCCAATGGAGAGACGGAAAACTCTCTCTCTTGTAGTAAGAGGAGTACGATCCACACTAAGCTCACTCCAATGGGATTTGCATCCCTTTCGGAGCTAGGGATTCGACCCGTACCGGTGCACAAGAGCTTATCCACAAATGGAGAGAATGCTCATGGCTACCATCACTTGACACTAGACTAAGCATGCACACAAGCTCAACTTGTCCTCATTCCTACACACCCCTTCATTCACAAATACAAGCAAGAGGAATACAATCACTATGCACTCAAGCAAAGAGAAAGACCTCACTCCACTCCTATCTTCCTACAAGCATGCATACATTCAAGCATCAAGCTTCCATGAAAGCTTCAAATCAATCCATGTACTCAAAAATGAAATACTAAAAGCATGCATAAGAGTAAAATGATTAGAGTAGAGGATGAGAATGACTCATGACATTGCTAATGATTCAATGAAGAGATTTATCTCATACAAAGATGTAGATGGGGTGAGAGAAGAGTCTTCACCTCTATGGAGAAGAGGGAGAGTAGGTCTCTCAAAGGAGCTCTTGCATGAACTAAGCCCAAAGTGTGTCTAAGCTCTCAAATGAGCCACCTTTTATACAAAAATTCTAGGACTCCCATAAGTCCCCATGTGGGATTATTATCAAACCCTCTCCCACATTCATCTACAAAGTGGAACTCTTTTCAAGAGCCCTAAGTATCGTTTTTGTTGCATCCTGGTATTGATCTTCATTTGCAAGCAACAACAGGGTTGACTTGATCGGATTGAGTGGTGCCTTTATTTACCTACCGTGGTTGTAGCCGCGTGCAACCTATCATAATAAAGGTGGTATTTTGGCTGATGCACATTTCAGATGCTGCTAGGTGGCTTGGAACTGAATCATCGAGGAAGTTAACCGGATCAGAGGGACCCATAAAGCCTTTTTTACCTCTTAGACTGTAAACTATTTCTTGCTCTCGATCGAAGAGCCTCTGGGGCCGACCGGTCTTAAAATCACTTGCTGAATCCCATCATCTTGATTTGGTCACGTTGATCATTACCTATCGAGGTGTCGCGTAGCCGACCCATGGGATGACCGAACGGATTGTGAATTAGCTCGACCGAAAGGCGGCCCGGGGAGCGATGCGAAAAGAGAATGCATGCGTGTCATAGACAGGACTCCCTGCTTGTCGGTTTGGGCAGCTGTTGAGCTTGATTTATGGCTGTCCCTTCATTCAATAAGTCAATGGTTAACCCAGGGGGGGAGAGGGGACCAATCTTGGAGGAATTGGAACCACCACCATAAGTCCCAATAAGCAGAGAGTGGCCGAAGGCCGGGGAGGAATAGGGTCGGGAGTTGCGATCAACTACAGCCTTGTACCATCCCGAATCATGTGGAGGAATTGCTTTATCCCACTTCATGAGAGAAAGCTATTAGCAGAACGAATTAAATCTTAACCAATGAAGCAATGCACTCGCCAAAAAGAGTGATAAGCTAAAGAAACGAAAAAGTCAGCTGATAACACATAACATTTATTCCCCGCCTTAGGCACTCACAACAAGCCCAGTCATGACACCCGTTGGTTGGCATTTTTAGGATAGCGATTCCCTACCCACTCATGACGGGACGAAAAGATATTCTCACCCTGAAAATGATTTTCCTCTTTCTTATTCTCACTCTTGAAATTGTCAAAATTCCTATATTACTAAACGAGAAAATCACGTATTATAGAGAAGACGAACGTGACAGGAGCCCTCCTCGAGTCCCGAGATTTGGTGCTTATCAGCACGCACCAAATCCCGGTCTTTCGTATGAAGTCCAAAGTTTTCTTCTTTCCCGCCTCTATCGTAGAAAATTTCGAAACCAAGGAAAATTCCGAAACCAAGGTTCTGGGACTCGACCCAACGGCCCGGTCTTAGGTTCAAAGTGGCCATTCCATTAACCCATATTTTTCCAACCATCAGAAAGAAGCGTTTTTCCTAGAGCTTCTGATTGATTGAAACAGAAAATAAACGCCTCACTTTTTGAGTTATAAATAGACTTTTCGATGCAAGAAACACCAAAGGTTTAGTTAAAGGGTCGTGGTGATGGGTAGAAGATTCTTACTAAGTATCCTATCTATGGCGCTGCTATCGCAGAGTGAGGCTATACTCGGCTTGGGATGGGTTTAGCCGCTCATCCCGATGTAACAAAGCCACACTGAGGGCGCTGTACCATATCCCCCGTGTAGCTGCCCCGTCCTATTATGTCTGCCACCACAGAAGGGAGTGCCATTTGATTGGGGCCAGATTCTATATGATCCAAGGTCCATATTAGATATAACAGTAAGATTGGGTGGATCAGTGCTATAATGGCTATGTTGGTATTTCTGCAACACGAAGGCAAGCTTATCACTCGCCCGTGTCTGTGGTACACTTCTAACTTCGATAAGAAGCAATAGTTGTTGGCCACGGGAACTGATAACACCAATGTGTGTGATCCTTTGAGATCGAACGCAATGAAGTTAAAACTCACTATTCACATCCTTGGAACGACAGATCCTCTGGCCAGCAGAGCGCTTCTTATGCCTAACTTTTAAGGGGAAAGGGAAGTTGTTTTCTGAAATACGAATAAACAAACCCCGAAGCTTTTCTTCGAGCTTCTCCCGTTTGGAACATTCGATTCGTAGCTCTTCTCCGAGCTCATGTAGCTTCCGCAGCTTTTCTTTGAGCTTCTCATGTTTGGAACGTTCGGTTCGTAGATCTTCTTCGATCTTATGTAGCTTCTGTTCTAAGGCACTGATTTGGTTGTGCTAGCGGTTCATTGCCAGGGCTCAAGGCCAACTCCTGATTGTCCATATATCGCTTTAGATCATAGAACATACTCAAAGGTGAACTGATTTGGGTTTTCGGTTCGCTCTCATCTGGTATTGATGGCTTGTCAGTCCCATTGATTGGCTTGCCAGCCCCAGGCGTGCCTGGCCTTCGCCCTTTGACTCGTGATTTTGGCGCCTCCTCGATTGGCAGGGTTTTAGGTTCGCTCTCCTCTAGCATTGATGGCTGCGAAGTGATCGGAAGGGTTTCCGGTTCTCTTTTATCTTCAACCTTTTTAGGTAAAGTATCCACCCATCTACCGTATTCATCAACCACGAGGTTTCTTTTGGTTGACGGGTCAATACCCAGATTTAACATGATCTTTGCACGGTAAACACAGAGTTGTGGCCAATTGACACGGAAGTTGGCTGAGACAGTGCATTTAGTTACTCGACCGATGTCCTTATATTGTTCCATGAACCATTTCAGGTCGACCTTATCCTTGGCCAACATCCCCTTTGTTTTACGGACTACGTTTGAGCCTTCTAAATCTGGCTGTCCACCACACTTTACTTGTAGCGAAATTTCGTATCTTTGGACGACAAAGAGAATTTGGTTTTGCATTATTCTCGAGCTACCCGCCCGGAGCAGGTAAGCCACACCATTTGCTCAGGGTTGGTGCTAAGATCGGACAGATAGAGAGCTCTGTGGCTCTAGCTCAAAGAGGTTTCATAAGCTGCGGTTTTAGTTGTATCTAGCACATAATTGTCCAGAGATTTGAACCTAATAATTCGCGACTGTTTAGGAGTGGACTTGAACCACTGACCTAAGGATTTTCAGTCCTTTTCTCTAACCAACTGAGCTACCTAAACCGTGAGAAGAGTCACTACCAACTATTACGTAGTCATCATAACCCTCTT
Organism: Cibotium barometz; assembly: GCF_041138505.1. Taxonomy (NCBI): domain Eukaryota; kingdom Viridiplantae; phylum Streptophyta; class Polypodiopsida; order Cyatheales; family Cibotiaceae; genus Cibotium; species Cibotium barometz. The sequence continues at coordinate 23,140,414 of NC_141049.1, forward strand.
TGATTGCCAAAGAAGCAGCCAATTCATTTTGCATCTTCTAGCAATTGGAGATCGTATGCGCTACGCACTGTGGGTTCGAATCCCAGCTTTTTCATATCCTTGTGGGTTTGGGGCACTTTTACCCTTCCCTGGGTCCAGGCTCAGTAGTTCGGCTTTGCTCTCAAAACCTTTCTTTAGGCCTAGTTGTTCGGATAAATTCGTATCCTCATCTGGATACGAACCCTGCCGGCCTTGGTCTCTTCTCCATAAGCCGAACCACCAACGTCAAGGCGAGATCACATTGGTCCAGTCCCCGGAAGCCCAGTGGAAGGGTGAGGTAAGGTGCATCCACTCAGATAGCATGGGGAGGTCGAATGACTGCGGCCATGTCAATCCGCCGCTAGCAATTGTCTAGCTTCTGTTACCAACTGAAACCCCCACCGGTTTCATTTCATCGGGAACCCTTTGATGGGTTCACCGTCTTCTGACTTTACCTACTAGATAATAGATAACCGGTTTACCTACTAGATAATAGATAAGATGAATGATTTGGAGTAGCCACTAGAAGAGATCTTTACCTACTAGATAAGTAGCGTTAATCGCGCCGATAAGTAGTACGATCCGGACAGAGTACTGAAAGACTAGATAAGTCGCGCTAATCGCTAAAGACTAGAGCGGGTTACTCCAAATGATCTGCACCTTACAAGATGCTTAAGCCACCACCTGCAACGCTAGATAAGTATGCGAGAAGCCATTCGGCCGATAAGTATGCAGCCAGACCGATAAGTATGCAGTCGGGACCGTCCCGAACCCCACCCCGATAAGCAGTTGGTTACGATACTGTTCCATCGTCGAAAAAGGGGTGCTATTCTCACCAATTGTTCCCGGTTCACCTCGTGAGGTTACTTCCCATTCTTAAGGATGGATTATTATACGATAATCTTCGTTTGCTTTTTTACTGGTAAAGAAGGAAAAAGTTTCTGGCCGATACCAGATTTGCATCTGAAGGCAATAGCATATACGATTTGAAACCCGGGGTCCGGGCTATCGAACCACGTCTCCCGAAAATTATCAGTACATATGGCAGAAAACGCTTTTCACATATCGAGGTCAGAATGGGATCGGGTGTTCCGCGTCTTACTAGGATGCCCGGACGGAACGAACACGCTTGATTAATGAACAAAAGAGTGCTAACGACAAAAGCACCGAACAGAGAAAGTGCAAATACAGCTGGTACAACGCCTTTGATCGTTCAATCGCTACCAACCCCACAAGGAGGTCATCAATTCGCAGGTGGTTATTAAGTAAAAGGTGTAATATGAATGGCTACGCTTTTTTGAATATTCATGGATTATTATACGATAATCTTTGTTTGCTTTTTTACTGCGCCAAAACCACCGTAAAGAAGAGAAAGCTATGAATACAAGAGAGAATCTCACGAACACATGGGAATGGAACGCATGAAAGAGCTCATTTCTTTTTCAGGTAGTACTTGTTTCAAAGGTGCAGTTCTGGGGAAGGGCGTTGGGGTGGCCATCACGCGTGAAGAGCACGTTACGACCCGTTGGCCCCAAGCTCCATGGTGGGTAAGCGGTAAACCCAACTCCACCCACCCGAAGGACAGTAAGGGCATTAAGACCGAAGTTGGTGTAGCGCTAGCCAGAGCGTAAGTCAACGAGTCCCGTTATAGGCTCCCCTCCGGCGGCGGGGCATGCACGGGGAGATGCATGGGCGCAGCTACTGGGATCATGGTATGCCAGGTTCCTGTCGTGGTAGGAAGTAGCGGCCCTCTACCATCCTCAAGATGTGGCTACGCCATCGTATTTATACGTACAGTTAAGAGTCTAGGGGGCGAAATGGCTGGAGCACGGGAAAATAACGATCTCCGCCAGAGCTTTTGGGGATTTCCTCAAGGCTCCGCGATCTTTTGCAAACCCCATGTCCAATATCGTATGGCAGATACTAGTTGTATGGCGGGTATTAAGGGAAGCAGAAGCTTTCACTGAAGGGTAGAGATTCGATGGGTTAAGAATGAGCTAGGGGAACATACAAACCTTTGTCGCATTGTGAGTGACCCCAATGTCGTTCGGGCAGCTTATGAGCGCCCCAGGTCAACCCCTGAGAATTTGGCTCCAGGCGGAGACGAAGGAAGGGAACCCCAGAGTTTTCTGGCAAAACCGGAGTGGTTAAACCCCCGAATCTTTGATCGATGGGTTAATGAGACTTGCCAAGCTATTCGGGATGAAAGTTTCGAGGGAGTTCAACCCGCTCGACGTGTCGTGATATCAGAGCCTGAGAAAACTGGAAGGCCGCAACGCATAACTTCACCGAGGGACAGGTCGTGTAGGAAGCTGTTCGAATAGCTCCAGAAGGCGTATATGAAAGTACCTTAAAGGATTACTCGCATGGGTTCGGGCCGAACAGAGGGTGTCACATGGGACTGGAGTTCATAACAAAAAAATGGACAAGCATCTCTTGGTTGTTAGAGCTCGACATCGAGAAAGGTTACGATTCCATTGATTAGAACATCCCTAAGTCTTCCATTGAACGAAGGATGGAAGATCCTGGGTTCATGCTTCTGCTAGACCGTCTTTCTGAGGCGAGTCTAATGGGGGGTGAGCGAGGAAGGCCTAACCCGAATGAAGGAGTACCGCAGGGGAGTATCGTTTCGCCCCCTCTATGTAACATCCACCCCCATGAGCTAGACGTGTTCATTGATTCATTGGTTAGACAATATGACACTACCAAGACCTGTAAGCTCCGCAGAAGGAATAGGGCATATCCCCGCTTTGAAGCCAATCAGCATATTATGAAACTCCCTCCCTGGAAGGGAATATCGATCGTAGTTATGGCCAAGAGGGCGGCTAGAAAGGCGGGCATCTCCCCGTTCAAGGACCCCAAATCCATTCGGGTGAAATACGTGCGTTACGCAGACGACTCATTGCCAGGAATTGCCGGTTACGTGAATTTGGTGAGAGGGATTTGGGACAAAATTACCGAATTCTTGTGAAATCAGCTACGGTTAGAGGTAAGCATGGCGACTAGAGCAAAGCATATTGCTTTTGGAAAAGCTACCTTTTTTGGGTATGCATATTAAGGTGCCCTCGATCAAGAATTGGCCTTGAATCTCCTCGAAACAATGCGTATTAAGGTGCCCTCGATCAAGAATTGGCCTTGAATCTCCTCGAAACAATGCGAGTGGCGCCTGAGAGTGAGAAACACGGCTCGCTATATGGCTGAGATCCGTGAGAAGCGGCTCGGGGTGGCTCTCAGGAAGAGAGCTGTGACCATGTTGGCGAGAGCTTTGCGGAGCGCCCGGAGACCCTTCGAGGGATTAATCGGCCAGTCAGCTCTCTTGCTCCCTTCTCAAACGGGAAACCTGGCGTCTTTTCGTAGCCGAATTACCCGAGGATGGGGGGCGAGGCAGGAAAGTGCCTACAGTCTCAGGGGGAAACTCTGGAAGGGAGGGGATAGAACCACGAGACCGAAGGTCAAGTGGTCACCACCACGAGACCGGAGGGAGAGGGCCGAAGGCCGGGTTCCCTAACGGGCGGGAACTCTAGCAACTCGGCGCTCCATCCCTGGCCCTGGAGAAGCGCTTTTGCGCGCTCCGCTCTGAAGGGTATCCCTCTCCTGAATGGAATGAGGTAAAGGAACGCCTGCCGCGCTTACCTCGTACTTGCCTCGTCTTCCGAGGTTCGGGAAAGCGGCCAGGAGCTAAGAAAGCGGCAAGTGCTTTATCCTCCTTTCTCCGGGCCAGAGGGGGTCTCCCGGGGAAGGGATCCTTCGGGTCCCCAAGGGAGACCCGACCCGGGCACTTTCCCCGTGCAATTTCTTGAAAAAAAAGCCTCATGCTTTGTTTCCGAGGGGTACAGAGAAATACAATTACGTTCCACTACAGGTTCTAGCTCTGAAGAAGCAAATCTACCATAAATCAAGGCAAGCTGAGAGGTCTCGTATCGCCCCCGGAAACCCTACTCAACGGAGGATCGGGAAATCCATTCCACCCGGATGGGATCTGATGGTACAATGCCGTCGGTCGCGGAATGCTGCAGTATTATCATATTCGCGATAATTTTCACTTGGTGAAGGCAATAGTGGATTATAATATCCAATGGCCCGCCATCCCCGTTTCGGCGGGTAGGCACAAGTCAGGAAATAATTCAGAGGTTCAGTAGAAACCTGGAGTATGTAGGTAAAAGAGACAGAAAGATCTCGTTGATGCCTTCAGCTGGGATCAGAAGCTCGGGGAAGGGTGTGAATGTGAAAGTTCAGATCATCGGTGAATTCAAGTCTCTCAACCCTAACTGGATTCGCTTCCCCAAGCAACTCCGGACCAACCTAGCCAGTGCCGTGCTGGGACGCAAGAACTTGGACATTGAGATTTATCACGTCCGTAAGTTAGTGAGACATCTCGACCATTTTCGTGAGGTCCAAGCGGTGAACTTTGGGATAAATAAAGACTATCAGGCCTGGCTGCCATTCAGTCGGCACCGAACCGAAAGCAGATCCCTCTCCTCCAGGTCCACTTCAAGACATACGCCATCATGTTCACAGGAGCTGGAGAAACTCAAGTTAAGGAACCTCTACACACCAACGTCGTGGTTGCCGAACTACCTCAACTAAATCTATCGAACGAACTAGGTCAATCCAAAACATAAAAATTACCAACCGTATTCCTTACCTTTGGACAAAGATCCACTACTCATAGCGGTGGGTAACGTCTAATCGCACCGTCCCACCCCAGCTATGTTAGGCCACACGTTAGATAGCATCCCAGCGGACTGGATTAACTAAGTCCAAGAGGAACTGAGAACGGAGAAATTTCCTTATGGGCGAGGCCTTCCTCCTCATGGACAGAGCGAATCCCAACCCTTGAACGTAATCCCGGATGAGATCGTTCTCGAAGCACCGAGGATGATCTTGGAAGTGGTATATGAACCGACATTCAGCAAAATGTCGCACGGGTTCCAATCGAGAAAATGGTGTCGTACTGCACTCGAAAGCATACGCACCAATTTCAAAGCCGCTATGTGGGCAATTAGGGGAGGCACAAGCAACTGCTATGGCACCATCAATTCGCGTATACTAACCGAAATCATAGGGAGAAGGATCGGAGACAATAAATCGATGAGACTTATCCGAAGAACACTACGCGCGGGCAAATGCGGATTCAACACCACAAAGGCAGCCTGTTGGCTAGGGCCCCGAAGGTGAAAGGTAATTTAGGTTGCCCGCTTTGTTCGCAAAAAAAAAGAGATTCTGCAGGGGAATAACATATCCCCGATACTGGCAAGTATCTACCATAACGAGCTTGATTGATGGGTGATAGAAAAAATCCAGAGATTTAACCGTGGCGGGGAAAGGCCCGTAGGATAGGAAACGTGAAGAGTTTTCTAGAAAAAAAATAGCAAGTGGATGAAAATCACCTTCAGGCTGAGGTACGCTCGGAAGAAAGGACAAGCTCAATGGGTAGCGGAATTGGAAAGTCGACAGAAACAGACACCCGCCTACGATAATGAACGACAAGGACTTCCGACGACCAAAACATGTTCGTCATGTAGACAATTCTATCATCGGAGTAACCGCTCCACTGTCAAAAGCAAAGCAGCCGGAAGCAGAGATGGCAGAACTCCTGAGAGAGCGCCCGGAATGGAAGGGAAAAACAAAAATTACTCACCTGTGCGGCGGAGAAACCCCATTCCTAGGAACAACCATTAGCCTGAAGGGAACTCATATCGAGCGGGGCTCCGAGCAAAGAATCAGCTCTATTATATGAAAACCAAGAATTGCGTCCGTCTACATGAAAGCTTCTGTAGATAGAGTAATCACTAGACCGTACAAGATACACATGCCATCACAAGGGGGGCGAAAACCCGAATCTATAACAACACTAAAGGGTAATAGCCATGACTAAATCATACAGTATTACAACTACATCATTATGGGCTTTTTTCGTTATCATTCTCTCGCAGATAACTGGTCAGATTTATCGTCACGTCCTGGGCTGTTTATTTACTCGAGTCGTGTACGTACTTCGGCAGCCAGGCATAAGTCTAGGCCTCGGAAACTCTTCCGCAAATATAGTCAGTGGCCTGGCAAACACTATAAATATACCGATCAAAGACAGAGAGTTGGGGATCGACCACTTATCTAAGCTATAGAAAACGGTGGTATGGAGCGCACTAGAGAGGGCAGTCAGGTTGCATCCCCAATATGCAAATGCGAGCAAGGCCAGGAAAGAAATCTTAGATACATACTTTATACTTTAACAGATGGAAGGTAACCCACCGAGGTGCCGAGGTCCTTATCTTAAATATCGCTACCAAACCCCCAAAACAGAGGGGCACAAAGTGCTCATGAGGGGGTACAATCTCATATCGAATAAGAGGGAACCGATGAGGTTTCACTTGGGGGGCAGTGACTTCAAGCGTTGCTCAAATTGCGGATGCGGTACACGCCCGCCGCCCAAGAGAGAGATCCATCCCCGGATGGCAAGATTCCACCCGAATTTTATCGGGAACAATAGAATCGGCCCGGCACTATATCCTGGTTGTGCTATGGGAGAGTCTTCTAGAGATCATGGAATGCACGCATTAGTCATCTATGATGATCCCAGTAAGTAATCAGTGGCATATTGATAAATGTCATTATCGCGCCACGTTGACCACCAGGTTGTGAGGTTTCCCTTGGAGATGTCTCCCATTCATATCTCTGTTCATCGGAAAGAGCTGCCAAAAGGTTAGACTAGACTGGTGCAGGTAGCTCGATCGCTTCACTCGTCATTGAAACATAAGCTGAAGACGTTTCTGTTTATACTCTTATCAATGTCATTCTCATTACATATGGATGAATCTCCCTGGAAACTGAACCTTTCTATCGCGGAGTTTGGCTCGTTACTAACGTAGGATTACTCGTTAGTTGCGTTGGGTCTGCTGCTTAGCCGAAAGCTATGAAAGCACTTTGTGGCACCTTAAAATTGGAGCCGACATAACATTGTGAAGTTGCCGCTTCTGCGTAATCTGGGTCAGACCCCGATCCCGCTACTTAGTATTCGCCACATCGCGGCGCTAGGCTTACCGAGGTACCTAAATAACCATAATATTCCCCAATCCCTATCGAATGACAGATTGTGGTCATCCCCGCGGCGGTCATTGGGTTCCTGGACTAGATCCCTTTGACACAAATCGCTTAATATGAAAAGGAACTCCTTGACAAAATCAAACCACACATACTTGAGGGTATCAAGGAGTAAAAGCTATTGAGTGAAGAGGTATAGAAAAATCTGGCTACATTCTGCTAAAGAATTGCCAGTTCTCTATCATCAGTAACAACTGGTTTATTCTAGCTCAAGAGATGGGGAAGGAGGCCCCCTCACGTAATTACTAAGGAGACCCTCCCTTCCGTGGGAGCTCCCGGCAGGGCGGGTGAGCGGGTAATGGGAATCGAATGAGATAGATCACCCATAGGTGGTTTGCCTCCTATAACAGATATTTCACGGATAGGTCCTTAGCAACCTCCACCAGGTTGCTTCATGCGGGGCAGGACCAATAAAAAGGACTCCTCGGCCATCAACCCGCAACCCTCTTCCGCCCATCTATTTACTGCATAAATTTCCTTGGTATAAATTCCTAGTTGATTCGGAAATTAGCTGAGAGAGATCAATCGCGGGGTGGAGTAAATGGCCAACTCGTCAGGCTCATGACCTGAAGACTACGGGTTCGAACCCTGCCCCCGCACTACATGCTATCAGCAGTAAAAAAGCAAACGAAGATTATTGTATGATAATCCATGCTTAAGAATGGGAAACGTTCCCGTCCTGCAGTTCGGTAGGAAAGCAGTAAAAAAGCAAACGAAGATTATCGTATAATAATCCATGCTTAAGAATGGGAAGTAACCTCACGAGGTGAACCGGGAACAATTGGTGAGAATAGCACCCCTTTTTCGACGACGAAAAAGGATCGTAACCAACTGCTTATCGGGGTGGGGTTTACGGAACAGGATCGTAACCAACTGCTTATCGGGGGTGGGGTTTGGGACGGTCCCACGACTGCATACTTATCGGTCTGGCTGCATACTTATCAGCCGAATGGCTTCTCGCATACTTATCTAGCATTGCAGGTGGTGGCTTAACCATCTTGTAAGGTGCAGATCATTTGGAGTAACCCGATCTAGTCTTTAGCGATTAGCGCGACTTATCTAGTCTTTCAGTACTCCGTTCGGATCGTACTACTTATCGACGCGATTAACGCTACTTATCTAGTAGGTAAAGATCTCTTCTAGTGGCTAGTCCAAATCATTCATCTTATCTATTATCTAGTAGGTAAACCGGTTATCTATTATCTAGGAGGTAAAGTCAGAAGACGGTGAACCCGTCAAAGGGTTCTCGATGAAATGAAGCCGGTGGGGGTTTCAGTTGGTAACAGAAGCTAGACAATTGCTAGCGACGGATTGACGTGGTCGCAGTCATTCGACCTCCCCATGCTATCTGAGTGGATGCACCTCACCTCACCCTTCCACTAGGCTTCCGGGGACTGGACCAATGTGATCTCGCCTTGACGTTGGCGGTCCGGCTTATGGAGAAGAGACCAAGGCCGGCAGGGTTCGTATCCAAATGAGGATACGAATTTATCCGAACAACTAGGCCTAAAGAAAGGTTTTGAGAGCAAAGCCAAACTACTGAGCTTGGATCCGGGGAAGGGTAAAAGTGCCCCGAACCCACAAGGATACGAAAAAGCTGGGATTCGAACCCACAGTGCGTAGCGCATACGATCTCCAATTGCTAGAAGATGCAAAATGAATTGGCTGCTTCTTTGGCAATCAAAGAGGGTAATGATGACTACGTAATAGTTGGTAGTGACTCTTCTCACGGTTTAGGTAGCTCAGTTGGTTAGAGCAAAGGACTGAAAATCCTTAGGTCAGTGGTTCAAGTCCACTCCTAAACAGTCGCGAATTATTAGGTTCAAATCTCTGGACAATTATGTGCTAGATACAACTAAAACCGCAGATTATGAAACCTCTTTGAGCTAGAGCCACAGAGCTCTCTATCTGTCCGATCTTAGCACCAACCCTGAGCAAATGGTGTGGCTTACCTGCTCCGGATGGGTAGCTCGAGAATAACGCAAAACCAAATTCTCTTTGTCGTCCAAAGATACGAAATTTCGCTATAAGTAAAGTGTGGTGGACAGCCGGATTTAGAAGGTTCAAACGTAGTCCGTAACAAAGGGGATGTTGGCCAAGGATAAGGTCGACCTGAAATGGTTCATGGAACAATATAAGGACATCGATCGAGTAACTAAATGCACTGTCTCAGCCAACTTCCGTGTCAATTGGCCACAACTCTGTGTTTACCGTGCAAAGATCATGTTAAATCTGGGTATTGACCCGTCAACCAAAAGAAACCTCGTGGTTGATGAATACGGTAGATGGGTGGATACTTTACCTAAAAAGGTTAAAGATAAAAGAGAACCGGAAACCCTTCCGATCACTTCGCAGCCATCAATGCCGGAGGAGAGCGAACCAGAAACCCTGCCAATCGAGGAGGCACCGAAATCACGAGTCAAAGGGCGAAGGCCAGGCACGCCTGGGGGGGTTGGCAAGCCAATCATCAATGGGGCTGGCAAGCCAATCCATGGGACTGACAAGCCATCAATACCGGATGAGAGCGAATCGGAAACCCAAATCAGTTCACCTTTGAGTATGTTCTATGATCTAAAGCGATATATGGACAATCAGGAGTTGGCCTTGAGCCCTGGCAATGAACCGCTAGAGCACAACCGAATCAGTGCCTTAGAACAGAAGCTACATAAGATCGAAGAAGATCTACGAACCGAACGTTCCAAACGTGAGAAGCTCGAAGAAAAGCTGCGGAAGCTACATAAGCTCAGAGAAGAGCTACGAATCGAACGTTCCAAACATGAGAAGCTCGAAGAAAAGCTTCGGGCTTTGTTTATTCGTATTTCAGAAAACAACTTCCCTTTCCCCTTAAAAGTTAGGCATAAGAAGCGCTCTGCTGGCCAGAAGATCTGTCATTCCAAGGATGTGAATAGTGAGTTTTAACTTCATTGCGTTTATCAATCGATCTCAAAGGATCGTACACGTTGGTGTTATTAGTTCCCGTGTGGCCAACAACTATTGCTTCTTATCGAAGTCAGAAGTGTACCGCAGACACGGGCGAGTGATAAGCTTGCCTTCGTGTTGCAGAAATACGAGCATAGCCATTACAGCACTGATCCACCCAATCTTATTGTTATATCTAATATGGACCTTGGATCATATAGAATCTGGCCCCAATCAAATGGCACTCCCTTCTGTGGGGCAGACATAATAGGACGGGGCAGCTATAGGGAGCGACACGGGAGATATGGTACAGCGCCCTCAGTGTGGCTTTGTTGCATCGGGATGAGCAGCTAAACCCATCCCAAGCCGAGTATAGCCTCACTCTGCGATAGCAGCGCCATAGATAGGATACTTAGTAAGAATCTTCTACCCATCACCACGACCCTTTAACTAAACCTTTGGTGTTTCTTGTATCGAAAAGTCTGTTTATAACTCGAAAAGTGAGGCGTTTATTTTCTGTTTCAATCAATCAGAAGCTCTAGCGAAAACGCTTCTTTCTGATGGTTGGAAAAATATGGGTTAATGGAATGGCCACTTAACCTAAGACCGGGCCGTTGGGTCGAGTCCCAAAACCTTGGTTTCGGAATTTTCTATGATAGAGGCGGGAAAGAAGAAAACTTTGGACTTCATACGAAAGACCGGGATTTGGTGCGTGCTGATAAGCACCAAATCCCGGGACTCGAGGAGGGCTGCTGTCACGCCCGTCTTCTCTATAATACGTGATTTTCTGGTTTAGTAATATAGGAATTTTGACAATTTCAAGAGTGAGAATAAGAAAGAGGAAAATCATTTTCAGGGTGAGAATATCTTTTTGTCCCGTCATGAGTGGGTAGGGAATCGCTATCCTAAAAACGCCAACCAACGGGTGTCATGACTGGGCTTGTTGTAAGTGCCTAAGGCGGGGAATAAATGTTATGTGTTATCAGCTAACTTTTCGTTTCTTTAGCTTATCGCTCTTTTTGGCGAGTGCATTGCTTCATTGGTTAAGATTTAATTCGTTCTGCAAATAGCTTTCTCTCATGAAGTGGGATGAAGCAATTCCTCCACATGATTCGGGATGGTACAAGGCTGTAGTTGAACGCTGCTACTTAAGTTCGTCAAACTCCCGACCCTATCCCTCCCCGGCCTCCGGCCCCTCTCTGCTTACCGGGACTTATGGTGGTGGTTCCAATTCCTCCGAGATTGGTCCCCTCTCCCTGGGTTAACCATTGACTTATTGAATGAAGGGACAGCCATAAATCAAGCTCAACAGCTACCCAAACCGACGGGCAGGGAGTCCTGTCTTTGACATGCATGCATTCTCTTTTCGCATCGCTCCCCGGGCCGCCTTTCGGTCGAGCTAATTCACAATCTGTTCGGTCATCCCATTGGTCGGCTACGCGACGCCTCGATAGGTAATGATCAACGTGACCAAATCAAGATGATGGGATTTAGCCAGTGATTTTAAGCCCCGCCGGCCAGAGGCTCTTTGATCGAGAGCAAGAAACAGTTTACAGTCTAAGAGGTAAAAAAGGCTTATATGGGTCCCTCTGATCCGATTGACTTCCTCGATGATTCAGTTCCAAGCCACCTAGCAGCATTTAAAATGTGCATCAGCCAAAATACCACCTTTATTACGATAGGTTGCACGCAGCTACAACCACGGTAGGTAAATAAAGGCACCACTCAATCCGATCGAGTCAACCCTGTCATGCCAAGCTGCGCTTTGTCCCTTTGTCTTTCTCCCTTGACAGCACCCTTCGGGGAGAGCACGACAATCCCACTGCCTGACAAGGTGGCCGAGGACTTTAGTAAGCTCTGCGCCTCCTCAGGGCTAGTGCAAGGTCTGGGGCCGTGACATACTGCCCTTGAGCCGGACCCTGTCCAGTGACAGCCTGGTAAAGGAGCAGGGTGGCTAGCAATAGAAACCACCAACCATCGAGCCACAACCAGTCAGCCAGCTCCCTTCCACTAGCTTGCCGCCCGTCAAGAGATCTAAGGTCCAGTTGCCAGCAACCCCCGTGAGATTGGAGCCTTGCCTACGTCCAAGAGTGGTGCAAATAAATAAAGAAAGAAATTCAAACGTTGGTTGGTCGTGAGAAAAGGCAATATCGAACAGCCCCAATGTAACACCCTTGTCGAGATATAGAAATTGAAATAGAAATCATTTTCTATTTATAAGGGGTACCCCAGTCCCAGCCAAGGCTATTTGGAAGCAGGTCATTCATTGTTGGATGCTCAGGCCTCGCAATGCTTGGAAGCAGGCCTTCCTCGACCGGCCGGGGAAGTGACATCACTTCTTCGACTACTTGTTTTGTTGTCCGAAGTCTGGTATATTTCCTTCCAATGCCCTAGCTGGTGGCAGGAAGCTGGGTTCTTTCACAGGTGGCTGGTGGCTTCCTGCGGTCTCCCATTGACTACCGGCACTTTCTTTTGCATCAGGGTAAGGTGTGCTCCCTGCAGCCTCGACTGATCGATTATCCAGATGGCACGAGGATTTTCATTTCCAAGGGGCGGAACAGCCAAACACTATTCCTACTAGGGGGACAAAAACCATCTACACACCAACCAAGCCCACAAATATCATAGATTTTAAGAAAAAATGCTATAAATTTATCAAATCCAAGAGCATATCCCATATACGGGGATCAATTGCTTTTGTTAAGAAACTCTTAATGAAATTGGATAAGGAACGTAATAAGCTTAAATCGGCTGCTGCAGGTGAGGACCCGAACGACTCTTTGTTTTTATGTGATACGCTCTTAGTCCCAAAACCTGTTGTCTCAGACCTTGACTTACCTAAAAAGACGGAATCCGTTCATCCCGTTTCTATTCAAACTCCTTTAAAAGAATCTTTGCCTGTGCCTGTGCCTTTGGAGAATGTGTCTGCTGAGGGTCAATCGCCCTCAGCCCCCTGTGAAGATGATTTAGTTCTACAAGAAAAAGAAAAAGCGGATTTACCCGTTTAATAGGCATGAACACCTAACGTGTCTGGGTAATACAATACAAGCATGAACCCCTTATCTGCCGAGGAGGAGTTATCGCAGGCATGAAAAAACCCATCTGTCCGGGTATATATAGGCATGAAAAACCCATCTGTCCGGGTATATATAGACATGAAATCCTGAAAAAAACACGATTCAAATAATTCATTCAAAGTATATCACATTGCTACATTTATTGTTCCCATCCTTATTTCAATGCCACGATGATTCAACATTCCCATGCTCATGTTAGTTGCCTATTGTTTTTACCTTCTTAATCTATGCGTAGCCATAAGCTCTCTACTTACAAGGAGATTTATTCAAAATTATGCGATGATTCGGATATTACCCCTAGATTATGTGCAGGTCCAGATCCAGAGATTCCCGCTAGATTACGTGCTGATCCAGAGATTACACCTATATTATGTGCCAATTCAAGTGATGATGAATAATGTGATCTTGAGATTCTACATGCTAAGAACGTTAAACATGCCCTATTGCATTCAATTGACAGGAATCTTATAAAGGAAGTTATTTCACTTATATCTAAGAAAACACCAAGAACTTCAAAAAGATTGTTATATGTCCAATATATATGTGGGCTTCTTGAAGAAAGAAAGAGGTTTCTAAGTCTTTACCCTGAGACTAAGGATATTCTCTTGAAAGACTCCGTGAGATTAAGCTTGATGGAGAAGGACCTTCAGGAACAAGAACGGGTGGTAGGCATGAAAGACAAGGTTCAATCCAAGGACGGCAGTCTGGGGATCATGGGTGCTAGAGAACTCTCTTTCTGCTGGAGGTTGTAGGCATGAAACCTTAATCTGCTAGAGGTTTTTTTAGCGAATCTTAATTCAGAGACTACTACCCTTAATCCTTCGATAGGGATCAAAAGCACTATAAGGTAATAAATGTTCACCTTATTGAGAATTCAACTTTTTATGTTTGGTTTCTCCCGGGAAAACGCTCCACGCTCAAAGGGGTCCTTTAGGACACTCGACTAGCAGAGCAAGTTTATGGCCTTAATAGAGGGCACCGCAGCAGTACTATGGATCATTTCGAAAACATACAGAGCGGATTCTGTGCCGTGAAGTAGCCCAGAGGGAGGGAGGGATAGACTCTTCCTTTTCTTTCAAGGCCTGTGCTACGCGTTTTTGTACCCTTTGCTCCAGGTTTTCCCCGTTCCTTTGATCCAAAGCCCTCAGGATCAAACCCATATTTACTTTGATGAATGAGATGATAAGGGTTTATCGTATTATTCCTAGCAAGGAGCATTTCACTCAGCAAGGGTTGGAGAAGATTGTAGGATTCGAGATAGCGACCTATCTATCCTTTGCACCGCCTGCTGCTGGCTTTAGCGTCCTAACTCTGCTTCTTACCGTGCGCCGAGTTTTCATTCAATATTGATGGCATATGGACGGCCCCAGCCGCCTGGGTGGTGTTCGATCGGTAGGTGTGAAGGCCAGAGCTTTCCACTTACTCAGCTGGGATTGGTGGCGGTGAAAATACAGGTATGATGGTAATGGGGAGTTGAGTGCCCTTGCTTTAAGTGGCATAATTGCCACGGTTTAGATTTACCTAATCCATCACATATGAGGAGTATGGGAAAGAATGTTTCTCTCCCGATACTCCCTGCCTGTTTCATGAGTCCCGTGGAATGACTGACTGATAGTACCAAATAGTTATGGAAATTACAATGTATCGATTGTATCAAATACAAATTTGATTTCTTTCCATATCTCGCAGGCGGCAGCCAATTCAGGACTCCACTTACTAGCTTCACGAATAATCTCATTACCTTCACGAGCGAGGTGACGGCCCTCATTACGAGCTTGTACACAAGCCTCTAACGCGACTCGATTAGCTACAGCACTGGGCGCATTTCCCCAAGGATTCCTGCCGAGTTCCTCCACCGAACTGTAAGACAGAATCGTCTCCAAAGATTTTGGTTAGAGCAGGCATATGCCAAACGTGGATACCCCCCGAAGCTACGGGAAGTACGCCCGGCATAGATACCCAATCTTGGGTGAAATAGATGCCGCGGCTACGGTCTTTTTCAATATAATCGTCGCGAAGCAAATCGACAAAGCCCAAAGTGACTTCTCGCTCTCCCTCTAGTTTGCCTACTACAGTCCCAGCGTGAATATGATCTCCACCGGACATACGTAATGCTTTGGCTAACACACGAAAATGCATACCGTGATTTTTCTGTCTATCGATGACAGCATGCATCGCACGGTGAATGTGAAGAAGCAGCCCATTGTCTCGACAATAAAAGGCCAAGCTAGTATTTGCGGTAAACCCTCCGATTAGATAGTCATGCATTAGAATTGGTACCCCCAATTCTCTAGCAAAAACTGCTCTTTTCATCATTTCTTCACACGTACCAGCAGTAGCGTTTAAGTAATGTCCCTTAATTTTGCCTGTTTCGGCCTGAGCTTTGAAGAGAGCTTCTTCTAACGAATAAGAAGCGATCTCTCCAATGCATGAATGGTTAGGAATTCACGTTCTCATCATCCTTGGTGAAGTCAAGTCCACCACGGAGACATTCATAAATGGCTCTCCCATAATTCTTAGCAGATAAGCCCAATTTTGGCTTGATTGTACATCTGGGACGCCCGTATTTATTCAGCTTATCTCTTTCAACCTGGATACCGTGAGGCGGTCCAATGAAAGTCTTAGAATAAGCAGGAGGAATTCGAAGATCTTCTAAGCGGAGAGCGCGTAGGGCCTTGAATCCAAAAACATTACCTACAATGGAAGTGAACAAATTGGTAACGGAACCTTCTTCAAATAGATCCAAAGGATAAGCTACATATGCACTGATTCTCCTCCCCAGCCAACAGGTTCGATATCATAGCATCGACGTTTGTAGCGATCGAGACTCGTAAGTCCATCTATCTATACAGTGGTCCATGTACCTGTGGAAGATTCCGCAGCTACTGCAGCTCCAGCTTCCTCAGTCGGTACTCCGGGTTGCGGGGTCATTTGAAAGGCTGCCAAGATATCGGTGTCTTTGGTCTTATAATCGGGAGTGTAATAGGTCAACCGATAATCTTTAACACCAGCTTTGAATCCAACACCTGCTTTAGTCTCCGTTTGTGGTGACATGGGTTCCTCCCTATGACTAAATTAGTAAATCTTGCAAGGATGAGATCTGCTCGACATAGGTGGAGTATTTCGATGTGAAACGCAAAGTGGGTTTCGGTAATTCAACCTGTGCGCGATACTTATACTTGTCGAAACTCCACTTCAAGCATGGAACATTACTATTTTATATTGCGTTTCATGCGGAGTGCAACTAACTACTAAGGTTTTTTGCAGAAATCACTTGAGAAATGGGATTCTATCCCACCCCAATACATTGACTCGGGAATCTCTTCGTGGTTAGACTGGTCGATAGAAGAAAGAAAGGGATCCGACCGAATGTCTGGTCCATTTTGAAAAGTACAAAAATGAATAATGAAGATTCAATGGATAGGACATGATAGTCGCATGTAACAAAGTGGACTTATTTATAGAACGTGGATTTTATTAGTCCTTGAATCATAGACAAAAAGGGGGATTTTGTTGGGTCTACCGTAGCTTTTGCCCATCTCTCTGTTCCATCTATCTCTAGCTATATTTATGAGAAAAGGGAAAAGGGAGTTTGAAACTACTGACTTTTTATTCACCATCGATCGGCGAAGAAATACCAGACACTTTTATCGATTCAGTAATCAAATAAAGATAATACACCAAAATAGTTATGAAAACCAGTTCTCTCTCTTTCAAAATTTTTGAATTGGTGGAAAACAATGTAGGATACATTACTCAGACATTGGACCAGTATTAGTAGATGTGGCTTCTTCTCCAGGGAAAATGCCCAATATTTACAATTCATTAATAGTTAAGGGACGGAACTCAGCGGGCCAAGAGATTAATGTTACTTGTGAAGTACAACAATTGTTAGGCAATAATGAAGTCAGAGCCGTAGCTATGAGTGCTACAGACGGTTTAATGAGAGGTATGGGTGCTGTTGATACAGGAGCTCCTCTTAGTGTTCCTGTTGGTGAAATTACTCCTGGCCAAATCTCTAATGTCCTTGGCGAACCTGTGGATAATCTCGATCCTGTAGAGAGTAGTACGACATTTCCAATTCACAGGTCCGCCCCGGCATTTACCCAATTGGATACTAAACTATCGATTTTTGAGACGGGGATTAAGGTTGTAGATCCTTCGGCTCCATATCGCCGAGGTGGGAAGATTGGATCATTTGGGGGTGCTGGAGTGGGAAAAACGATTCTTATTATGGAATTAATTAATAATATTGCCAAAGCTCATGGAGGTGTATCTGTATCCGGTGGGGTGGGAGAACGTACACGTGAAGGTAATGATCTTTATATGGAGACGAAAGAATCTTTAGTTATTAATGAACAAAATATATCAGAATCAAAAGTGGCTCTGGTTTATGGTCAGATGAATGAACCACCAGGAGCTCGTATGAGAGTTGGTTCAACCACCCCAACGTGGGTGTTTACGTAATAAAAGGAATTGCGAATGAAAAAGCGCGAATTATTCTTCTTCTTTCGGCTTTCTTTGCGCTAAACGAACAATTGGGCTGCAGGGAAAGACGAATCCCGTCTTGAAGTTTCCCGAAATAGGGGGGCACCGTGTAAGGCAGTTTCTAGCACAGTATATTCTATAAATAGGGATCTACCATGTGTATGAACCGTCAGATGGAGAAGGCACTGCCTTCTCAGTCAGTCCCCAATGCAGGTTAGGCCAAGCAGCCTAGAAGGATCTTAATACGCAGTCAGAACTGATGGAAAGAAGCAAAATTCTGCCCATGATTTGTGTGTCCCTCCACTTAAACCCCAAATTGGTACAAAGATGCGCACCAAGGGTTTGGTACGTGGGGTACGATTCACCATCTAGTCATGCGCTAGGAGCGGATACCCCGCCCGAGAGGATAGTCAGGGCGGCGGCTGGGAGGCACACCAAAGTATTTGGTGTTTGGGTATGACCTACCATTTGAGCACACACTAGGAGCGGCTACCTTGGTTAAAGGATGGTCAGGGCTGGGATGCACATGCAAGTATTTGATATTTGGGTCCGATCCACCGCTTAGGCATGCACACTAGGGGCGGGCGGATTCCTTGGCCAGATGATAGCCAGGGTGTGACACACACCCAAGTACTTGATATTTGGGGATCGATCGACCGCCTAAGCATGCACTAGGGGCTGCTAGCTCGACCATCTAGTCAAGGGCTGGGGATTCGCTAGTAGAAGCTCAGGAAATAGGCCTGACGAGGCCGAGGGCGAAGGGGCTTTCCTCCCTAGAAGATCTCGCCGGTGTTACCTGCGGATGGTTGGGACCATAATAAGATAAGAGTTGAAAGATCCCACGTTTTTTGCCGGGATGTCGTTCAGTCTTCCGTCCCCAATAGATAGGTAATCCGCTCTCTGTAAACGAAAGGAGGGAGAAGTGGCACTCGGGCCTGACCATGATGTGCCTATAGTAGCAGGCAGGGAGCATATCCACATCTATCTGGCAACACGTTGAATAGGGCATGGTCACCCGAAAAAGACTCCGATTTGCCAGCTTTCGGAAGGAAAAAGGTTATGGATACGAGAAAGAAGAAACTAATGATAGTGGCATAATCAACAAAAAGAGGAAGCCACCCTTTACTTCGGAACGACTGCCAAGGGTTGCATTATGATTAAATCTCTCGAGAAACCACCGACGGGGCATCCGCATAACACATGCTAGATTGGGTTGCCTAGAAAATGAATCTCGTATACAGTGTTGTGATTACTCCATATTGATAAGAAGTCTAGAGAACAATTTGAAATGGGAATACATAAATAATTGCCGGTCATAGAAACGGAAACACATAAATTGCGTGAAAAGTTGCTTCGGTTGAAATTCCACCACCCCACTCGAAGTTTAATTGAAAATTCTATTTCATTATCAAACTGGTTTAGAGTTAATTGTCAAACCCTAGTCAAATTGGAAATCAGGTCTTTCTTTAGAAAAATACGAAATTACACCTCTAAGCGTTTGCACAAACAAATCCGGACGTAGTGAGATCAAATCGAAAGCATAATAGGGAAGCGCCATGCGCTACCCCTAAGAGGACAGAAAAGCGCATAGCGCTTCCCCCGTCCCCCACTCGACGACCCGAGGGACACTCGACCGGAAAGAGAGAGGATGATAGCTACCCTTTCCACCATGCCGTATTGTTATGCATGCAAAGGGACAGGATCGCACTATCTGTTTGGCTGTGCAGAATTCTGTTGAAATTCGCTCTTGTTTAGTTTATGCTAAGCTTCGAACAGGCAACACCTTGGATCGTATGGAATAGTGGCCACATGCACGAACATGATTCAGTGTGCCTAGCTTTCATACGGGATCACAGCACCTATATAGTTGATTAGAAGGAAGGGGAAAAAACCAACCACGGGCCGAAGGCCCACTTAACCACGCCAACCCACTGCCCACTCATGGGTAACATCAGCTATATGGTATATCCCATGCGCGAAGCGATCAATCATCGTATATATGATTGATGACGTTGACACTGGGGTGTACCCATCCCATGGTACCACCTTTTTCCGATGTCACGGATGCTTTGAGTGAAGGGAAGAAACCAAAGAATCCATGAGAGGTTACTGGAAAGAAAAAGCACTAAGAAGGTTGACCAGTAGTAACAAGAGGTCCGCCGGGAGGAATCCATCAGGGCGTATCACGGTTTTTCACTGGGGAGGTGGATCGAAGCGATTGTAGTCAAGAATTGATTGGAAATGAAGCGCTTCGTCTTTGGGCATTGTGGAAAGGATCGAATATGACCTAAATTGTTCCTTCCGGATTGCTTCAGTACGATGGATTGAAGGAGTGCCACGCTCTGAAAAGTGCAAAGCACTTTCTAAAGCGAGGGCGCCACGAAGGTGGAGAACGCATAGTGTTCTCTGGGCGCAGAGAATCAAACGTAAAGCGCTGGAGAGTTTTCGGTAAAACAAAAAGAGGATTCTCGAACCTAAGCATAGCTTTGAGGGACGGCCGGGGGCAGATGAAAGGCCGAGAGATAAGGCATGCAAAGTAGATCGTACACCTTCCGTGTAACCCGTTGGTCCTAAGCAATGTCTTTCACGAAGCGACCCACATTGCTCTCATAGGCAATGAGAACTTTGATCAGATGCAGGTATCCAGTCCCGCCGTGGCTGAGATGCACGACTGACTTCCAGGCCTTGATGAAAGAATGGCCACCTTCGAAGTTGCAAGAGCGAAAGGCCCGAGCCGTAGCAGGATGAACCAATGTGAATGAGTGTAAGCTTCGTGGCCCAAACACGATCGGTGCTGACCACACCGAAGGCCTGTTATCGTGGTAGCAAGAGAGGCCAAGGCGGTGACGATTGAGAGGTTCTCACTGAGCAGTGTTCCCAGTCGTACGAGAAGAGGGGTCAATTGGCAAGGCCATACGCTCGTGGAGCTTCTCGCGGAGTATAGCTCACATCCAAACATCTGATTGAGGAACGGGGCAACGCCCATGAAGCTCCGGAAACGGAAGGCCTGCCAGGCCATATGCCCGTGAGTGCAGCGGGATTCTTCAAAAAGAATAGGCTGACTCGAAGACTTAGGACCTTAGCCGCGAATGGCTGGAGATGCGGGCAGAATGGGAATTCTAGCGTATTATTCCCGGCCCAAGGCCTCAACCGAATGTTCAGGCTCTTTGATCAGGGATTGCAGAGCCAGTGAGGATTTAAGGTCTTAGGAAGAGTCGTATGAGGCCTATAGCTCATGCACGGTTCGAAAGCCAAGCCCCAACAGTAATGGTGCGGCTTAGGCTAACACTCATATATTAGATAGTTATTAATTGGAAGCAGGCAGGATGGCGATGAATTATGATTGGTCTAAACCTTCAACCTCATTCAACACAGCGAATGAAGGCTGAAAGTGGTTAGAAGAGAAGCTCCCATGGGGGAGCCATTAGAGTGGTTCCTGGCTACGCCCTGGAGGAGACTACGCCGACCCTTATAGCGATAAAAAATACGTACCTGATTCGTATTTTTAAATGGTGGGAAATCGCATACCATTAGCCCATATAGCTAGGGGCGCATGGGTACATAATACCGAATGGAAGCCAGGTTAAGGCGCAGGGTCAACTTGAGCTGCAGGGGTCAAAGCTAAAACAATTGAGAAAGAGAATACATAATGTATTGCACGGTCACTCCTAGGTGTTCACAAACCTATAGATTTCTGATGCCGAGCTACTATCGGTATAGTGTCTAATCCCAACCATGGCATACGTAAGCTTGGCAGAGCAGGGCAAAGCCGGTGGTTAGGCAGACGCCCCATTGTTTGAGGTGTTGCTATGAAT
Source organism: Cibotium barometz (assembly GCF_041138505.1). Taxonomy (NCBI): domain Eukaryota; kingdom Viridiplantae; phylum Streptophyta; class Polypodiopsida; order Cyatheales; family Cibotiaceae; genus Cibotium; species Cibotium barometz. The sequence goes on from NC_141049.1 coordinate 23,161,832, forward strand.
CCGGTTGATTATTCTTATGGAGGAGGCGAAGGACGCACGAAAGGAGGTAGACCTTCGGTGTCACCTTGGGGAAAGCCCACCAAATGTGGATTTCGAGCAATAGTGAGGAAACGCAGAAATTAGTTTATGGCATGATCTATATGGAAAGGCCCTTTTGTTGATGCTTGCTTGTCGAGAAAGACGAAAAAGATCAGGGGGAGAATTTGGGGTCATGTAGATTTTTCATTTCGCCTAAATTTGATGGTTGCTATGCATAAATTCATAATGGGCGATCTTTTATTCGTTTGAAGGTTATAAAAGAAAAGGTTGGTCATAAATTTGGAGAGTTTGCTTCCATATGAAAGGCCTCGAGAACAACCAAGATCAAGCCGAGATAGAAGGTACGGTAATAGGATACGGCACGAAAGGTAAATCCGATTTCAGTCAGACTTAATCCGAACTACCATTCAGATTCAAGTCGGTTTAGTGAGGGCGACCGCGGAGTCACCGAATGAATTGCCTGCCGCATGTCGGTCGGGGCATTGCAGATGTCCGCAACGAGACGGACACAACTTATTCTAACGCTAGGGGACCACAGCGACAAGAAGCACCTCAGGGAATGAAGGGAGGAGACCAGAGCATGTCGTGAAAGGAGCACACTGAGCCTAACCAATCCTTGGGCGTACTTTGACCGTGTCTCTAAAGCACAGTTGAATGTAGATACCATGAATGCGAGGTGCAGGAGGGATACCAAGCCTAGCTTTTCAGGGGGAAAGGCAACACCACACCTTCTCTGTACATGCGCTGATCGCTGGCGCATGTACCCGGACAAGGGGGGCCCGAGCCCTTCGGGAAGCCTTGCGGCTTGGTCCTAAAGCGCACTGTGCTTAAACAAGTGAGAGTATTCGGTGGAACCGGTGAACCACGCATCTAACCCGCGGGCGGACGCGTGGGGCAGAAGGCTCGTAGTACCCGCCTACCTATCGCGGACCCCGTGATGGGGGAGCGCAGCTTAGGTGGAAGGAGAGGAGCCTAAATCAACGCACCCACCCAATAGGGACATTGCACACTCAAATTGGCAGAGTGTCGGAACCGTCAGGACAGAGCAGCATCGCTGCTTGATCGGCGGAGAGAAGCAAGTGCATAGCGTGGGGGGCTTGCAGAGGATCAAGCGCTTCTTGAAAGTCCCCTTCACCCGGGATCCACCGCGATATAGGCAACTTGGGTTGAAGAGCTGTGTGATGGGCAACCATCTTGCACGGTTCGAAGAGCACTTGATTTAGTCTGCGCTGGTGAATGGAAGCCCGCCCTTCACACGGCTTTTCTCACAGCCAGACAGAGTAACTCTTGACCCCATCTACTGTTATGGAAAATTGTTGTATTAGGATGTAGATTCTAGATATCTTTTCCGTTCAATTTTTCCCAAGATTTTGTCCGGAGAAAAAAAAAAGAAAACTAAAGGAGGAAGAGAGAAAACTGGGGGAAGAAAGAGGAAAACTAGAGGAAGAAATCGCAAAGTTAACCTTCGTCTCGGCGGTAGGTGTATCATTCTAAAAGGACATTCATTCATGTATTCTTCTTTCCAGTTTAATGACGCCCACCATCATTTCCTGGTTGATGACACTGTCGACTCTAGTTCCTGCATGATAACATTGTACAAGCTCAATTATGTACTGTACAAAGGCGTTGCACTTACTCTTGCTCGGTAACGAACGCGGGGACCAAAGCATGTACGGCAAGGAGGTTAAAGTTCGAAGAACTTTGTTGTTGGTGGAACGAACGAAGGCCCGTATTTCGAACCAAAAAGTCTATGGGCCTCAAGGGGTAACTCAACAGCATAGAGCGAGCCTGCTTTCGGTATTAAGATGAGGGCAAAGCTTGGCGAATCGAAGTTCCTTTCGGGGCTGGCTACCCTAGACAGCTAACCATTGGCACTTAAGCTCTGTGAATGGGGAGCGCGAACGCACGCTGCCTCACTCTATGCCTATTGAGGGTTTTGATTAATTGGGCCAAATGATCTTCCCTTGACCCACCCATTGCATAGAAGGGAAAGGAAACGATAGAGCAGGTTACCCATGTTACTGGGGACAAAACATTGAATGACATCCCAACACAGGGCGTTCGATCAACAATTGGACAAGCCATGTAGGAAACAACGGTGAGATCTTATGGGGGGAAAGCCCTAGAAAGAAGTCAAAGGGCCCACACCACTTGCTTACCCTCCTAGGAATCGGGAAGCACTTGGCGAATGCCAAGTAGAAGGGAAGGAGCCTACGCACTTGTCACGCTCTGAGAGCCGGAGGGGAGAGGGGTAATTTCTGGGTGGGAACCCGGCCTTTCATCCGTCAAGTTAGAGAGCCGTGTGATGGGATGGGTGACTATCCAACCCAGTTCGGAGAGCACTTGTGTAGCCTGCACTAGTTACGGGAGGGGGATGGGACATAGGAAATGCGGGCCCGACAAAATCTGCCGCCTTTCCTGTGCTTTGCCCTTGTCAAGCCGATGAAGCGGGGCTCCGCCCGACCCCTCTCACTAGGCGCAGGTGGACTCCCGACTCTATCTCACGGACCGCAGGGCAATACGAAAAGGGAGGGAAGAGGGAGGATTACTAGTGGAAAACCGCGAGAAGGCCTCCGAAAACTCCCGCCGCCCCCTGGCAACCGCACCTATTACGCCTCTGTTTGTGCAACACTTTCCTCGTATGAAGAACCAAATTCAAGGGAACTTATTTTAATAAGAAGAGATATTTTTCCATCCAAAAATATTTAAAAACTGAGTTACCACTCTCTAGAAGATTTTCTCTCTCTAGGCCAAAACTGGCAGAAACAAGATCTTTTATATTTCTAAAGAGGGGATTGATTACAGGGGAAGATACTGGACATCCTGAGAGGCTGGGGAGGAATCTTACATTCTATCCCACTTAAAAAACGCGAGATGTCCTCATCTCGCAAAACTAGGGGAGAATTCTTTTTCTTAAGATCCAACTGATTTTGGGTTCCTTATAGTCTAGAGAACCCAACAGAATCCTGGGATAAAGATCCCTATATACAACTCATTATGAGATAATTAATTCACTCAGATCATAACAAAATTCTTATCACAATAATGGTCCATTAGACCGAAATTTCTATCTGAACATTTCTTTATGGAAATTTTTCATTTATGCAGATTTTTAATTTGAACAAATCCGGCGGATGTAAACAGAGAAGACCAAGCCCACTTCTCTAAGGAGAAAGGCAAGGTGGACTCATCATACCAAGAAAAATAAAGGAAAGTGTCACTATGGCCACAAACCAAGGCACTACATCAAAGAGTGTCAAAAGAGGCTTGCAAATCTAAAAGCTGTGATAATCAAGTCATACACATAGATGACTAATAACATGATCCCTCTATCTGTTTTTTTCACATAAAGTGAAAAATCCACATTGGATATCTGAAATCCAATGGTAACAAGGTACTCCGTGATCTTGTTTGACCATGCTCTGGGTGCCTACTTTAAGCCTTACAAGGCTTTGTGTAACCTGCACACAAAATCTAGGTGTACATCACTCTCATAACCTGGTGGTTGCACCATGTATATTTCTTCTTTGGAGTCATTAACGTCATTCTAACTAAGAACATTATCACAGGGACTCCTCCCATTCATCCTCATTGAGGTTTTGCTTAGTTATTGCAATTCAGCCAAAATTCAGAAATCTTCATTTTTCAATCAGAATCCAAATCAACTCATCATTTCAATCAAAATTTAAAATCATATCAACCACATTCGAATTCATCATCTGGACAGCATTAATGCTTATAATTCCAAGTCTTAGATTTACTCGTATATACTGCCAATAAAGAGCTTTAGTTATACCCTCGGTATATACGGGTAGTCATGGTTCTTGGAACTATAAGGTAAATACCATCATGTCTAGGCCTCAAGCAAGTCAGGGATTCCATATGATTGCGGTACTTCCATTTGAAGACCCAATTACTAATGTACGATTTTCAATTTGAATAACAAATTGTATAAATTTTATCACACAATTACAACCTTTTTGTGCTTCTTGATAAGTTTTTGACATATTTGGCTTCTCAGTTGATCCTCATTAGCCAATTAGCTTTGATACCAACTGTAAGATCCCCGTCCCCACTACGCAATGGATTCTGGGTGCTAGCAGTGGAATATTTTGCGCGGGGCAGGGTCCTATACTCGGGGCCTTGCCCACGGATATCCGGACAAGTGACTAATTCCTCGGTTCTTCCAAAACCGAACTTAGAAAAACTTCCCTTGCCCGTTAAGGACAGGCGATTCCTCCAGGATAAAATTTTACTCTAACGTAGTCAGGGTCATTATTGACCAAACTGATCCAACCGAACCTAAAGTCACTTGGTCAGATCAAGGAAGAAACTTACACTTGGATCATAGAGATCAACGCTTTTTTCCCCATCGAGAGACAGAGCCGCCGTTGATTCCTTTTTCCATAGAACAATTACTATCTGGGATTTACTTCATCTAGCATACTATAATAGAAATTGAGTCTCAATTTACGGATCCATCAGTCCATGGGTTAGCCAACCGCCCAACCACTGTAGTGATGGGATCCAATTTAGAATTTGGTTAGGTTTTATCCCGGGTACCAGGGAAAAGAGTTCCCAGGCCCCCTAGCCGGAAGTTCATGCAAACATAAAACTAGTCACACCACTTACACACCCAATATGAAATTGCCTTTTTCTCAGCATCAGCTAACTTTAAAAATGAAACCATTATGTCACTAATCACAATCCTCAAAATCTCTGGTTGAATCCATATTTCCAATCACTCATTCATTCATCGGTGTACTTATAACATCATTAGCAACCAGAACGCTCACCACTTGTTCACTTAGGGGCCTTTTCGATAGTTCCTAGCTCATAGTAACCGGCAACATATTCACATAACAAAATGGAATCTCCGTGGAAGATCAGCAAGATCAACCAACAGATCCATATAAAAGAGCCATGGACTTAGCCATGGACTCATCCGTTGAGGACCAGCAAGGTCAATCAACCAGATCCTTGCCCGGTTTCAGAAAACAACTCTTACTCCTTATTCCAATATCTTCTACGATGCACGTGTGGGTATCTTCGACGACCCAGAGCCCGAGCACCGTATCGTTAGCACCCTCTAGGATCCTTCGTAGGTCACCTAGCGCTTTACTCATAGGCCGCTTCCTTGGTCCCTCATCCACCGTACCGGAAGCTCACCATTTAAATCCAATCGAGGCTGGTCAAGACCTCGACCGACTTTGCTACGCGAGATGTCCTCCATTGACTCTCCGTCTCAGCAGTTGCAACTTTATCAGTTAGGTCTCCACGACCTTAATCACAAGATGGTCAAAACACTTTCCCAGCATTCTTGACATAATACAGTCATTTACAAACAGTTTACAGATACACTTTCTATAATGAACTCTCATCTTTCCACATTATCTCTCATCAGTCCACATTACTTATTCCACATTCCATTCATGTGTGTACTCATTCTTATCCAATCACATCATTTTCCATCTCATCACATCAGATTCATTCCCATCACATATCATTTATTCACATCCCAATTTACATGCCATCACAAGACGGTCAAAACACTTCCCCAGCATTCTTGACATAATACAGTCATTTATAAACAGTTTACAAATACAGTTTCTATAATGAACTCTCATCTTTTCACATTATCTCTCATCAGTCCACATTCCATTCATGTGTGTCCAACACATCATTTTCCATCTCATCACATCAGATTCATTCCCATCACATATCATTTTTTTACATCCCAATTTACATGCCATCACATCTCATTCATTCACTCATATCGACGTCACATCATTTCACATACACATTCGCATTCGTTATTCCACATACACATCCACATTCGTACTTCCACATCCATACATCCACTTTCACATCCGCATTCATACATACATATCCATATCCACATCCATACATCCACTTCCACATGCATACATCCACATCCACATCCACATTTATTTCCACACACATCCACATCCATACATCCATTTCCACATCCACATTCATACATCCGCACATCCATTCTTTCACATACATATATCTACATCCATTCTTTGTTCTTTTTCATCTATCTGATTCATTTCACATCCTCATATCTATTTATAGAATATAAGAGAATTCTTATTTTTGATATAAGATTTCTTTACGCATCTATTTATGCATAAATTCCATTTTAAGGAGAATAACACTTTCGAAATAAAAATCAATCTTTTATGCATCTTCCTATGCATAAATTCATTTAATATGAGAATGACACTTTTGAATTAAAATTCAATCTTTTATGCATCTTCTCATGCATAAAATCAAAATTGATGAAAATAACTCTTTTGAACTAAAAATAGATTTCTTTATGCATCTTTCTATGCATAAAATCAAAATTGATGAGAATAACACTTTTGGGTTAAAATAAATTCTTTATGCATCTTTCCATGCATAAATCCAATTTAGTAGGAATTACACTTTTAGAATAAAAGAATTTCTCTTATGCATCTAATTTATGCCTAAAATCATTTATGATGAAAATCACACTTTTATATAAAAAAATATCTTTTATGCATATGTTTATGCATACAAATCATTTATGATGAAAATCACTCTTGTAATATAAAAGAATTTCTTTTATGCATCTAATTTATGCATAAAATCATTTATGATGAAAATCACACTTTTAATATAAAAATGTTCTTTTATGCATATGTTTATGCATACAAATCATTTATGATGAAAATCACTCTTTTAATATAAAAGAATTTCTTTTATGCATCTAATTTATGCATAAAATCATTTATGATGAAAATCACTCTTTTGAATTAAAAATAAAATTCTTTATGCATCTTTCTATGTATAAAATAAAAATTGATGAAAATAACACTTTTTGGATTAATTTAAATTCTTTATGCATCTATCCATGGATAAATCCAATTTAGTAGGAATTACACTTTTAGAATAAAAAAGTAAAACTTATTTTTACACAATTTTAGATAATTTTACCATAACCTCCTTTGTATGGCTGACCATTTTTCAATTTTTAACTTTCTAAAATCAACTAGAATTTCACCAAGAGTATTTAATTCATTCTAATGTAAGCAATTTCTACTTATTTAAGAGAAACATTATGAAAAACTTGATTTTATCCATTAATCATTCATCTAGGATAAAGAATGGTTGGATTTACTAAAGAAGAGAGGGGAATGCCTTTTTTCAATGAGGCATAACATCATTTTCATTTTAGAGAAGACAAAAATCATAAAAACCATTAAAATTAAGCATAAATGAAAATTTATGTATTTCCTTACTACCATTCATCAATTAACTTCAATACCATTAAAAAGCCATTCCAATTAAGCTTCTCAAGCTTGAGAGGGGTTGAGAAGAGAGAAACATTGAGAAATTATGAAAAAGATCAAAATTCACACTTTAGTGCTAGACTTGGACTTGTAGTCAAATTTGTGGATGACAGATGTACTGTTCATGATTTGACTTCTGGTGATACGATTATTGCATCTGGCACCTTGTTTCGTGGGCTGTATAGGCTCAATTCTTATGACAAGTGTGTGGAAGATTCAGCAAATGCAGTTTCTGATGAAAAGGCAGTTTTAGATGCAAAACTATGGCATGCTCGTTTTGGTCATCTGAACTTTGCTAGTTTGCTACGTTTGCAGAAATTTGATATGGTTGCTTCATTGCCCCCTCTTGAGGCACCATTGAAACATGTTTGTGAAGGCTGCATTTTGGGCAAAATGCAGCGTTCTGCATTTCCAAAGGATGGTTCTGTGCGGGCCACTCGCAAATTGCAACTTGTACATAGTGACGTATGCGGGCCTATGCAAACTTCGTCATTTGGTAAACACTTGTACTTCGTGACTTTCATTGATGATTACTCAAGGCATGCATGGGTATATCCACTGGTGGAGGCAAAGTCTGAAGTGTTTTTGTGCTTCAAACAGTTTTTTCTTATGGTTGAAAATGTATCCAATTGTACTGTGGGCACCCTCCGTTCTGATCGAGGGGGGGAGTACATGTCAAAAGAGTTCAATGCATTTCTGGCTAGTCGTGGGATAAAACACATGTCTAAAGAATTCTTTTTCTTAAGATCCAACTGATTTTGGGTTCCTTATAGTCTGGAGAACCCAACAGAATCCTGGGATAAAGATCCCTATATACAACTCATCATCAGATAATTAATTCACTCAGATCGTAACATTTAATTCTTATCACAATAATGGTCCATTAGACCGAAATTTTTATCTGAACAGTTCTTCATGGAAATTTTTCATTTATGCAGATTTTTAATTTGACCTCCTTTAACTTGATCCACTGGGTCAAGTGTTAACAGCAGCAATTTGCCAGCACAATTCACTAATCTCATAGTGATTTACTGGAGTCATTAACGTCATTCTAACTAAGAACATTATCACAGGGACTCCTCCCATTCATCCTCATTGAGGTTTTGCTTAGTTATTACAATTCAGCCAAAATTCAGAAATCTTCATTTTTCAATCAGAATCCAAATCAACTCATCATTTCAATCAGAATTTAAAATCATATCAACCACATCCAAATTCATCATATCAACCACATTCGAATTCATCATCTGGACAGCATTAATGCTTATAATTCCAAGTCTTAGATTTACTCGTATATACTGCCAGTAAAGAGCTGCAGTTATACCCTCGGTATATACGGGTAGTCATGGTTCTTGGAACTATAAGGTAAATACTATCATGTCTAGGCCTCAAGCAAGTCAGGGATTCCATACAATTGCGGTACTTCAATTTGAAGACCCAATTACTAATGTACAATTTTCAGTTTGAATAACAAATTGTATGAATTTTATCACACAATTACAACCTTTTTGTGCTTCTTGATAAGTTTTTGACATATTTGGCTTCCCGGTTGATCGTCATTAGCCAATTAGCTCTGATACCAACTGTAAGATCCCCGTCCCCACCACGCAATGGATTTTGGGTGCTAGCAGCAGAATATCTTGTGCGGGGCAGGGTCCTACACTCAGGGCCTCGCCCACAGATATTCGGACAGGTGACTAATTCCTCGGTTCTTCCAAAACCGAACTTAGAAAAACTTCCCTTGCCCAGAAAGCATAGGCAATTCCTCCAGGATAAAATTTTACTCTAACGTAGTCAGGGTCATTATTGATGACCAAACTAATCCAACCGAACCTAGTCATTTGGTCATTATTAACGTAGTCAGGGTCATTCCTCCAGGATAAAATTTTACTCTAACGTAGTCAGGGTCATTATTGACCAAACTCATCCAACCGAACCTAAAGTCACTTGGTCAGATCAAGGAAGAAACTTGCACTTGGATCATAGAGATCAACGCTTTTTTCCCCATCGAGAGACACAGCCGCCGTTGATTCCTTTTTCCATAGAACAATTACTATCCGGGATTTACTTCATCTAGCGTACTATAATAGAAATTGAGTCTCAATTTACGGATCCATCAGTCCATGGGTTAGCCAACCGCCCAACCACTGTAGTGATGGGATCCAATTTAGAATTTGGTTAGGTTTTGTCCCGGGTACCAGGGAAAAGAGTTCCCAGGCCCCCTAGCCGAAAGTTCATGCAAACATAAAACTAGTCACACCACTTACACACCCAATATGAAATTGCCTTTTTCTCAGCATCAGCTAACTTTAAAACAATCCTTTAATGAAACCATTATGTCACTGATCACAATCCTCAAAATCTCTGGTTGAATCCATATTTCCAGTCATTCATTCATCAGTGTACTTATGGCATCATTAGCAACCAGAACGCTCACCACTTGTTCACTCATCAGGGGCCTTTTCGATAGTTCCTAGCGCTCATAGTAACCGGCAATATATTCACATAACAAAATGGAATCTCCGTGGAAGATCAGCAAGATCAACCAATAGATCCATATAAAAGAGCCATGGACTCAGCCATCATGGACTCATCCGTTGAGGACTAGCAAGGTCAATCAACCAGATCCATGCCCGGTTTCAGAAAACAACTCTTACTCCTTATTCCAATATCTTCCACGATGCACGTGTGGGTATCTTCGGTGACCCAGAGCCCGAGCACCGTATGGTTAGCACCCTCTAGGATCCTTCGTAGGTCACCTAGCGCTTCACTCATAGGCTGCTTCCTTGGTCCCTCATCCACCGTACCGGAAGCTGACCATTTAAATCGAACTGAGGTTGGTCAAGACCTCGGTCGACTTTGCTACGCGAGACGTCCTCCATTGACTCTCCATTCTCAGCAGTTGCAACTTTATCAGTTAGGTCTCCAGGACCTTAATCACAAGACGGTCAAAACACTTTCCTAGCATTCTTGACATAATACAGTCATTTACAAACAATTTACAAATATAGTTTCTATAATGAACTCTCATCTTTCCACATTATCTCTCATCAGTCCACATTACTTATTCCACATTCCATTCATGTGTGTACTCATTCTTATCCAATCACATCATTTTCCATCTCATCACATCAGATTCATTCCCATCACATATCATTTATTCACATCCCAATTTACATGCCATCACATATCATTTATTCACATCACATATCATTTATTCACATCCCAATTTACATGCCATCACATCTCATCCATTCACTCATATCGACGTCACATCATTTCACATACACATTCGCATTCGTTATTCCATATACACATCCACATTCGTACTTCCACATCCATACATCCACTTCCACATCCTCATTCATACATACATATCCATATCCACATCCATACATCCACTTCCACATGCATACATCCACATCCACATCCATTTCCACATCCACATCCACATCCACATCCATACATCCATTTCCACATCCACATTCAACGCTTCTTTCCCCATCGAGAGACACAACCGCCGTTGATTCCTTTTTCCATAGAACAATTCCATGGATTGATCTTATTGGCCCATAGGAACCTTAATTTAAAATTTCAAAAAAATCTTAACCCTCAGGATAAGGCCTCTTGAACAGATTATACTTGATTTCTAATGCACCTTCTGAAAATCTTTCTATTTCGGGGGAACTTATTTTAATAAGAAGAGATATTTTTCCATCCAAAAATATTTAAAAACTGAGTTACCACTCTCTAGAAGATTTTCTCTCTCTAGGCCAAAACTGGTAGAAACAAGATCTTTTATATTTCTGAAGAGGGGATTGATTACAGGGGAAGATACTGGACATCCTGAGAGGCTGGGGAGGAATCTTACATTCTACCCCACTTAAAAAACGCGAGATATCCTCATCTCGCAAAACTAGGGGAGAATTCTTTTTCTTGAGATCCATCTAATTTTGGGTTCCTTATAGTCCGAAGAACCCAACAGAATCCTAGGATAAAGATCCCTATGTACAACTCATCATCAGATAATTAATTCACTCAGATCGTAACATTCAATTCTTATCACAATAATGGTCCATTAGACCGAAATTTCTATCTAAACAGTTCTTCATGGAAATTTTTCATTTATGCAGATTTTTAATTTGACCTCCTTTAACTTGATCCACTGGGTCAAGTGTTAACAGTAGCAATCTGCCAGCACAATCCACTAATCTCATAGTGATTTACTGGAGTCATTAACGTCATTCTAACTAAGAACATTATCACAGGGACTCCTCCCATTCATCCTCATTGAGGTTTTGCTTAGTTATTACAATTCAGCCAAAATTCAGAAATCTTCATTTTTCAATCAGAATCCAAATCAACTCATCATTTCAATCAAAATTTAAAATCATATCAACCACATTCGAATTCATCATCTAGATAGCATTAATGCTTATAATTTCAAGTCTTAGATTTACTCGTATATACTGCCAGTAAAGAGCTGTAGTTATATCCTCGGTATATATGGGTAGTCATGGTTCTTGGAACTATAAGGTAAATAACATCATGTCTAGGCCTCAAGCAAGTCAGGGATTCCATACAATTGCGGTACTTCCATTTGAAGACCCAATTACTAATGTACGATTTTCAGTTTGAATAACAAATTGTATGAATTTTATCACACAATTACAACCTTTTTGTGCTTCTTGATAAGTTTTTGACATATTTGGCTTCTCGGTTGATCCTCATTAGCCAATTAGCTTTGATACCAAATTGTAAGATCCCCGTCCCCACCACGCAACGGATTCTGGGTACTAGCAGTGGAATATTTTGCGCGGGGCAGGGTCCTACACTCGGGGCCTCGCCCACGGATATCCAGACAGGTGACTAACCCTCGGTTCTTCCAAAACCGAACTTAGAAAAACTTCCCTTGCCCGGAAAGCACAGGCGAGTCCTCCAGGATAAAATTTTTTTACATGCTTTTTCGGACTCAGATTGGGCTGGTTGCTATGACACAAGAGTGTCCACAAGTGGTTTTTGTTTCATGCTCGGTAGCTCATGCATATCTTGGTTGAGCAAGAAGCAACCTACTGTGGCCACTTCTAGTTGTGAAGCTGAGTACAGGGCAGCTTTCACAGCTACGGTTGAGTGTGTGTGGCTCAGACGGCTTATGGGGCTGACTTGGGTGTTGGACAGGAGTCTGCCACCTCTATCTTCACTGACAGTCAGAGCGCATTGGTAGTTGCGAGAAACCCAATTTTTCATGCTCGCACAAAGCACATTGAGGTGCATTATCACTATGTCAGGGAGAGACTCTCAGCAGGAGAGATCAGCTTGGCCTATGTGCCAACACAGGACAACCTCGTCGATCTTTTCACAAAGGCGCTTCCTCGTGAGAAGTTCGAAGCTTTCCGCAAAGCTTTGGGCTTGCTCCCCTTTGTGGACTGATCTACTTCGGGCATGGCACTCCCCTATACATGAGTGCGAGCTCTCGTTCACACCATCACTCCCAGGGGGGATTTGTTGCCATATATATATATAGGCAGTGATGTGTGTGAACACACTTACCGCCAGGGCACTTTTTCCCTCTTTAGGAGGTTTTTTCCCCCGGCTTGTATATACGCCCATCCTTCTAGGGCTAACTTATCTTTTGTACATTGACACAATCTAATGTGTGTTGTGTGCATTCTTGCTTCTTCTTCTCCAAGCTTTGTGTGCTTTCCTGCAACCCTAATTCCAACAAAAATGAATTTATGCAGCATAGGAAGATGCATAAAAGATTGATTTTTATTTCGAAAGTGTTATTCTCCTTAAAATGAAATTTATGCATAAATAGATGCGTAAAGAAATCTTATATCGAAAATAAGAATTCTCTTGTATTCTATAAATAGATATGAGGATGTGAAATGAATCAGATAGATGAAAAAGAACAAAGAATGGATGTAGATATATGTATGTGAAAGAATGGATGTGCGGATGTATGAATGTGGATGTGGAAATGAATGTATGGATGTGGATGTGGATGTGAATGTGGAAATGGATGTGGATGTGGATGTATGTATGTGGAAGTGGATGTATGGATGTGGATGTGGAAATGGATGTGGATATGGATATGTATGTATGAATGCGGATGTGGAAGTGGATGTATGGATGTGGAAGTACGAATGTGGATGTGTATGTGGAATAACAAATGCGAATGTGTATGTGAAATGATGTGACATCGATATGAGTGAATGGATGAGATGTGATGGCATGTAAATTAGGATGTGAATAAATGATATGTGATGGGAATGAATTTCATGTGATGAGATAGAAAATGATGTGATTGGATAAGAATGAGTACACACATGAATGGAATGTGGAATAAGTAATGTGGACTGATGAGAGATAATGTGGAAAGATGAGAGTTCATTATAGAAACTGTATTTGTAAACTGTTTTTCTAAATGACTGTATTATGAAAAGAATGCTGGGGAAGTGTTTTGACTGTCTTGTGATGGCATGTAAATTGGGATGTGAATAAATGATATGTGATGGGAATGAATCTGATGTGATGAGATGGAAAATGATGTGATTGGATAAGAATGAGTACACACATGAATGGAATGTGGAATAAGTAATGTGGACTGATGAGAGATAATGTGGAAAGATGAGAGTTCATTATAGAAACTGTATTTGTAAACTGTTTGTAAATGACTCTATTATGTCAAGAATGCTGGGGAAATGTTTTGACCGTCTTGTGATTAAGGTCGTGGAGACCTAACTGATAAAGTTGCAACTGCTGAGACGACGGAGAGTCAATGGAGGACGTCTCGTGTAGCAAAGTCGGCCGAGGTCTTGACCAACCTCGGTTCGATTTAAATGGTGAGCTTCCGGTACGATGGATGAGGGACCAAGGAAGCAGCCTATAAGTGAAGTGCTAGGTGACCTGCGAAGGATCCTAGAGGGTGCTAACCATACGGTGCTCGGGCTCTGGGTCGCCGAAGATACCCACACGTGCGTCGTGGAAGATATTGGAATAAGGAGTAAGAGTTGTTTTTTGAAACCGGGCATGGATCTGGTTGATTGACCTTGCTGGTCCTCGACGGATGAGTCCATGATGGCTGAGTCCATGGCTCTTTTATATGGATCTGTTGGTTGATCTTGCTGATCTTCCACGCAGATTCCATTTTGTTATGTGAATATATTGCCGGTTACTATGAGCGCTAGGAACTATCGAAAAGGCCCTTGAGTGAACAGGTGGTGAGCATTCTGGTTGCTAATGATGCCATAAGTACACTGATGAATGAAGAAGGAGGGAAGCTCCAATTTCTTCAATTTGGAGAGAATTTTAGAGAATAGTAAAAATTATCATTATTTTAGCATAATTCTGGCATAGTATAATTTTTCTATTTTTTTACAAAGGACTCAGGTTCTATTTATAGGAGAGGGAGGCTCTAACCAAGACCAACTGGTTTCTAGAATTTTCCAGATTCAGTTTGGTTGAATTTGGACTAGATTTGGACCTAGTTTGGTTCCTTTTTGATTCGATTTGATCTAAGAGAGAGGAGAGATAAAAATATCACATTATTTTTGAGTTTAAAACTCATTCAAGCATGTGAAGTAGGCGTCTCCTTGAAGGGAATCCCCTTCCTTACACATGTGTCAAAATGGAATCATTATACCCAAAATATCTCATTTTTTAGTAATACTCATAGTTTTTTATGTACATAGTCAACTCTTCATCTTATATGAGCATTTACTCATTTTTGGATATTTTTCTTTTACAAATTGGATTTATCTCCTCCCCACACATGGATTGATCTTATTGGCCCATAGGAACCTTAATTTCAAATTTCAAAAAAATCTTGACTCTCAAGATAAGGAATTTTAAACAGATTATACTTGATTTCTAATGTACCTTCTGAAAATCTTTTTGAACTTCTGTTTCGGGGGAACTTATTTTAATAAGAAGAGATATTTTTCCATCCAAAAATATTTAAAAACTGAGTTACCACTCTCTAGAAGATTTTCTCTCTCTAGGCCAAAATTGGCAGAAACAAGATCTTTTATATTTCTGAAGAGGGGATTGATTACAGGGGAAGATACTGGACATCCTGAGAGGCTGGGGAGGAATCTTACATTCTACCCCACTTAAAAAATGCGAGATGTCCTCATCTCGCAAAACTAGGGGAGAATTCTTTTTCTTAAGATCCAACTGATTTTGGGTTCCTTATAGTCTGGAGAACCCAACAGAATCCTGGGATAAAGATTCCTATATACAACTCATCATCAGATAATTAATTCACTCAGATCATAACAAAATTCTTATCACAATAATGGTCCATTAGACCGAAATTCTGAACAGTTCTTCATGGAAATTTTTCATTTATGCAGATTTTTAATTTGACCTCCTTTAACTTGATCCACTGAGTCAAGTGTTAACAGCAGCAATCTACCAGCACAATCCACTAATCTCATAGTGATTTACTGGAGTCATTAACGTCATTCTAACTAAGAACATTATCACAGGGACTCCTCCCATTCATCCTCATTGAGGTTTTGCTTAGTTATTACAATTCAGCCAAAATTCAGAAATCTTCATTTTTCAATCAGAATCCAAATCAACTCATCATTTCAAACAGAATTTAAAATCATATCAACCACATTCGAATTCATCATCTAGACAGCATTAATGCTTATAATTCCAAGTCTTAGATTTACTCGTATATACTGCCAGTAAAAGAGCTACAATTATACCCTCGGTATATACGGGTAGTCATGGTTCTTGGAACTATAAGGTAAATACCATCATGTCTAGGCCTCAAGCAAGTCAGGGATTCCATACAATTGCGGTACTTCCATTTGAACACCCAATTACTAATGTACGATTTTCAGTTTGAATAACAAATTGTATGAATTTTATCACACAATTACAACCTTTTTGTGCTTCTTGATAAGTTTTTGACATATTTGGCTTCTCGGTTAGCTCTGATACCAATTGTAAGATCCCCATCCCCACCATGCAATGGATTCTGGGTGCTAGCAGTGGAATATCTTGCGCGAGGCAGGTTCCTACACTCGGGGCCTCGCCCACAGATATCCGGACAAGTGACTAATTTCTCGGTTCTTCCAAAACCGAACTTAGAAAAACTTCCCTTGCCCGGAAAACACAGGCGATTCCACTCTAACGTAGTCAGGGTCATTATTGACCAAACTGATCGAACCGAACCTAAAGTCACTTGGTCAGATCAAGGAAGAAACTTGCACTTGGATCATAGAGATCAACGCTTTTTTTCCCATCGAGAGACACAGCCGCCGTTGATTCCTTTTTCCATAGAACAATTACTATCCGGGATTTACTTCATCTAGCATACTATAATAGAAATTGAGTCTCGATTTACGGATCCATCAGTCCATGGGTTAGCCAACCGCCCAACCACTGTAGTGATGGGATCCAATATAGAATTTGGTTAGGTTTTGTCCCGGGTACCAAGGAAAAGAGTTCCCAAGCCCCCTAGCCGGAAGTTCATGCAAACATAAAACTAGTCACACCACTTACACACCCAATATGAAATTGCCTTTTTCTCAGCATCAGCTAACTTTAAAACAATCCTTTAATGAAACCATTATGTCAAAATCTCTGGTTGAATCCATATTTCCAATCATTCATTCATCGGTGTACTTATGGCATCATTAGCAACCAGAACGCTACCACCTGTTCACTCAGGGGCCTTTTCGATAGTTCCTAGCTCATAGTAACCGGCAATATATTCACATAACAAAATGGAATCTTCGTGAAAGATCAGCAAGATCAACCAATAGATCCATATAAAAGAGCCATGGACTCAGCCATGGACTCATCCGTTGAGGACCAGCAAGGTCAATCAACCAGATCCATGCCCGGTTTTAGAAAACAACTCTTACTCCTTATTCCAATATCTTCCACGATGCACGTGTGGGTATCTTCGACGAACTAAAGCCCGAGCACCGTATGGTTAGCACCCTCTAGAATCCTTTGCAGGTCACCTAGCGGTTCACTCATAGGCCGCTTCCTTGGTCCCTCATCCACCGTACCGGAAGCTCACCATTTAAATCGAATCGAGGCTGGTCAAGACCTCAGCCAACTTTGCTACACGAGACGTCCTCCATTGACTCTCCGTCTCAGCAGTTGCAACTTTATTAGTTAGGTCTCCATGACCTTAATCACAAGACGGTCAAAACACTTCCCCAGCATTCTTGACATAATACAATCATTTACAACAAATACAGTTTCTATAATGAACTCTCATCTTTCCACATTATCTCTCATCAGTCCATATTACTTATTCCACATTCCATTCATGTGTGTACTCATTCTTATCCAATCACATCATTTTCCATCTCATCACATCAGATTCATTCCCATCACATATCATTTATTCACATCCCAATTTACATGCCATCACATCTCATCCATTCACTTATATCGACGTCACATCATTTCACATACACATTCGCATTCGTTATTCCACATACACATCCACATTCATACTTCCACATCCATACATCCACTTCCACATGCATACATCCACATCCGTACATCCATTTCCACATTCACATCCACATCCACATTCATACATCCGCACATCCATTCTTTCACATACATATATCTACATTCATTCTTTATTTTTCATCTATCTGATTCATTTCACATCCTCATATCTATTTATAGAATGCAAGAGAATTCTTATTTTTGATATAAGATTTCTTTACGCATCTATTTATGCATAAATTCCATTTTGAGGAGAATAACACTTTCGAAATAAAAATCAATCTTTTATATGCATCTTTCTATGCATGAATTCATTTTAAATGAGAATGACACTTTTGAATTAAAATTCAATCTTTTATGCATCTTCTCATGCATAAAATCAAAATTGATGAAAATAACTCTTTTGAACTAAAAATAGGTTTCTTTATGCATCTTTCTACGCATAAAATCAAAATTGATGAGAATAACACTTTTGGGTTAAAATAAATTCTTTATGCATCTTTCCATGCATAAATCCAATTTAGTAGTTTAAAACTCATTCAAGCATGTGAAGTAGGCACCTCCTTGAAGGGACTCCCCTTCCTTACACATGTGTCAAAATGGAATCATTATACCCAAAATATCTCATTTTTTTAGTAATACTCATAGTTTTTTATGTACATAGTCAACTCTTCATCTTATGCGAGCATTTACTCATTTTTGGGTATTTTTCTTTTACAAATTGGATTTATCTCCTCCCCACACATGGATTGATCTTATTGGCCCATAGGAACCTTAATTTAAAATTTTGAAAAAATCTTGACCCTCAGGGATAAGGCCTCTATACTTGATTTCTAATGCACCTTCTGAAAATCTTTTTGAACTTCTGTTTCGGGGGAACTTATTTTAATAAGAAGAGATATTTTTCCCTCCAAAAATATTTAAAAATTGAGTTATCACTCTCTAGAAGATTTTCTCTCTCTAAGCCAAAACTGGCAGAAACAAGATCTTTTATATTTCTGAAGAGGGGATTGATTACAGGGGAAGATACTGGACATTCTTTTTCTTAAGATCCAACTAATTTTGGGTTACTTATAGTCTGGAGAACCCAACAGAATCCTGGGATAAAGATCCCTATATAAAACTCATCAAATAATTAATTCACTCAGATCGTAACATTCAATTCTTATCACAATAATGGTCCATTAGACCGAAATTTCTATGACCACTTAAGAGTTGGTGTTTGTATCCAAAAACTCTGGTAGGAATTTTTCGAAAACGTCAGTGTAGAGAACCTTTCACCACACAACCCAACTAGATTCAAACATGCTTTTTGCTACATAATCATGAATCTAAGGATGGAGAAAAGTAATGCCTTCCAAGAAATCCTCTAGGAAGCTCGCAATTGGGAGTGCTTTGCAATGTTACAATCAAGAAGTCAGTGCGAAAACTTCTACAGCCTTGCACGAGCAAGAGGGAGTGTCAGAATTTGTTGGAATTAGGGTTGTAGGAAAGCACACAAAGCTTGGAGAAGAAGAAGCAAGAATGCACACAACACAAAGTGTATTAGATTGTGTCAATGTACAAAAGATAAGTTAGCCCTAGAGTGATGGGCATATATACAAGCCGGGGGAAAAAACCTCCTAAAGAGGGAAAAAGTGCCCCGGCGGTCCTAAGTGTGTTCACACACATCACTGCCTATATATATATGGCAACAAATCCCCCCTGGGAGTGATGGTGTGAACGAGAGCTGGCACTCATGTATAGGGGAGTGCCATGCCCGAAGTAGATCAGTCCACAAAGGGGAGCAAGCCCAAAGCTTTGCGGAAAGCTTCGAACTTCTCACGAGAAAGCGCCTTTGTGAAAAGATCGACGAGGTTGTCCTGTGTTGGCACATAGGCCAAGCTGATCTCTCCTGCTGAGAGTCTCTCCCTGACATAGTGATAATGCACCTCAATGTGCTTTGTGCGAGCATGAAAAACTGGGTTTCTCGCAACTACCAATGCGCTCTGACTGTCAGTGAAGATAGAGGTGGCAGACTCCTGTCCAACACCCAAGTCAGCCCCATAAGCGGTCTGAGCCACACACACTCAACCGTAGCTGTGAAAGCTGCCCTGTACTCAGCTTCACAACTAGAAGTGGCCACAGTAGGTTGCTTGTTGCTCAACCAAGATATGCATGAGCTACCGAGCATGAAACAAAAACCACTTGTGGACACTCTTGTGTCATAGCAACCAGCCCAATCTGAGTCCGAAAAAGCATGTAAATCTGGCGGCAACGATCCCCCCTTGGGATAAAACAACCCAAGATGTATGGTGCCACTCAAGTAGCGAAAGATGCGTTTAACTACCTTCCAATGCTGAGACCCTGGGCTATGCATAAACCTGCTCACCTGTGAGACTGTAAACTGAATGTCCGGCCTCGTAATGCATACATAAATGAGGCAACCAACACCTGTCTGATAGAGTGTGACATCAAAGTGATCTCCAGCATCATGAAGACTCAACTTCAAACCTGTCTCCATTGGAGTAGCAATAGGCTTGCAGTCTTCAAGGCCAAATCTTCGCAACAATGTCTCAATATACTTTGTCTGACACAAAGCAATACCTCCATCACACTGCTTAAATTGTATCCCCAAATAATGATGCAAATGGCCCAAATCTGACATCTCAAAAGAGGCATTCAAATCAGCCTTAAAATCAGCAATATGACTCTCATTTGGTCCTGTGAGCAGCATGTCATTGACATAGAGAGCAATGATTAGATGTACACCATCCACACGTTTAACATACAAAGTGCTTTCTGTTGGACTATTCTGAAAACCATGTGCAGTCAAATATGCATGTATCTTTTCATACCAAGCTCGTGGAGCTTGCTTTAAACCATATAAAGCCTTTTTCAACCTGCACACTTTGTTTTCTTGCCCTCTTTGAACAAAACCACGAGGCTGCGATACATACACCTCCTCATGCAAATCTCCATTCAAGAATGCAGTCTTTATGTCCAACTGATGTACATTCCAACCATTATGAGCTGCCAATGCACAAATGCTACGAATGGTAGTCATACGACAAGTGGGAGCAAAGGTCTCATCAAAATCAATGCCCTTTTCTTGAGCATAACCCTTTGCAACAAGTCTAGCCTTATAGCGATCAACAGTGCCATCTGACTTTCGTTTCAATTTAAAAATCCACTACATCCAATGGCCTTTTTACCAATAGGCAAATCACACAAAGACCATGTACCATTCTTCATTATAGCATCATATTCACTTTGCATTGTAGCCAACCAATTTTTTGAATTTTGTGCCTCATCAAATGAAAGAGGTTCTTCCTCTTCACACATACTAGACACAGCCAAAGTATAACAATCTGATGCATAAGAGGCATGCTGAAAACCTGAACGAGTACGACTAGTAATAGGTGCATCAATCTTACTATCATGCAAGGTTTGCACCAGCCATTTAGGCATACCTCTAGCCTGCTCATTTTCAGCCCTATCCTCATGAATTACATCCTGTAAATCTGCATCAGAAATAGGCTGATCTATGATGTCGTTTGAGATCTGCGTAGGCTGAATATTTGCCTCATTAGGACTTACATTTGAATTCCCACCTGTAAAGAGAGGCAACAACGTATCAAATACATCCCGTGAGCTCACACCTGTCTCTTTGGTACATGATAACAAGGGCTGCACATCATCTTCCACAAAAACAACATCTCGACTAATCAAGATATGCTTTGACTGCGGATGATACAATCTGTAACCCTTTCTCTCAGCACTGCAACCAACAAAAATGCATTTGACAGCCTTATCATCCAATTTTCTGCGTTGTTGCATAGGCACTAAAGCATAGGCCAAGCAACCAAAGACACGCAACAAGTGACCAATAGAAGGCTTCTTGCCATGCCAAGCTTCGTATGGAGTAATAGACTGCAAGGCCTTAGTGGGACACCTGTTGAGTACATATGCAGCACACATGACAGCCTCAAGCCACAATGCATGTGGCAAAGCTTGGCTCTTGACCATACATCGTGCCATCTCCATAAGTGACCTGTTCTTCCTCTCAGCAACACCATTTTGCTGAGGGGTATATGGCACTGTACATTGGTGTTTTATCCCACGACTAGCCAAAAATGCATCAAACTCTTTAGACATGTACTCCCCCCCTCGATCAATACGGAGGGTGCCCACATTACAATTGGATACATTTTCAACCATAAGAAAAACTGTTTGAAGCACAAAAACACTTCGGACTTTGCCTTCAGTGGATATACCCATGCATGCCTTGAGTAATCATCAATGAAAGTCACGAAGTACAAGTGTTTACCAAATGACGGAGTTTGCATAGGCCCACATACATCACTATGTACAAGCTGCAATTTGCGAGTGGCCCGCACAGAACCATCCTTTGGAAACGTAGAACGCTGCATTTTGCCCAAAATACAGCCTTCACAAACATTGGTGCCTCAAGAGGGGGCAATGAAGCAACCATATCAAATTTCTGCAAACGCAGCAAACTAGCAAAGTTCAGATGACCAAAACGAGCATGCCATAGTTTTGCATCTGAAACTGCCTTTTCATCAGAAACTGCATTTACTGAATCTTCCACACACTTGTCATAAGAATTGAGCCTATACAGCCCACGAAACAAGGTGCCAGATATAATAATCGTATCACCTGAAGTCAAATCATGAACAGTACATCTGTCATCCACAAATTTGACTACGAGTCCAAGTCTAGCAAGCGCAGAGGCAGACAATAGATTCTTCTTTATCCCTGGCACATACAAAGCATCTGAAAGTGTGAAAGCGCTGCCATTTGCAGCAGTAAGCATAATTTTACCAACGCCCTTCACTGGGTAAGAAGCATTATTGGCACATGTGACAGTATTCCCATTAGGGACAGCCTCAAGAGAAGTGAACATATCACGATGCGAGGTAATGTGCTTTGTAGCACCACTGTCAAAATACCATACATGAGAGTCAACAGAAACTGCCAAACATGCATCATGTATAGATGGGTCATACTGGCAATACACGCTAAACGCCCATTCTATATCCTGCACAACATTTGCAAAATCTGCATTTGTAGAAGCATCCGCTATTGTGGCTGCATTTGACTCTTTCTTCTTTGCCTCTTTAGCCTTTAGCTTAGGGCAATTCTTAATGACATGATCATTTGCCTTACAATAGTTGCACCCGGTCTTTTTCTTGCCTTTATCAAGAGTCTTCTCAGACTTATTGTTGCTACCTGTGGAAGGAGAAGAAGCTGCAGACCTAGTAATAGGAGAAGAAATAGTGGGTTCTTGCATAATCTTCAATTCTAGCTCTTTATGCAGGTAAGCGATTTTTGCCTCGTTACGACCTGCATACAAACCAGCTAGAATATCCCAAGCCTGTTTTGCTGTTTTAGCTGAACGAATATGTGGGGTGATGTTACGTTTGACAGAAAGTGCAATCAAGGCATGAGCCTGTGCATCTTTACCATCCCAACGAGCTTGTTCAGTAGTGGGTAAAACAGCAGCAACAGTAGAGCTGCTAGAACCTGTAACATCCTCAACAGATCCTACATCCACAGAACCTGGACGTACATCCGTACCCTGCACAATGTTCCACACTCCTTTTGCAACCAAAACATGCTGCATCATGTATGCCCAAAGTGGGTAGTTGCTATCTCCATCCAGTTTGTCTTCAGCAGACAACATGTGAAATACATCATTACTGTTATCAGCCATGGCCAACACTAACTGAAAACTGATGCAAAAGCTGCCTGTAATGAAGCAAAGATTGAACAGAAAACAACTCGTGCTATGTAGCACGGTCCACAATAGAATACGTATGCCTGTTTTACAGAAAACTGCACTGTCAAAATTTTTGCAGAAAATGACGAAAACACCTGTGCAAATGCAAAAACGGAGCCCGAAACAACCTCAGATGCAAATTCTGAGAACGCAAAGCCCTACGGGCCTATTTGCAGAGTATAGGGACCTGCAAGCGCTCGTGAAAACTCACCTCAATCGGAGAACGTGAGTCGGAGGGTGCTGGCGGCGTAGCCTTGGGAGCCGATGCCTGCTCTGATACCAATTGTTGGAATTAGGGTTGCAGGAAAGCACACAAAGCTTGGAGAAGAAAAAGCAAGAATGCACACAACACAAAGTGTATTAGATTGTGTCAATGTACAAAAGATAAGTTAGCTCTAGAGTGATGGGCGTATATACAAGCCGGGAGAAAAAACCTCCTAAAGAGGGAAAAAGTGCCCCGGCGGTCCTAAGTGTGTTCACACACATCACTGCCTATATATATATGGCAACAGAATTCAGGTGCAATTTTCACCAAGAAAAGAAGTGCCAAGAGCGATAAGCTGTGCACAGTCTAGGTCGTCCGAAAAGTCCAAAAAGGGTGGAGCAACAAAACCAAGAAGAAAAACCACAACAAAATCCTCAGAAAAGGTTCAAGGGAGCCATGGCATCATTAGCCAAAAATTTATCGGTGTTCTCAAGAGAGAAAGGGGAAGATGCAGATCTGCATGGGTTTAAGCAATATTGGAAAGTGGCTAGACCTCGGGATGTGGAAGAGCCAGAGCTGAGTGAAATCCGCAAAGATGCTTTCATGAATACCTTCAAAGACAGAGCCATGGAGTGGGTGTCAAGATATCAAGACAACCATTTCTAGACCTATGAAGAGGTCATGATTGCATTTCTTAGGAAGATTTCGCAAGATAAAGTCTTCAACTCAACTCTGTAATCAAATGAGATAGCTCTGACAAGAGGACATGGATGTCGAAGCCTATGCAACAAAGCTGCTAATAAGCGTGAGGTAGAGAGTGGCGGAACAAACTCAACCCTCAATGCAAATTATTGCTGATTGGTTTGTCCAAGGGCTTAAGCTGGACATTCATGCAATAGTTAGCTCAAAGCAAGCAAAAATTGAAGAGGAGTTCGTGGAACTGGTTGAGCTGGCCAAAATGGCAGAAAAAAGAAGTCGAGAAAGAAGACAAAAGAGGAAGCCTAGGAAGAGTGTCACTATTGAAGAGGACGATTCAAGCGACTCCTCATAGAACACTCCAATGGTAAAGAAAAAGAAGAAAATTGGGAAGGCACAAGCTGCTGATAAAGCAGCTCCTGTTGATGCAAGAAATGAAAAAGAGCAAAGGCTTAGATTTCTGCAAAAATGTGTTCTATTCCCAATGCAAAGAGGAAGATCACCTTAAGGAGGAATGCACTTTGCCACCAACTTGTACCATTTGTAACATGTACAATCATAGTACATGGAACTATAGGTACAACATGAAAAATAGAGCTCTGATGGTGAACAGCATGGAAGGAGTAGAAAGAAGACCCCCCAAGAATGGGAAGGTATGGGAATAGAGGCCGTGGAAATTATTTAGGAAGAAGAGGCCAAGGACGTGCCGGTGGTTCTACAACCTTCACATGGAAATATTGTCAACAGCTTAGACACACCAAAGAGGAATGTGCCATGAAGAAAAAGCATGATGAAGAAAGACAAGAAGAATTGATGTAGCTCAAAAGAAAATCCTCCAAGTGCCAACATGACATAGGTAGATGACATGCAGATGTAGGTTCATGACATCTTGGTAGTCACAAGGGCTAAAGCTAATGAATCTGGTGTAGTAATAACTCCGCTAGATAATCAAGACTCGCCCGCTGCAAGAAGGTAGCTGTGGAACGGGGATAACAGGAAAAGGTGAGGATCCAACGCACTAAGGAAATAGAGAGAAGGCAAGGTAAGCAAAAAAAGGATGGCTCATGTGAAATCATCACATATCTTCCGGAAACAAGCAGAAGCAAGCGTGCAGAGCACCTCAATGAGGAATGCTTGGAAGAAAGCTAGAGGAATGCTGACTAGTTGCAAACCAATGTAGTATTAATGCTGCTAGATAGACATGTTCGACTGAGACAAGTGCTGGACTTATGTCTGAGATTCAAGGCCAAAATCCTGATGGCATGCATTGAAGGATGAGCAAGGAACTAAAGCACTCAATAGAAGAAGAAACCCCAGAATGTAGCAATATACAAGCCAAAGAACCCCCAACATCCAGAGATGATGAAGTGGCCAAAGTCACAATTCAACTAAACAACGTACTCATCAATGATGCAGTGCTGGATGGAGGATCCGGAGTGAATGTCATCACTAAGGAAACTACATTGGGATTAGGCCTCAAGTGGGAGCCCATTCTGTTTAACATAAGAATGGTAGATAACAAGGTGGTAATGCCTAAAGAAATCATCAAAAATGTCCCAATGAAAATCAAACAAGTTGACTTCAAGGTCAACTTAGTGATTATTACCACCAAAAAACCACATCGGGTCTCCTTGGCTGAGATATGGCAAGGTAAAGCAGGACTAGGGCAAAAACATAATCACCATCAGAAAGGGAAAGCGGAAAGTTCATGATGTTGATCTTTCCGATGCAAGGGGATTAGTAAAAACTACTCAAAGGCCAGTTCATGCTGAAACAATCAACATGTTAGAAGGCTTTGATGATGATGAAGAGAACATAATACTCTGTGAACACCTGGACCTGGTGCCCTTTTACATGTTAATGAGGATGAAGTAATAGGGCATTATGCAAAAACAAAGGGTGAAAACGCGGAAGTAGCAAACAAACAAATGAAGAAAAAAGAAGTAGATTCCACAAAAATAGAGGGCTCAAAACTGAGCAAAACCTTGCAAGAGAAAGCCTTAGAAGAAATTAAGTGGGCCCAGAGCAAGAAGAATAGATCGAGGAGATCCGAGACTGGGTGCAAAAGCAAAAGGAGAACCAGAAAAACAATGCCGCAAAAGTAAGCACGTACAAACTATAGGAGGTAAATCTAGGGGGATGGAAAAGAAGAAAAGCATGTGAAGATCAATCTGGAACTGAAAGAATAATCCAAACAAGAGTTGGTGTCCATCTTGCTAATAAGGAACACCAAGATGTCTTTGCTTGGTCATATGAAGACATGGAGGGCATCGACCTTAAATTCTTCCAACACAGCATCAACTTAAAAGAGGGAGCCATACCTGTCAGACAACAGAGGTACAGAATGAACCCAAACTATGCAAAGCAAGTGAAAGAAGAAATTGATAGAATACTGATGATGGGTTTTATTGTGCCAGTGGAAAAAGCTGCTTAGATATCCCCAATTGTAGTGGTTCCCAAAAAGAACATGAAAATCAGAATATGTGTGGACTACCACAAGTTGAAAGCCGCAACTAACTTAGATCCCTTTCCACTTCTGCTCACATACTCCTTAGTGGATGAGGTAGCCAAAAAAGAAATGTACTCATTTTTGGATGGATTCAACGGGTACAACCAAGTGAAGATGGCATCAGAAGACAGAGAGAGGACCGCCTTTGAATGGGGTGTCTTCGTGTGGCGACCATCATGATGTTTGGCTTGAAAAATGCACCTGCTACCTTCTAGAGAATGGTGCTGGATATTTTCTATGACTACCTGACAAATTTCATGAAAGCTATTGTGGATGATTTTAGTGTGTCTAGAATGGAATCTAATGTTTTCCATGTGGACCATCAAGCCCTCATTTATCTAGTGAACAAAGCTTTTCTGGTGGGAAAAATGGCAAGGTGGATACTCCTATTTTAAGAGTTTGAGTTCACCATCCAGCACACACCCAGAAAAGAAAATGCAGTGGGTGGTGTTAACCCATTCCTAGGGTTAACAAGAGCTATTGACATTATCTTACATCAAGGAGTGAAGGTAGATACACCAAAGGGTTATACATTCAAGATGTGAAGCAATGGTGTCCAAATCTACAACTTGGACGGGTGCCCGTAATGGTCTGATGGAATACTCAAGGCGATTCCCACTTCAAGAGTGTGTGGTAGTAAGTTAGGATGAAGTCCCAAGTGATTTACTTCATGGATATATTATGAGAGTAGTCATTGTAATAGCATTAGGCCTCTTATGAGCCTAACGTGCCCGACCGACCACAGTTTAAGTGAGTGTGAACACTTATGGCCACGTATATAAGTGAATTTCTCTCATAATACAGCAGACTCTCCCATTATACAATTGAGTCTTACTCTTGCTAATCCTCTTACTAATCTCTCTCTAATGCATGCTAGTGAGTGTGTGTTAGTGATGTGAGGTGAGAGGAGGACGAGTACTTGTAGTGCAACATGGTGGTGTGGCAACGCTCGCAGGAGGCGCGGTGGAAGGTGGAATTGCTTCTTCTCAAGCAGTTGTAGAGCTTGGAGACCTCAAGGGTTACGAGCTCGGCCATTGGAAAGATCATCACTCATGACAGTTGCGGTTCACCAGGTAATCTCTTGTTGGATGTGTTTCAAGAGGGGTCTTTTACTTAATTTTACCTTAAAAGAAGAGACCAAAATTAAGAGTATAATTAATCTCCTATTTTAGATTAATTTACACATTTGTTGATGCGCATAGCTTAGCATTCCCTTGCTCTATCCAATGATGTGCTTAATTGTGTGAATTAATTAGAGATTAGTGGTTAATTAGAGTCTTTGATTAGTGTAAAAGAGGGAAAGATTAATTTTTGATTAATTCTTAATCACTTTTTTTAACACAACTCATTAATGCTAATGAGGATTCAATGAGTAGATACCCATGAGTTGTCAAATTGTTTGTTTTGAGGGGTCATTTATGAAGGGTATAAGGGGGTGTCATAAAAAGGTTGACGTTTTTTATTCCCACTTACCTTTTTGGAAAAATGCTCATATCTCCTTAATTTAAAATTCAAAACATATCCCCCCCCAAAATAAGGAAATTCAAATTTTCCACTAGCCTGAAAAAAAAGAGAGGTTCACACACGTGAACCATTTTTTACACTCTCACGTCGTAGGGGTCCGTGCAAAAAATAAAAAATAAAATGAAAAAATGGTTCACGCATGAATCATTTTCTGTACTCACACCTTAAGGTCTCACGGCCTAGGAGTCCCTGCTTTTTTAAAAAAAAAAAAGTTCACGCATGAACTATTTTCTGCACTCTCATGCCTTAAGGTCTCATGGCCTAGGGGTCCGTGCCAAAAATGAAAATGAAAATCGGTTCATGTCCTAAGTGGTACATGACGTGAACCCTTAAGTGTTTCACATCGTGAAACAGTTCCCATGCAAAAATAAATAAATTTAAATTTTTTGTGAAGTCCAGTTTACGACGTGAAACCCTTAGTATTTCATGGCATGAAACCCTAAGCATTTCATGGCGTGAAACACTAAATATCTCATGGCGAAAAACAATCCATGAAGCTCACTTCACGCTGTGAACTACACCTTGCTAGTTCACAACGTGAAAGGTCCGTTGGCCAAAAAAAAAAAAAACCTCTGGAAAACAACCTTGTTTGGAGGCTCATATATCCTAAACTGTGAATCCAATGAAGGCGCTCTAGTGCTCGGAAAGCTGACATCGAGCTCTTCAAATTTGATCTTCGTCGTCTGAAGTCAAAATTGATTGTTTTGGCCTTGGACTAGCAGCCTCAAAATTTGACCTGAAAATCGAGGCAAAAAAAAAAGATCCTTAAAGCACTAAAAACCACCCAAAACAATGCGAAAATGACTGTAGATCATATTCGGGCTACATTTTGAGGATCCAAATGACAAAATCACAAACGACTCATAGAGACAAAGTTGTAGTACTCCAAAAATACTACAACTCTCTCATACTGAGTTTTTCCAAATTCATTTTGGAACACCTTTAAAAACGGGCTGCAAAACAAGGAAAATTTTCCTGGGAATTTTTTTATCTTGAGACAATGATGGAAAATAGGTTTTAGGACTTCCTCTTCAATCTGGGAAGTTACTAGTATGCACTTTTTCCAAAAAATATCCCTAAGGTCATTCACGTGCGTGTAGTGTCTAATTTAATTAGGGCAAACGAACACTCGTTTGATCCAACGAAGAGTATGCCAGGCCTCTTGAGGCTGTACGGGCTATGAGAAAATATAAAAAGCAAAAAAAAAAAACATGTGTGCTTGCTCATTAAGAAGCAATTAGGCAATCAGACCTGGCAACAATAGAGAGACTACGTGGGGCGACACCCTCACTGAACCCAATGGCTCATATCTTCAAGCCATTGAGATCTATGCCCCAATTGGAACTCCCAATACCATTTGCCATGCCAACAACAAGAGTGTCATTGGGTTTTGTACCCCTTGTCACTTCAATCCCACCGAGCTTTGGTCCTTTACCTAACATTTCCATAAATCCTATAGGCACCAACCCTTTCCAACCCCTGGATGTCCACACCTTGGACATACTGGCTAGTCTAAGAAGGGAGGTAGCCTAAGGACTCAGTGAGTCCCTATCATCAAAAGCACTCACATACGGCCTCAGTGACTCATACATAAATACGATCGTACAGATCTCCAAAATTATGTGGGCAAATACGACGGAACAAGTGCTACATCTCATGTATTATATCATCTCTCTTATTTGTTCTCTCTCTCGTATGTGTGTTTGATGTTTATTCTCATAACTATCTTCTTTATTTTTTCTTTACTACCTTTTTTTTCTATCTCATGTGTGTGCTTCACTTTTATTATATCTTATGTGTGTGTAGCACACATGAGATATCTCACTTTTATTATATCACATGCACATCTTGTTTCATTTTCTCCTCTCCCTACTTTCTTATCTTCATTATTCATGTATTTCACTGTAGGTTCAATAGGAAGCAACAATGGAAAGAAAGTCTCACCTCTATCATATTTATTTTCTCCTCTCCCTCATTTATTATCTATGTTATTTGATGTATTTCACTATGAGTCTCACCTCTATCTTATTTATTCTCTCCTCTATCTTCTTAAAGTTCACTTATAATTATCACCTTTAATGTCATCTTCAGTCTCAGTGACATTCTAATTTATGTTTCTTTTATTCTCATTTTCATTCTATACCCAAGTCTCCCTTCATTCTTAGCGACATTCTAATTTATGTTTCTTTTATTCTCAGTTTCATTCTGCACAAAGTCTCCCTTATTCTAACCTTTATGTGCTTGGGGATTTCTAGACTTAAATAAGGGCCCTCTAAGGGATTTCTCTCTCTTCCTCAAATAAAGGAAGTTTACAAAAGAAAATAAACAAAAAATTTCTCTCTTTCTCTTCTTTTAAAATCTTAAAGATCGCATTTAGGCAATATTCGAATAAGTCAAGCCATTTTGTTATTCTCACAATGTCCGTTCCCAAAAAAGGATTAATCATTAAAATTTGGAAATCTCAAAAAGCTCTTTTTTATTTCAACCAAAAACGTACATTTCAATTGATATGACTCCCCAAACCAACCTCCCAACCTCCTACATTTTCCCTTCTAATTCCATCATTTTATGAAGAGGCATATTTGAGCTCCTTGTCCTTCTATAAGTGTATATTGAGAATTAAATATCTAGAGCTTAATTTTTTTAAATCAACACTCATCTTTATGCTTCAAGAATGTTTTTCCCAATTTTCCTTACGTATTTCCACCTAAACCAGTTTCGCTTCCATTTGGAGGGGTAAATTTATATTTTTGTGTTGTGTCTTTTGGTTTCTCTTTTACATCTTGTTAGCTTTCAATTTGTAACTTATGCCTTTCTTTCCCTCCATTCTAACCATTAAAGTTTGAAAGATCCTCAAAATCTAGAGAAGAGTTTAAAGAGATAAACAAGGAAAATAAGGGGTGTTTTTAATTTTTGGTGCCATTTTCAAATGGAACTAAAATAGCATCTTTCTGTAAGGAACATGTAAAGCACATCAACTAATGACTATTTGGTCTACATTGCCCCAAGAGTGAGAAAGAAAAAATATGGAGGTACGGTTATTGGTTTCATGTGTAATTGTGTAATTAAAAGATAAGTTGTTTTACACAATTTTATTTTTAATGATATATTGGTTTTTTTAGTGTTGTGTAAAGAATATAATGCTTATTATTATGTGTTTTTTATTTCTCTTTATTGTTTTGTTTTTTCTATATTGCTCTAATATGTTTATGGAGTGTATGGTATGATTTTTCATAAGACATGTTGTACAAAAAAATGGACATACACTTCTATTGACTTATCGAGCTTAAGTGTGGATATAGATAAACATGACACCTTTGCAATTATGTCATTGGCATGGTTGGTGGGATTGTGATTGATATGTTGCAAGTGGTTTATAGGGTGCATGAAAGTTATGGCATAGTTATCACTTTAGCTCATAAAGAGCTCATATATAGTTAGGTTTAAACTATAGATCTTTTATGTTCTAGTAGTCCTGTTCACACTGTTGGAGTGGAGATCAATGTAGCAACACACACACATAGATGCAGCAAGCAAGGAGAGATAGATGGAAGCATAACACTCAAAGTAGATTGAAGAGAATGAGTGAGTACAAGTAAAGTGATATGATAAGGTCATTTACACACTCACAAGAGTGCATATATACATTCATTGGAAAAAACCTCCTAAAGAGGAGGGGAAAAAGTGGCCCAGCCCATTATTAGCCTATATCCATACATCACTACCATACAAATAGCTGTAAATCCCCCCTATAGTGATAAGGTGAACATGTACATGGATCATGTGGCTGATCAATCCCAAAGCTGCAAACTTCTCTCATGAGAGAGCCTTTGTGAACATATCTGCCACATTATTATGTGTAAAGATATAAGATAGGCTAATGTCTCCTGTAATGATAATGCACCTCAATGTGCTTTGTGTGAGCATGAAACACTGGGTTCCTGACCAACGGCTAATGTATTCTAGCTATTAATAAACATGGAAGTGGGAGACTGTTATCCCACCACCACCAAGATATGCTAAAAGGCATCAGATCCATACACACTCTATAATCCCTATGAAAGATACCTTGTACTTAGCTTCATAGCTCAAAGTGGCCACTGTCTTGATGACTGATTCTTTCCTAATCCATGATATACATGAATAATGAAGGTGAAAGTAAAGGCCACAATTGGACACTCACGTCATAACATCTAGCCTAATCAAAATCAATGAAAACATGTGCATTGCCAAGGCAAACATAGTTCTGTGATCCAGATGGGTATGACATTATTCCCGTAAGAATGCTAAGACCGATCTATGCAGAAGAACCTCAAGAAGCCCCTAGGTATGAAGCAAACAAATCATTATTGCTAGGAGATATGGTATCTGTAGAGGAAGTATCCCCTCTTGAGTATAGCTCAGCTGACGAAGGAGATGAGGATAGATGCTTAGAATCCTCTGATGGGAAGGATTCTGATGACGATGCCATATCCCTGAATCAGAGTTAGAGAAGATAAGATTGTTGTTAAAGGGCAGAGAGGTCTTGCTGAGTATTCCTAGTGACAAACCGAAACGTAAGTTTTGCAAGAGTCACCGGAAGTTTCGCAAACAGAAAGTCAAGGAAAAGAGACAACAACAACAAAAAGAAAGAGAAGATGTGGATAAAGAAGACTTTATTCCACCTCCAACCTTTGTAGGTAAGAACGAGTACTTGTACTACTTGGGAGCTGATGATTGCATCAAAGACGAGATGAAATGGAGATATGGCTTTCAATTAGTGCAAAAGCTAAACGAGAAGGAGAGTGACAACCCAAAGAAGAAGAGGGAACGAAAACCGAAGCTAAAATCTAAGGCTTCAGTGCATTCAGTCGAGACTAAACAAAGCACCATGACGAGAGTGGAGCGTAAAGCTCTAGTTCAAGAAAGGAAGAGAATGCTAAAAGCAGCATGGTCTTCCATGAGTGATGACTCAAAGGAAGAAGAGGATACCACAAATATCCCCTCAAACTTCAAGAAATTCACCATACAAGATCGGAAACCAGGAGTTTCCTATGATGGCCCTGAGGATGCCAAGAAAATAGACCTGGAAGAACCAAGCGAAGAGCCACGTAACGTGTGGATTGCCATAGACTTAACCCAAGCGGAGGAAGAATTGCTAATCTCTACTCTGAGAGAGTATCGAGATATATTTGCTTGGAGTTACAAAGACCTTAAGGGGGTAGATCCAAAGATCTGCCAACATATATTTGCTTGGAGTTACAAAGACCTTAAGGGGGTAGATCCAAAGATCTGCCAACATATAATTCATGCGAGAGGATGCCAAGCTGTCCAAGCAGCGTCCTTATACGTATAACGATAATTTTGCCAACAAGATCAAAGAAGAGATTGACAAGCTGTTAGCGGCGGCGGCGGCTGAATTTATTTATGAGATTGAACATACAGAATGGGTTTCACCGATTGTGGTAGTACCTAAGAAGAATGGAAAACTACGAGTATGTGTCAATCTAAAGAAAGTAAATGCTGCTACTGTCCGGGACCACTATCCGCTTCCACTCACTGATCATGTATTGGAGAGGGTAGCTGGTAAGAAGGCATACAGTTTTCTTGATGGATTTTTGGGCTACAACCAGGTATCTATTGATCCCAAGGATCAACACAAAACCGCATTTGCTATACAGAATGGGGAGTGTTTGCATATAGAGTCATGCCTTTTGGTTTGACTAACGCTCCAGCCACCTTTCAGAGGTTGATGAGCCATGCGTTCAAAGAATACTTGCAATTATTCCTTGAAATATTCATGGATGACTTGTGTGTGCATTCCATAAACAGAGAAGAACACATAGAGCATCTCAAAAAAATCTTTGAGAAATGCAGAGTATATCGCATATGCCTTAACCCTGATAAATGCAAGTTTATGGTTAGGCAAGGGAAGATTCTAGGCCACATTGTGTCTAGGAACGGTATATCCACGGATGTGAAAAAGATAGCTGTTATTGTTGAGCTACCTAGACCTTACAATGCAAAAGGGGTACAAGTTTTCATGGGTCATTGCTACTATCGTAGATTTATCTACATCTACGCTGAAATAGCACGGCCATTGTACGCACTCCTTGTTGTATTTGAATGGACAGAGGATTGTGAAGAAGCCTTTGAAAAGTTGAAGAAAGCATTAGTGACGGCACCTATTCTCAGGCCACCGGATTGGGATAATTTATTCCACGTACATATAGATGCTTCGGCTTTTGCAATTGGCTGTATTTTAGCTCAACCAGGCAAGAACAAAATGGACTTTCCAGTCTCATATGCTAGCCGCCAGTTGAATAGTGCTGAAAAGAATTACACCACCACGGAAAGAGAAGGCTTAGCTATGATCTATGCTGTGAAGAAGTTTCGGCATTACCTTTTGGCCAACAAATTTACATTCTTTGTAGATCATCAAGCTTTGCTTTACCTTGTGAACAAGCCATGTGCAACTGGAAGGATTGTACGCTGGTTTGTTATTCTAGTTGAATTTGAATTTGAAGTAGCAGTAAAGAAGGGAAAAATGCATCAGAGGGCTGATCATCTTTCCAGAATAACTTCAGGAGAAGCACCCATTGGTATAGATGATGATATTCATGATACTACTCTATTCTTGGTTGAGACGGCACCAAGATGGGCAGAACCCATCATTCAAGTTTTAACGAGATAGGATTTGTTAATCCCATTAGTCTCACCAATGAAAAGATAATGACCTTAGAGCATTGTGCTCCTTATAAGCCTCTTTCTGGATGATTGTATAAATTGGGAAAAGATGGAATACTCCGTCTATGCCCTGACCCTGATCAATATGATGAGATTATCTCATATGTCTACGTGAGCTTAGGAGGCAGACACGTCTCTGGAAAGGATACGGTTAAAAGAGTTTTGTGGGAAGGATATTGGTGGCCAACACTTCATGCTGATACAGAAGAGTACGTACGAAAATGTAAAATTTGTCAACAAAGGAAACCCATTCCTCATGTGACTCTATTTTATATTTCAACAACACCCAATTGGAGTTCGTACATTGTGAAATATTTGACGCAGGGTCATACGGACGATAAGATGCCTAGGCATAGAAAGAGAGCCATAGAGGCAGAAGCAGCGAGTTTTCAAATTATTAAAGGCCAGCTGTACAAAAGGGGCAAAGATGGAAACCTACGGACTTGTGTTTGTGAGAGTGACTACCTTAGCGTATTGACTCATGCACATTCAGGAGTTGGGGGTGGACATTTCTGTGGAGAAACAACTGCCAAACTTACACTATGGTCAGGACTATGGTGGCCTACGCTTTTTCATGATGCAACAGAGTATGTCAAACGATGTGATCAATGTCAAAGATCCAAACCTCCTACCAAGTATGAGGACATGCCATTGAGACCAATTATGGGGGTTAGAGCTTTTGCCAAATGGGGAATTGATTTTGTGGGACCGATTAAACCAGCACCAGGCCATACACATGCTGAGTATATCATTGTAGCCACATATTATCTTACGAAGTGGGTAGAAGCAAAAGCCACAGTAAAAAACGATGCTAGGACCACTGCAAAGTTTTTATACGAACATGTGTTTACATGCTACGGTTTACCTATTGAGATTGTGAGTGACCAAGGTGTGCATTTTATCAATGAAGTCATTACTTTTCTTTTGGAAGACTTTATGGTCATCCATAAGAGGTCAGTGCCTTATCACCCGCAAGCAAATGGTCAAGCTGAGAGCACAAACAAGACTCTTTGCACTGCGCTTACAAAGATTGTTGAG
The DNA here is from genome assembly GCF_041138505.1 of Cibotium barometz. Lineage (NCBI taxonomy): Eukaryota > Viridiplantae > Streptophyta > Polypodiopsida > Cyatheales > Cibotiaceae > Cibotium > Cibotium barometz. The sequence goes on from NC_141049.1 coordinate 23,198,185, forward strand.
GGACATAGAACAGATTGGGAACAGAAACTTCACTCAGTTCTATGGGCTTACCGAATTGCTTACAAAACGTCCATAGGCACGACACCTTTCAATCTAGTTTTTGGATTGGACGCTATCCTTCCGATAGAATTTATTGTACCTACACTTCGAGTTACAAAACAACTTGAGTGGACGGATCATGAATTCTCTACACGGATCGATGAGTTGGAGAGGCTAGATGAAGACAGGCTAGAGGCTAGATGAAGACAGGCTATTGGCAGTCATTGGCATGTATGCTAAAAAACGACGCCAAAAGCGTTGGCATGATACGCATGTAAAGAAAGGTCGCTTCAGGAGAGGTGATCTAGTGTTGCTTTACACATTGAAGAAACAAAAACGCAAGCTGAAAATGCGAGGACTTGGTCCATTTGTGATCAACAAGCTTAGTGCGAGTGGTGCAGTAAGGTTGGAAACCTTAGATGGAGAACCAATGACTAACTTCATCAATGGTAGCCGCTTGAAGCGCTATGAAGAACCTCTAACAGATGATATGCTGATACGCATACATGCTAGTCAGACACGTAAAGAAGCTCAAGCTTTGTTACAAAGTCAAGCAAAAGAAGAAGCTAAGGCTAGAGTAGCACTAGCACGAGAGTGCCGCAAGGCAGCTATCATGGCCATCCACTTGAATGATGATGAAGACTTTGTAGATCCCTTTCATATTGATGTAAGGATCCCTACTCAAAGAGCAATCTTTGCAGCGTCTGCACTTATAGATTCGGGAGCCGACTGCAATGTTTTGTCTTATGAAGCGTGGACATCATTAGGCCAACCTTTGCTCACCAATGCATCATTGAACTTCCAGAGTTTCTCTGGTGATGAAACCCTAGCTCTAGGCAAGTGCTGTATTAATATGTCCATTCAGGATCAATCCATGCACGTGACTTTTTATGTTGCTAACAAGAGCCAAGCAGTGGTGGACGTTGTTCTAGGCAGATCATGGATTAGAACCACCAGATGCGGTATAGACTAGAACTCATGACAATACACCTTGTTGGTAAATTCTATTCACCTTACAGGATCAAGTGCTTCGGCACTCCCGTCTTTTCAAAAGGTGGAAACCATCCCTACTGTGATAGAGACATCCTCAAAAGATCCAATGATTTGGGTGAATAATGACAATGACAATACTCAAGGATGGCATGTGCCAACATCTCTCTTATATGCACAAGGCTACGGAAGGGGGGAAGCACTTAGAATTCAAATCTGGTTACCTAAAGCAGCTCGCAAGCCAAGACCCAATGCTGCCAAGGAACATCCAAGGAATACAAAGCTAAAGAGGAGGTTCACCAAAACCAACAGTTCCACCTCCAACAAGACCACTCAACAACGGTGGATCCCAAAGAAGGTTCTGCAAGCACAAGGCTACTACGAGGGTGCTACTACCGTGTGGCTACCAAAGAAGAATGCAGGGACTATTGCAGCAAAACATAATTATGTTCCTGAATCTACTCAAGAACAAAAGTAGTCAATACCACCTCACTTACAGAAACGAAATCAATACTGGAAACCACGCCTTACCAAGCCTGAAAGAGTCCAAGTGGAAACACAAGCCGACGCGTCAATCGAACATCATCAGAGGGTCTCGAACAGAAAGGGATACTCCAAACTGACATGGGAAGAAAAAGGTAAGTGGGTACCTTTACTCACTTCTATCTCAGAGGCAACACATCAAAAGGAGGATATTGCAACCGAATCAAGTTCAGAGTCAATTCCTCAAAACACAAGCAATGTCAAAGTTTGTCTTACAAAGCCGACAACCTTCAATCAGGATCCTACACAAGTAGACTCCCTGACTATCAAGGAAAGAGCGTTCTTCCTACAACTCCAACTATTTGGAATGTCGTCAGTATTCTACTCTTTCCCTAATCAAATTACATTACCAGCCATAAGTCTACAGGCATAGGTGTTAGAGTTGAGCACTCTGAAGACCCAAGAAAATTTTGAAAGCCCAATGGGATGGCAAGAACACAGCTGCCATATGGTTGCCAAAGCTCAGAAGTGTTCAAACATCTCCATTCACACCTCCTCCTATTTGTCCCAATGTATTTCCTATGCCTATTTTGCTGAAATCTCACCTCCGACTAAACTTCAATCTCTTGCATGTACTCTGAAAGGGGTACCAAAAAGAGTTCAACAAAAAGGAACCTGTGCCATACGTCAACACCCCAAAAAACAATTTGCATAATGTTACATCCAAAAGCAAATTCATTTTTGAAAGAGCTATCATGTTACAAAAGCTACTCATTCTATTAGCTCTATTTCCGTCATGCCTGTACATACTAGCATTCTTCGTTCAACTTGCATTAAATAAAAAAATCTGAACACTTCCTTATGTGTTGTGTAGAATAACCAAATAGAAACTTGGCTGGACACATGCAGTCCATCTTTGGACCTAGATAGCACTCACCCTAACCATCAAGGGGGCTACAGCATTGCACCTTTTTAGATGCACTCCCGATATTTTTATGCCCCAGTGGGTGAGGATTGCTGTGGAAGACAATTTGTGGAGTTATACTACCAGCAACATCATCCGTTTCCACACTGCCACGAGACTGTGCTCGATGGTATTGGGGAATGCTTCCCATATATGTTGGCAGTGGCACATACTTCCGCCGCTATGGCACTGGTATGATGTAGCAGATCATGGGGGTCACACCTCAACGACATAATCTCTGGGCAATAATGATGCCGCAACGTGGACCCAACCAACAAAGTCTCCTGGAAGAGGAAAGAGCTCAAACATGGCGCGAAGATACCATTCGTTTGCTAACCCCTCCCATTTTGCAGGTTCTTCTTCCCCATGAATCTACATGTCAGTTTTGGCTCAATGTGAGTGAGTCTTAGAACGGTTTCAAAACCATAGGTGCCTCTTTAACCTTCCTACTGTGCCCATACCATATGTTAGTGAAGATGCACTTCTTCCCTTGCCATCTTCTCCATGGGTAGGATTACGTTCTGGGTTATCTTTACATCCTGAAGCTATTGATGTCCACCCACCTAAGAATGCAGACATACATCCACCCCCAGCGCAAGACTAGCACTTGTACTCTCTTAATAAGAACTAGAAGCCAGGGCACTTTTTCCCATTGGGTTTTTCCCCTTGGCCAAATCCGGTGTTTAGCACCAATGTTTTTTATTTTTTGTCTTTTTAATTTTCTTTCTGTTTAGTTTGTTTTGTCGGAATAAAACAGATATAAGCACCGAACTACATCTTCCGCTTCAGTATCGCAACTGACAGTTATACAATCACGTGCAAACAATTCTTCACCAACCAGTGCTTTAAAAGAAACAGGTGAACTCATGCCAATCTCTAGTGTTTTATGTATTTTTCTTGTTGCTTGATTGTTTATAAATTTCACTTTACTAAGCATGGCAATATGCATCTCCTTTGGTCTAGAGTAGGGATAGCATTTTAGTAGCTTTAGACTTGATAGTATAAGTTTGACCGTAATTGTTTTTACCTGTTTAGCAATACAAAGTAATTAGTGTTTTGTGCTAAAGGTAGAGTTCCTGACCTGGGACAAAGAGACTAAATTAATCATAGAACCGTCAGTGGATATCTTGCCTTACTAGGACATTGCTTATTAGGGACAATCTAATAAACCTTCCATAACAAAAATTGGCATGACAAAAATAAAAGAAAAGTGTATATGTTTGTGGCCTATTGCCTTGTTATTCATGGTAGGCGAGGGAGGTCTATACCTTTCCCAGACCAATGCCTTGTGTAGCAAGGAATAGCCATACCGTGGGTGTGCAAACATACTCTTGAAGAAAACCCTGTCCAAAAAGAAAAAAAAAAGGACAGAAAGGCACCAAGAGAAATGCTTGTCTAATCCAGGATGGTCGCCGTTGTGCTTAAAATAATAAACCTTAACACTAAGCAATATCAAGAGTTTGCCAATACATAATTATGTTAGATTTATTAGTGTTGAACTGACATCTTTGACTTAGCATAGGCTAGGTACACTACTTGATAGTCCCTCGATTAACTGTTGTCTTTTGCCTTCTAGGAAAAGAACACTACATTTGGCATAAAACATTCTTTACTTTAGTTAGCTGCAGGTAGTAATTATTAAGGCTTGAATAAACCTATTCAATCTCTACATTGCTTCAATGTTTCCTTCCTCTAGCTAATTGGACGTTTATTGCCATGTCTTATTCAGTAAAATTGCTTGTTTCGTTATTGTTTGTCAGTACTTTTGCTTTCAAAAAAAAAAAGGAACACATAAACCACCTATCGTTTTGCTTGCAGGTACACACTGGAGATGCTACTCTTCCTTGGCATCTACGCGCTCGAGGACGTGCGCAAAATAGGAAGGGGGGAATGTTGCGTGACGAATGGTGATCAATGCAAGGATGCAACACAAAGATGCAAGCAGGAAAACAAGAGACTTGACATTCTTATTTAGGGCTCTTGTAAAAAGTTCCAAGTTGTAGGTGAGTGTGGGAGTGGGCTTGAGAATAATCCCACATGGGAAGTTTTGGGAGTTTTAGGAGTTTTAGTATAAAAAGTGGCTCTTTTGAGAGCTTATGGACACATTGGGCTAAACTTATGCTTGAGCTCTCTTGAGACTGGCTCTCCCTCTTGTTCATAGAGGTGCAAGCTCTTCTCTCTCCCCATCTACACTATTGTATGAGCAATGCTCTTCTAATTCTATGCAATGAGATGATGTTTTTCTCTCTTCTCATCTCTATTCTCTAGTGTGCATGCTTCTTTGTTGATGCTTGTGGATTCTCTATTAGGCTTCGTATGGTAGTGGATTCAAGCTTAAGCTTCTCCATAGCTTGTAGCTTATCCATGGGCAAGGCATTGCTTGAGTAGTGAATGAGAATGCATGTTTAATTCAAGTTCCATTAAGCTTCAAGGTTTGTGTGCATGCTAGGGAAGTAAGTGCTTGAGAATGAAGTATGCTTTGAGCTTGTGTATGCATTAGCTTAGCTTTCTTCTTGTATTGGATGCATGAATGAGTGGGATGATGAGTGAATGAACTATAGCAAGATTGAGCTTGTGTGTGTAAAGTCTATGTCAAGGTAGTGGTGTTCATAGCATTTTCTCCATTTGTGGATAAGCTATCGTGCACCGGTACGGGTTGAATCCCTAGCTCCGAAAGGGATGCAAATCCCATTGGATTGAGCTACACACGGATCATACTACTCATGCTACAAGTGAGAGAGTCTTCCGTCTCTCCAGTGCTCTAGGGAGAATCACCTTCCCATCACGTTTGCTCCATGCCCATAAGTACTACATGTGATCCACCTCTTTTAAATCATCGCTTTGTGCCTTGCTCTCTTTAGCACCTGTGATGGTTTTCCAAAGTATATCCGCTATGTTGTTGAAAATGTGCATAAGGTCAAGAAGATGTTGACTAGAAGATCACTCCAGTATGGGAGTAGATGGAAGATGGATAGCTGCTTCATTCCGGGGGGTGAATAACTTGGATCCAATTCCCATGCACCCTCTTTCAATTACTTGGCTTTAGCACATGAGGAGGCCTCCCTAGAAATCTGTCTCATAACTCATAGTTGTTGGGGAGATACTTTTTGTGGCCCTTGTAGACAACCTTCCTCAAAGATGTTAAGTATCGGGCCTCTAATCTAGGCCCACATATAGGGCATTATAACCACATATTGAAAGCCCTGCCAATTGTGATGAGAGATATGTAAATAATATAAAAATATAGAAATCGCAAAATTATATCTAATCAAGATATCATAGAATAATTAACTTACCAGAGCACTCTCCATAGCCCGGCCAATCATGCATGTTCCACATTAGTATTCCTCGCACTTGCAGCCCTTTCTCCAAATGGCTTAGATGCATCATGAACTTGGATACCATCCCATAATGTGCATAGCTTGTCAACTAATGGAGCCGAGTAGACGTCCATGCTACTAACCTTGTACTTCCCCCCTGGAACTATCAAGGAAAGTAAAAGGTGTCCCTTCTTATTTGCTAACCATCGTGGTTATAGTTGACTAGGCAAACGGGCCATGTACTCCATGATGAACTCCATCCATTGCTAGTCCAAGCCGCGACAAATGTGATGACCTTCTCTTTCGATATGTCTCCATGCTCGAGAATCATCGGGCACACACATAATGTCATATGTGGATTTGGTCTTCTGATGCATGCCAAGTCTTAAAGATGCAATGGATTTGCATCCGAACATTGTTTGAATACATGAAATGATGGGGAAGTGTCATAAGACTTTAGCAGGGCCCCTTTGTTCTTTGACATCTTGCCTATATCTCGATGAACCACACCGTGGACACTCATGAAGAGTGGCGTAAGAGAATACAATTCTTTGGACAAGCATGGTGTGTGTTATAGGCCATCCCTATGGAGTGCAACATTGATTTTTCTCGTGCATGGTCCGAAGGCATCTCATTGTCTTCTAGTAGAATTTGATCCTTCAATAACCTGTATGACATAACAGAATGAATAGTAAAGGAGAAAGACAAGACATTCATGCAAGCATGTGAAACATAGAGCGGGGAAGGGACACATACCCCATAAGATTTAAAATGCTCATATCAGAACACCCATATATTGATTGCAAGTTCAATATGGCAAGGTAAGTGCGCAAAATTAAAACACATGCTCCACGATAAAGTGGTAGACGAGAAAGCCTACATAGCTCTTTCTCCTCTCTCCAGAAACATGCTCCACAATGTCATTTGATGTCTTCTACTTCTTGGGCCGTTTAATGCTCCGAATCATGATCATTTACTCCATGGCTTGTGTCATGTAGGGCATCTATCATGTTGTCCATGTCATGTTCTAGAACTTGATCCGAGTCCATCAAAGCTTGCTCGGATTCCAATCCCATCGAGGTTGTCTTTGCCCTTTCTCTTTTACTCCGCTGGTTAGATATCCACATGATTAACCGGTTCATTTTTGTTTGGGCGCACATTGAGGCCACTAAGTAGATGTTGCTTCACTGGAAATACGCCCCATTTTTTGGAATGCTCATTGCAAATTCTTTGACGGTTGGGTGACTTGGTACTTGTAATGACTGCATGGGCACATTGTTTTCTCCTCTAAATGGATAAAATTTAAAATGTTCATAGCACTCACACAAGCTCCACATATGTTGAATATGCATGCAAAGTTGGGTTTAAATGAGGGGGAGGTGGAGCTTCTTTTATAGTTCATGCATGGCTTAGTCAGTATATTCTAATTTTTAATGGAAAGGTGTTGGCTACCAAAAATGGAAATTTTAAATGAGAATTTGCATGTAAAAGTGACCTGAAGTTGGTGTCAAAAACACAATATTCAATTTTGACACTTTTATCAAAGCCTATTTCGACAACAGTATCAACGTCTATTTTGACTCTGGGGATTTTTTAACAAAACCGTGACATCTCACATAGCGTTTTTGCTGCTTCTTTTTTTTTTTTGCAGGTTGCAGGTTGCAGAAGAAGCCTCAATTTTTCAAGTATTCTCTTCTCTCACCTCCCCCATTAAACCCTAAACCTAAGCCCTTCCCTCAACTCTTGCTTGCTTTTGATTTTGTGTGTGTGTGTGGTCTTTCTTCATTGTTAACATGCTATGTTTTGTTTGTTTTATAGGTCCTTGGTCTCATGTTGCAAACCCCAAACCTTTGAGACTCCAAGTAGCATATAGCCCTTCTCCTTTTCCCTTGCTTTTGATTTATTTTCCCTTGCTTTTGGATTATATGTGTGTGTGGTGTGGGGGGTGTGTGTGGTCTTTCAAAATTCTTAACATGTTATGTTTTGTTTTGCAAGCTCACAAGTTCTCCTTGGTCTATTATGCTGCAAACCCTAAACCCTTAAGACTCTAGGTAGGCGGTAGCCCTTCTCCTTTTCCCTTGATTTTGATTTCTTTGTCTTTACTTTTGATTATATGTGTGTGTGGTGTGGGGTGTGTGTATGTGTGATTTTATTGTTTTGCTAATACGTCTCATTTGTGTTTGTTTTGTAGGTTTTCAATCATTTTCTCTCAAGGCACAAGCTCTCTTTGGTCTCTCCCACTCAATCCCTTCCTCAAGACTCCAATTAGCTTACAATCTCTATGATAAGAACCCTAATCTCATTGTCTTCAGTTTTAAAAAAAAAGAATATTCTTGCTTTTGATGTTGCCCATGATCCTCTCCTTATTAGAGTCATGGCATAAGCATGGGCATGTTGTTGGGAAAACCCTAAACACTAGCGCCCTTGAATAATCATGTGCATAACCACCTTTCATTGTATGTGTAGACCATGGATTGCACATCAGATGACACACCTGCATATAGTCCCAATTTCTTCATTGTGCCTGCACCATAGGCAATGTCCCCACATCAATTTTATGATTTCATCTCGTAAATGAGACCTGAGCAAAGGGCTATGGCTCAGGCCTACTTCGGGGGAGATGCTGACTTATCTACTCATTTAGGGGTGTGTACTTATCTTTTGTATCTGGCACACATTTGTTCATTCTATTCTAGTGAGTTTGTGTGCTCTCAAGCTTCTCTATCTTGTGTGTGTGCATTGTTGAAACCCTAACCCTAATTCCAACAATTGGTATATCAGAGCTAGCTTCCTTGACACTTGATCTAGTAGTATGCCTCCCTCCTCACGACCCTATTTTTATGTTTCCGATTGAGATACCCTCTTAGGAGAAGAAGGTGTATACGATTCGGGTCTGCACTTTTTGTGAAGCGAAGTATAATTCCTCATATTCGATTATGTAAGACTTCAAAACAGGCATGGGATGCACTTGCTGCATTATACCAAGTGCGCAATGAAGCACGTATTGCATATCTGCGCAAATAGTTGGAAGTTTGAGCACATGAATGAGGGAGACTCAATGGATAGCTTCTTGACCAAGATCAAAGATTTTAAGGAGCAGCTTGCTAGTGTGGATGAGATATATCCTGATAGTACATTGGTGCCCATAGTTCTCAATGCATTGTCGAATTCTTATCAGAGTTTTGTCTCTACCCTTAGATTCATGATGAAGGGAAATCCAAATGCCCTTACATTTGATGAGCTGGTTTCAGTACTCTTGCAAGAAGAACAGTCTAGGTAAAACAGATCTAATATGCGAGTTGGTGACCAAGCTTTTGTTACCAACAGAAAGGCAAAGGTAAAGCTTCTTTGCATGGTGGCTATAAGCCAAAATCAGAATCCTCAGGTAAGGATGCAGAGATAGAAGGTGATAAGCCTAAAAAGAAGGGTAAGTGTCACTATTATAGGAAACCAGAGCACTACATACATGAGTGCAAGAAAAGGCTAGAGAAGGAGAAAAAGAAAGAATCGGGCATGGCTGTGGGCTGCTGATGCATCTGCACCAAGTACAGAGAAGAAGGAATCTGTAAGTTTTGCCCAAGATGATTGGGCATGGACTGTACATTGCAGTTATGACCCTTCTGTTCATGATGTATGCATGTCAATGGCAGAATCGGATGCTTGGTACTTTGACAGTGGTGCTAGTAAGCACATTACTTCATAAAAAGTTTTGTTCTTGTCTCTAGAATCTGTCCCAAGTTCAGGAACCATCACATGTGCAAATGGTTCCTCATATCTTGTCAAGGCATTAAGAAGAACTTGCTATCAGTTTCAATCTTAGCCTTGTCAGACTTGACGGTGAAATTTGTGGATGACAGATGTACAAATGATGGTTATTCTATCATTGCCTCAGGTACCTTGTTTCATGGCCTATATAAGATGGATGTATTTGAGAAGTTGCAGCATGAGATGTTTTCTAATGAATAGGTGAAAATGTGTCCATTTTTGTGTGGTATTGTAAGCATTCTTGTTGATTTCTACAATTTTTGCAATTCTTACATGTTTTTCAATTTCTACTTATTTTCCATTTCTTGTGAGTGCTGCAAACAATTAATGCATTTTGATTAATTCTTCTCCTACATATCAATTGGCAAGTCCAATTTGTGTTTTTTTCCTTTTTTGATTTTTATATTTCTTTTTTTAATTTTAAAATAAAAACAATCAATTGAGCATTAAATTGGGTGAATTAGACCACAAAATCGGTTTCCTAGCATAGTGTTTATCCCAATTTTGACTCCTTACGTGAAGAAATTGGGATAATAACAGAAATTAGGGGAGGATTTGGCACACACGAAACTTTTTGTATTTTCTCCATTTTCTACATTTTTGTATTAGTGTAATTAATACGAGTTAATTACAATTAATCCTCTCTCTAATTTGGGACATCTTGATTGGCTGATCGCATTTAATGCATGTAGGCTTTTAGGCCACTAGCTAAAAAAGTCCATTTTGAGTGGCTGGATGCATTTAATGCATGCAAGTCCCAAGTCAAAGATTCTAGGAAAACCTCTTTTCAGTAAAACCAAAAAGTGAAACCGTAAATAGTAAACAGAAAAACTTAAAAAGCAAAAAGCAAAAAATTAAAAAATAAAAAGTGAAAAATGAAAAGTCAAAAGTCAAAAGGTAAAAGGTAAAAAAAATATAGGAATTTTTTGGAAAGTTCTTGCACAAACTTGCCTAATATATGTTTTAAGCTATTGCGATCGTGTTGATGCAACTTGTGTGACACCCGAAAATTTTATAATTTTACATTGTTAAAGAGAACTATGGGAGCTAGCCCTTTAACGCTTGATTGACCCAGAAAAAATACAATATATTTGGTGCCAGACGTGTTAAGAAACACAAGACATGTTTTGGAAAAACTTTGGTCCATCTCAATAAAAAAAATAAAAATAAATAAAAAAATAAAAAATGTCCAAACTTGTCTGGGGCATCTGTAGGACCTTCTTGCACCCTATAATCACATGCACGTACAATCTGGGCGTGTATTAGAGATCGATATAGACGATAGTGCATCTATCGTCGAGCTAAGTACGTACCAGTACACTGGACTCAAGACCTTTGGTCGGAACCCAGTTTAGCATTGTACAAGGACCTGTACTAGTAGGGACCGGTGATACATCGTTAGATTTTGACTCAATGGAATGATCCCTAGTCCCAAGAAGTAAGAACCCTAACCAGGTATCACTAGCTAAGCTAGCTACTAGTCTTTTTGGCTGCATAGCTAGCTACCTCAGAGGTCTGGCCTCAACCGCTACCTTTGAACCAAACCTTATGATTACAGACCATAGGATGGAGTTGAGGTTAACTCCATAGAGACACTTGGTGTACTCTCATCTTTGCAAGCAGGGAGCATTCATGTTGATATCCTTGTCCATACAACTCCTGTTGCACCTGCTACAACTATGACCATCGAATCACCCCCTGCACAAGTGCTTATGCCTTATGGTAGAACATTAGAAGAAGTGTAGGTGGTAGAGGAACCAATCCAAGCTGCTAAAGCAAAGGAAGAAGATAGTGCGATGATTGGCACAACAATGATTAACAGCCCAATACACCCAAAACGAGTCGCAAACCAAGACTACGTAGGTAGTGCTCGATAGCCTCAACACAAGCAATAACATTGCGTCTACCTCGGGGAAAGATCTAGGCTTGCAAATCATGGATCAACGTCTGCTCACAAATGATTGGGAGTATGATGCATCCCCAGAAACTCCTGTGGATTTTTTCCCACAAGCCAAGCTTATGGTTCTAGTTGGGAAGGGATTGTCCAATCCATATCTGGGGACACAACAGAGGAGAAACGATTGCAGGGTATTTGTGATTCTATATATAGGGTCATCGAACATAAAAGGATCCAAAGACCCATGGCATAAGTTGGGACATCCAAAGCAAGAATTCCCACAATGAGTGAAATGGCAACACCTCCTGTGAGCCCAGCAGATCCTACTTTTGTAGTATCACGGCTATACCATGGATCAACCCACATCTTCTAGCCCACAAGGCCATGCTATAGGGACTTAAGTGCAAACTAGCATGAGCTTCACTTTCTTAGATGTTAGAGCTACCCCCGCCCAAGACAATACTAGTACACTACCTCATCCAGTAGCAAGCATCACACCAACTATGCCACCTATAACTGATGCAAAGTTGCCTTTGAGCCACATGCCCACAGTTACCATGATAGCAAAGACCACTTCACACATGGAGCCCCCTGCGCTTGGCATATCTAGTATTACCATTCCTAGAGGGGTCACATCTTATTCTAGTGCACCCGTGAAACATCCCTTCCCTAGAGTGAGTGTGCTACCAACTCCTGCTGCTCTCTGCGAGACCAATTGCAACTAATGCCCACATGACTAGAGCACCTATTGGGGCTCCAAGGTTTAGACCAATGCATCCTCATGCAGTGCCACATGCTGCATCTCCACCTACTCCTATCATTGCTCCTACTATGCTAGCACCAGCTCTACCCACAGACCCGGTTGCTTTTGCACAAGCCCTGGGAAGAGCGGTAATGGAAAGCATAGCACTTGTTGTGAGAGATGGTGGTTGACAGAGCCATGGAAAGGCTGTCTAAATAGCTAAGCTAACTCATAAGTTCATTGGAGATGGTGATCCTAGGAGACATTTGGAAGTATTTGATTAAGTGTGTGAGGCTCTAGGAGAACAAAGTGAGGTTTCCAAGACCAATGTCTTTAGTCTAACATTAAGATGGTAAGTTTGGGGATTGGTATAGAACTCTGAGGGTCGAGGAACGCTTGAACTTCACCGCTCTTAGGAGATTTTTCTTGAAGCAATTTGTGCATGGAGTCTTATGTTGTGTAGCTTCACAGGTACATAAAGTTGAGAGGGAAGAAGAGGAATCGGTTAGAGATTTCATTAGCCTTCTCAAGCATTTGAACTCTCATTGCCTTCCACGTGAACACTCATTGCCTTCCACATGAACACTATTCAAATAATCAATTGTTGGATAGATTCATCCACGAGCATAACCATAAAGCGATATATAATGGCTTAGTCAATAGAGGGATCACTACATGGGATGAAGTCAACAAATGCCACCCAACTAGAGGATAATCTCATGGTCAAAGGAGCTAAAGCATCGGATTCTAAATCTACTGCTTTCGAAGTCATGAGATTTAGGACTTCCACATTTAAACCCCTTACTAAAGCAACACTTTAGCAGAGATGAATTTCACAGAGTTCATGAAAGCACTCCAAGAGGGAATGAAGGCCAAATGAGCCCCCAAAACATACATATGTACCCAAGGAGAGAGCTTCAATGGTGCTCAACCTGTCGGCAAGGACATTCAACAAGTGAGTGTCCAGTCCTAAGGACATGCTATGATGGTAATTGTACTTTTTGTGGGCGTTTTTATGGTCATGAGGCTTCACAGTGCCGCACGCGTTTGCAAATCCTCACTAATGCTTCTAGGCCTTAATAGTTGGCTTTACTGGCTTCATCATAGCCACAAGCCATAATGCCTATGGTAACATCTCAACCCAATGCTGAATAAACGACACAACAACCTATTGCAAGGGGGATTTACAAAGCACAAAATGTCTCGTTTACCTCCACCAGTTTTGGGACCTCAACCTCCACCCCCGAGCACCACACCTCTTAATCAAGTAAGCTTCGAGGAGTCTATTGATCACAAAATGTATCGTTACCTCCACTAGTTTTGGGACCTCAACCTCCACCGCCGAGGACCACACCTCTTAATCAAGTAAGCTTCAAGGTAGATGTCGAACCCACCCCCCACCTAAAGCTTCATCCTAGCTATTATGTAGTGGATGGCAGAGGGGCATTCAAGCCAGTTTACCAACTTGCGATGGGCAGGGGCCGGGACATTAATGCCATAGCTAGAAGAATGCCTCTTCAATGTTACCACTATCAAGGTCCCCATAGAGTTTGAGAATGCCCTTTTTTGAAGTTTCCTCATCTTAACCAAGTAGTGCTCTCAAACATGCCACCGGCTACTTGTAACCACTGTGGCATAGATCATTGGATTAAGGACTGCCCCAACAAGATTGTGATGACAAGCCCACAAACAGGACCCATCATCACACCCCTAAATATGATTGGGGTAAGTAATCAAACTTAAAGGCAGATCCTAAAAAATCTAGATCACACACCGTTGAATGCTATCACTCGGCTACAAGCCTAAAAACAACATGTTCTTGAGCAACGATATGTGGCCTTGGTAGCAGAATCTAAGAAAAATAGGAGAAAAAAGTTAGTTAAGAATGGGAAAATAAAGGAAACTAAAAAGACAAATCTTGGGATGCCTCAAGAGCTAGTCTTCTCTCATTAGGGACCTAGATGAGGACTCGGACTCCTTGGACACAAGGGCTGATTCTGAACAAGGTAGGGAAATACCCTCCAAAACCAAGAGCACGGGGAAGGAGACCCCACGGGAACATACGATTCCTGAAACGAGATCACACAAGACAAAACTTGGCTCTTATCCTGACCCTCAGAAGGAGGTTGAGCAACTCCAAGAATTTGGTGATTTAGTTACAAAAACCCGAGAGGAGCTTGAACTAAAGCCCAAGAAAGTGAGAGGCTCATATACTGTACACCCTAGTACCTTAGCGCCTACTATTGAGATTTACAAATGTCTAGGTGTGTTCGAGTGTCATCATGGAAGAGAGTGAGGCCTCCACCTCTCATAGCTTGATCTCTAATTGGTTCAATGGACAACAACCATATGGAAACCCTGAGCCCATCTCAAAAATGGATTTTCCAGTTTCACCGACACCTACTTATGGAAAGAGGGTCATGAACGCACCTCTAAATATCTCAAAATTGTTAGACTTTATGGCCTCACAAACTAGTACAACTATAACTGCCTGATTGAGTGGAGATCTTGAATTATTTGAAGTGATGAGAGCTCTCCTTAATGGGGAACTCAATGTCGAATTACCACCATTTGCTGACATGCATAAGGCATGTCCCCCAATATACAATGGAGACACCTCGAGTTGTACCCAAATCGATAGTCCTAGTGGAAGAAGAAAATACCAAATCTATGGTTAAAATTCCACTTAACAAACTGGGAAAATATTTTGAAGGTGATGAGTCTAACACATACTACTAATTATAGCCAAGGGAATCACAGTAATGGGAGTCCTTGGATGGTGGTGCAGGAGTGAGCATAATCACCATGAAATGTTGGGAGAAGATAGACAAGCCACGCCTAAAAGTCTCAAGATATCATTGTCAAGATGGCTGATGGTATTGTCACCAAACCTATTGGGATGCTACGAGATGTAAAGATCAAGGTCCTCAAACATCAGGTTAAACATACCTTCATTGTTATGCACTTTTTCAAACAACAAGAATTATATGAAATGATCTTAGAATGCCCATTTTGTAGGAGAAAGGAAGGTACATGACAGGTCTAAGAACCATATCTACCCCCAATTCGATGATTCCATCATCAGGGTTGATCTTATGACTTGTCGCATACATCCTATGGGTAGTGGAGGACTTTTTAAAAACCATTCAAACACCGCCACTCATTCAAACCCATTGTAACATTGCTATACTTTTAGAGAGAAGAGAATGAGGCACGGAAGGATCCGGCCCACAAGGATGTTGAGACAAACAAGCCATTGAGCTTGAAGATGATTTAAACTGGATACATATCATGGCTACAATTGATAGCTGGGGAGCTAGCGGATCTACATGGGTTACACCTAATGGTGAGGAGCTCCCTAAGGTCGTGCCCCTACGAATGATTCGTGCTCTACCTCTGATACCAAGGGGATAGGTTATAGTGAACTCAAGAGTCCACATGAGAGGACTCAAGCTCAAGCACCAATAGTGGTGAGGGGTCTGAAATAGAGACTGAAAGCGACACCAACTCCTTAGACACCACAAGAAAAATAGAGCCCACATATCCAAAGAAATTGTATAGGGAGTAGCTCTGAATTTAATACGAATTTCCAATCTAAAAGAGATGAAGTTCATCAAGATGCTAAGGAGCATCTTCGAAGATGGCGGAGACATAAACGATATGCAGTGAATCATCGTAAAAGGCTGCAAGAAAGAACCACTACCGCCCAGTGGCTCCAGTACATGGGTGCAGTTGACTTACATTGAAAGTTTATATATGATTAGAGAGAAGAGTTACAAAAGGTCCAGTATTGTAGACCACCCCCAATTGATATAGCTAAGTTGGAAGTCTCTGATAAACCATCTCGCTATAAGGAAACAAAATCGTGAACTTGCACAGAAGGAACGAGGGGCTAAGGCTGCAGAGCTAAAGCAATTGACGAAGGAAAGGAAAATGAGCCTGGTTTACGCCTAGCACCTGAGAATTACAAGTCATACACTATAGGGAAACGCAAGTTAGTGTTTTGATAATGCCAAACATAAACCCACAAGTGAGAGTGGGGGAGTCTTTGATGACGGGCCTGTAGAGGTCAAGGAAGTAGACTTGGCTGAACCAGTTTAAGATCCTAAGCTTGTCTACATAGCCAAGGACTTAAATAAGGCCAATGAGGCTGAACTTGAAGCTCTCCTAAAAGGAGTATAAGGATTGATTTGCATGGACATACCATGATACAAAGGGAATTCCTGTAGAGGTGGTATAACACACCATAAACATGGTACCCGAAGTTAAACCAGTCCAACATCGTACCCATCCTATGAATCCCAAATATGTAAGCATTGTTAAGGAAGAGATCGATAAACTCATTGAGTGTGGATTCATCTACTATGAGATTGAACACTTGGAATGGGTCTCACCCATTGTGCTTGTGCCCAAGAAGAATGGAAAACTTAGAGTGTGTGTTGATCTCAAGAAGAAAGTGAATGCTACCACTCGTAGGGATCAATACCCCTTGCCATATTCAGAACATGTGCTCGAATGAGTTGTAGGCAAGGAGGCTTATAGCTTTTTGGATGGAAATCAAGCTATAATCAAATTTTGATGGCACCTGAGGACTAAGCCAAAACAACCTTTGTCAGTTAGCATGGTGTATATGCTTATAGAGTTATGCCATTCAGTCTAACCAATCCACTAGCAACATTCCAAGGGCTTATGAATACTGCTTTTTTAAGGACTTCTTAATAAGAAAGTTTCTTGAAGCTTTCTTGGATGATTTGTTCATTCATTCATCTTGGAAAGGACACCTAGCATGCTTAAAAAAGGTGTTTAAAAGGTGTCAATTTTATCACATATCCTTAAACCCTTACAAATTCTAGTTTTGGGTGAAACACGGAGTTATTCTTAGGCATATAGTGTCCAAAAATGGGATTTCCACTGATGAGAGAAAAATCTAGGTCATCTCGGAATTACCCCCACCAACAAAATACAGATTCATAGGCCATGTCAGCTACTACCGTCGGTTTATTCTTTTCTATGCAGAAATAGCTCATCCTTTGTAACAAGCTATTGATTGTATTTATATGGATTGAGGAGTGTCAAGAAGCTTATGATGTGTTGAAGCAAGCCTTGGCCATTGCTCCAATCTTGCAAACACCTAGCTGGGATCTCATCTTTCATGTGCACATTGATGCCTCTAACTTTGCAATTGGATGTGTCCTAACATAGCCACGGAAACACAAATTGGACTATCTTATTAGTTTTGTAAGTCAGCAACTAGATGAGGCTGAAATCAACTACACCACCACTGGGCGTGAAGGGTTAACAATGGTTTATGTTATAAAGAAATTTCGGCATTACCTTCTTGTTGCTAACAAATTTGTTTTCCATGTTGATCACCATCAAGCCTTGTTGTATTTAGTAAACAAATCATGCTCCACGGGAAGTTTCATAAGGTGGTTGTTGATTCTTCTCGAGTTTGATGTCATAGTAGTTTTGAGGCCTGGCAAGAAACATGTCATAACCGATCATCTATCTCGCATACCTAATGGCAAAGCACCAATCGGGAGAAAATGATGATTTACCAGATGCTACACTATTTAAGGTTGAGGTTATTCCAGAATGGAGTGAGAAAATCGTTAACTTTTTAGCTAATGGTTTTCTAGAAGGAAAGGAACTAAGGAAAGATTTAGTAAGAAAGTTACTAAAAGAGAGTGCACCTTACCAACTTATTGCCGGAACTCTTTGTAGAAGAGGTAAGGATGACATACTAAGACGTTGCCCCAAGGAGGATGAATACTTATATATTATCGAACAAGCACACCAAGGGGTAGCTGGTGGTGGACACTTTGCACGTGACATTACAGCAGCAAGAAAAATATTCCGATCAAGGTATTGGTGGCTCACGCTCTTCAAAGATTGTGCACTATTTGTGAGGAGTGCCAACATTATGTAAAGCCACAGAAAAAGGACATGATGCCTGCATCTTGTCAAAGTCAACCAACCTTTTGAAAAATGGGACTTAGATTTCATTGATCCTATTAGTCCTGTTGCACGTGGCACACAAGCACGCTTCATCATTGTTGTCATAGATTATGTAACCAAATGGGCTAAAGCAAAAGCTTCACAAAAAGCGGATGCCATGGCGACTGCTAAGTTTCTCTGAGAACATCATTACATGCTTTGGATGTCCATTTGAGCTAGTGAGTGATCAAGGTAAGCATTTCATCGATGAGGTAATAAAAAATCTCACTAACACATTCATAATCGTTCACCATAAGTCAATGCCATATTACCCACATCCAAATGGCCAAGAAGAGAACACCAACAAGGTTCTTATCTCAATACTGATGACAAAGACTGTTGAGGCTCGATGCACTGACTAGGACTCTAAGTTCACATAAGCTTTATGGGTCTACCACACATCATACAAAGTTGTAATTGGTTGCACGCCTTTTAAGATGGTGTATGGACTTGAGGCAGCAATGTCTTGGGAGTTTATGATCCCTAGCTTAAGGGTAGATGTAAGTGAAAAGCTTGATGGTAATGAATTGGTGTATGGACTTGAGGCAGCAATGTCTTGGGAGTTTATGATCCCTAGCTTAAGGGTAGATGTAAGTGAAAAGCTTGATGGTAATGAATTGGCTGACCACTTATTTGTTTTCGAACAACTCACCGAGGAGAGACAAATTGTAGTGCAAACATGTTGCCAGAAAAGGACAAAGAAAGAAGTGGTTTTGACCGAAATCTCAAAGGACAAGGAGAACAAGGTAGGAGATATTGTACTTATGTATGGGGTCCATAGTGAAAAGAAAAAGCTTAAATATACTGGAAAGGGACCATTTAGGGTTTGTG
This sequence comes from Cibotium barometz, assembly GCF_041138505.1. Taxonomy (NCBI): domain Eukaryota; kingdom Viridiplantae; phylum Streptophyta; class Polypodiopsida; order Cyatheales; family Cibotiaceae; genus Cibotium; species Cibotium barometz. The sequence continues at coordinate 23,217,213 of NC_141049.1, forward strand.
AAATTACTCCACAAGGTACTATACATGTTGAGACTCTTGAGGAGAACAAGGTAGGAGATATTGTACTTATGTATGGGGTCCATAGTGAAAAGAAAAAGCTTGATATACTAGAAAGGGACCATTTAGGGTTTGTGAAATTACTCCACAAGGTACTATACATGTTGAGACTCTTGAGACGGAGTTCAAATTGTTGGTTTCCTTAATGGTAGTAAGTTTAAAAAATACTATGGACCTCTTACCAAAGAATCCTTACGTGCTTCTCATGACAAGAAAGCCGCCAAGGAAAGGGCCACTCAAAAGGAGACCTAATCCCAAGAGGAGGCAAGGGAAAGATGAGCCAAACTGCAACAACGTCGAGAAGGAAACCTTAGACCTGCTGCACAAGCCTTTGTGGAAGAGGTTGAAGGGGACATAGAGGAGCACATAGCACCTCTACGAACATCCATTTAATTGCCTAGCCCTTATGGTAAAGTGCTTTATAATGCACTACTTGATATGGGGGTTAGAAACAATCTAATTTCCTTCAAATGCATGGTACCAGTTGGGAAAACCCCAACTCATAGATACCTCCTTAAAGGTGAAAGGTATCCGTAGTAGAAATACCAAGGTTCTTGGGATATTATAAATAGAGATATACTGTGATGGGGCAGCAAAACTAGTGGTGGGAGACTTCCTTGTTATGCCTGCCAAAACATTACCTGAACCAATAATACTTGGTCGTACATGGATGAAGGCTGCAGGATGTATGATTGACTGGCCGACAAGGTGTCTCTCTGTGGGTGAAACCACAACTGAACAATCTACTCACATAAACCCCTACCACATCTTACTATTATCGAGGGTCGCAGAGGAGGAAGCTTCTACATCCACAAAAATCTATGGAAACCCCCTCCACTTCAACATCCAATATTAAAAAAACTCTTGATTCTTCTACCTCCACACAACAAACACCTGCATATATCAAAAGAATGAACAGATATGACGGGCTAAAAAGAGGCAACCCAAATCTACCTTGAAATGGATTCCCAATATTTCTCAATCCATACCACCTCAATCGACCAAGAAAGGAGGACCTCAACACACAAGTCAGCGCAGGAAGTCCAAGTTACAAGCTACCCCAACATGGATCCCAAAATGCTTATTAAAAGCTTAAGGCTACTATGAGAGTATCCATTGTATTTAAATACCAAAACATAAAAGTATACCATTAGTCTCACTGTCGCCACTTACAAATTCCCAAATCTCCTCATCAATGATGGATAAAGGCTTCAACAGCTCCAATGCCAACAAAGGAAAAGCTATTGAAAAAGAATCTTCACCACTAATGCCTAGAAAAGTCTAGATCCCAAAGAGAAACCCTATCACATAAGACATGGTGATTGATCGTGAAGCCTCTACATCATAAAAAGGTTACAAAACCATTATTGGTTATCCAAGCCCCAACCCCATTGGTCTCCCTAGAGCATCCCACTATGCAAGTGTCAACTTCATTCCTCATTTATAAGGGTGAACTCATAAGCTCCATCCGGTCTTATGAGAGCCCTTTGCTGCCATTAAAGCTGGAAGCTGACCCGCCACCACAACAAGGAACAAAAAACACCCCTAGCTAGCAAACATTGATGGTGGAGAAAATTTGGAAGGGATGGTTACAAAAAACGTACAATAACTTCCGCGAGGTCAAGGTATGAAGGGAGGACTTACGTTAATATCATTACCTTTACCCTCCACGTTTTGTTCCTCGACAAAGTTCATGTCCATGTCCATATTAAGAGGAAACTTGTAAGATTCCTCCCCCAACCCCTTTTTGATGTCTAGTATATTCCCCTATAATCAATTCCTTTTCTAAAATATAAGAGATCTTGTTTGTGGCTGTTTTAACCTAGAGAGAGAAAATATTCTAGAGAGAGAATATTCAGATTTTGAATATTTTTGGATAGAAAAATATCTCTTATAATTCAGATGAGCTCCCCTGAATCAGAAATTCAAAAAGAATTTTCCAATGTGCAATTGGAATTAATTAGAAATAGGTATAAAGAACCTTAGTCTAAGGGTCTAGATTTTCATAAATCTTTGGGATTATGGTCCAATTAAGGTTCCTATGGGCCAATAGCATCAATCCATGTGTAAGGAGGAGATAAATCCAATTTGTAAAAGAAGATACCCAAAAATGAGTAAATGCTCACATAAGATGAAGAGTTGAAAATGTACAAGGTTTATTAGTAAATAAACACATATGTAAGGAAGGGGAGTTCTTTAAAGGAGGTGCATATTTCACATAAGATGAAGAGTTGAAAATGTACAAGGTTATTAGTAAAAAAAACTATGACACATATGTAAGGAAGGGGAATTCTTTAAAGGAGGTGCATATTTCACATAAGATGAAGAGTTGAAAATGTACAAGGTTTATTAGTAAATAAACACATATGTAAGGAAGGGGAGTTCTTTAAAGGAGGTGCATATTTCACATAAGATGAAGAGTTGAAAATGTACAAGGTTATTAGTAAAAAAAAAAACTATGACACATATGTAAGGAAGAGGAGTTCTTTAAAGGAGGTGCATATTTCACATAAGATGAAGAGTTGAAAATGTACAAGGTTTATTGGTAAAAAACTATGAGCAATAAAATTTTGACACATATGTAAGGAAGGGGAATTCTTTAAAGGAGGTGCATATTTCACATGCTTGAATGAGTTTTAAACTCAAAAATAATGTGATATTTTTATCTCTCATCTCTCTTGAACCAAACCAAATCAAAATGGAACCAAACCGAATCAAAAAGTAACCAAACTAGGTCCAAATCTAGTCCAAATTCAACCAAACTGACTTGGAAAATTCTAGAATCAGTTTGTTTGGTTAGGAGCTCAAATTTTCCTATAAATAGAAGCCTCCCCTTGTTGAAAAAAATATATAGTGTCTTATGCTTTGTCACTCTACTCCACCTAAGCCAAAATATATAGTGTCTTATGCTTTGTCACTCTACTCCACCTAAGCCAAAATATATAGTGTCTTATGCTTTGTCACTCTACTCCACCTAAGCCAAAATATATAGAGTCTTATGCCTTGTTACTCTACTCCTCCTAAGCCAAAATAGATAGTGTCTTATGCTTTGTTACTCTACTCCACCTAAGCCAAAATATAGAGTGTCTTATGCTTTATTACTCTACTCCACCTAAGCCAAAATATAGAGTGTCTTAGGCATTGTTACTCTACTCTACCTAAGCCAAGAACTGTGAATTCTTTAATAATTCACTAGTTTTTGATACTTCTCTCTTTCTTCAATCCCCATTGGTGGCTCCATCAACATACTAAACCAATTGATTGGTTGGGGGCCTCTACCGTGAATAAAGAATCAAGCAAATTATAAGGTAAGTACATTGAATTTTTGATCTTTTCTATGATTTCTCAATGATTCTCTCTTCTCAACCCCTCTCAAGCTTGAGAAGTTTAATTGGTATGGTTTTTTTTAAATGCTATTGAAGTTAATTGGTGAATAGTAGTGAAGAGTTACATAATTTAATAAATGCTATAGAAGTTAATTTCCACTTATATTTAAATTCTAATGGTTTTTATAATTTCTCTCTCTCACTCAAGAAATGGTCATACTCATGACCCATTCTCAATCCAAATGAAGCTTTTCATAAAGCTTTTCCTTAATCCAAGATTAAGCTATGCTTGAGGCCAAATTAATGGCTTTTTGCTATGCTTTTAGTTTATGCACATTGATGATTCAATCCATTATGGATTGATGACCCAATTAGAGACCATTCTAATTGTTTTCTTAATGATCCAATTAGAGACCATTATGGATTGATGATCCAATTAGAGACCATTCTAATTGTTTTCTTAATGATCCAATTAGAGACTATTATGGATTGATGATCCAATTAGAGACCATTCTAATTAATTCTTTAATAATAAGCTTTATCCTTTAGAAAAAAAAATTGAGATTTATCAGTCATAGTAGCGGAGCTATGGCAAAAGTTTTATAGAAATTACGCATAAAATAAATTCATTCAAAGCATAAAAAGAGGACTTCCTACCATATTCTAGGAACTATCATCCTAGATTAATTAAAAGAATTTTATTATGCATGGAGATGTGGATGTTTGCATGTAGATGTAGATGTATAGATGTAGATGTGGATGTGGAGGTGGATGGATGCATGTAGATGTAGATGTATAGATGTAGATGTGAATGGAGATGTGGATGTATGCATGTAGATGTAGATGTATAGATGTGGATGTGGATGTATACATGTAGATGTAGATGTATAGATACGGATGTGGATGTGGAGGTGGATGTATACATGTAGATGTAGATGTATAGATGTAGATGTGGATGTGGAGGTAGATGGATGCATGTAGATGTAGATGTATAGATGTAGATGGGAATGCAGATATGGATGTATGCATGTAGATGTAGATGTATAGATGTAGATGTGGATGTGGAGGTGGATGGATGCATGTAGATGTAGATGTATAGATGTAGATGTGAATGGAGATGTGGATGTATGCATGTAGATGTAGATGTATGGAGGTGAATGTGAATGTGGATGTGGATGTATGCATAGAGATGTAGATGTATGCATGTAGATGTGAATGTACGCATATAGATGTGGATGTATGGATGTGAATATACGATATGCGATGTGAGGGAATCTGAAGTGATGAGATAGAAATGATGTGATGGGATGAGTATACATATAAATGGAATATGGAATAAGTAATGTAGATTGATGAAGGATAATGTGGAAAAATGAAAGTTAAAATAGAAATTGTGTTGTAAACTGTTTGTAAATACTGTTTGTAAATGCTGTTTGTAAATGATTGTTTTATGTCAAGAATGCTGGGGGAGCATTTTGACCGTCTTGTGATTAAAGTCGTGATGGTAAAGTTGCAATTGCTGACGGGGAGTCAATGAAGGACGTCTCGCGTAGCAAGGTCGGCCGAGGTCTTGACCAGCCTCGGTGCGATTAAAATGGTGAGCTTCCGGTACGGTGGATGAGGGGCCAAGGAAGCGGCCTATGCGTGAAGCGCTAGGTTACCTGCGAAGGATCCTAGAGGGTGCTGACCATACGGTGCTCGGGCTCTGGGTTGCCTAGGATACCCACGCGTGCGTCGAGGAAGATATTGGAACAGAGTTGGAGTTGTTTTCTGAAATCGAGCATGGATCTGGTTGATTGACCTTGCTGGTCTTCAATGGATGAGTCCATGGCTCCTTATATGGATCTGTTGGTTGATCTTGCTGATCTTCAACGAGAGTCCATCTTGTTAAGTGATTATATTGCCAAGTATTATGGGCTAGGAACTATCGAAACGGCTCCTGAGCGTTCTAGTTGCCAATGATGCCATAGATACTCTGATGAAGGAATGATGGGAAATTAAGAATCAATTGGATAAATTGGAAGATGGTGATCAATGATACTAGGGTTTTATTAAAGGATTGTTTTAAACTGGTTGAATCTGGTTGAAAAAGGCAATTTCATATTGGGTGTGTGAGTGGTGTGACTAGTTTTATTTTGCATGAACATCCGGCTAGGGGGCCTTGGAACTCTTTTCCTTGGTACCCGGGACAAAACCTAACCAAATTTTTAATTGGATCCCATCACTACAGTGGTTGGGCGGTTGGCTAACCCATGGGATTGGATGGGGTTAGGCTGGACTGATGGATCCGTAAATCGAGACTCAAACTTTTGTTTTTACGATAGAAAAAAAAAATCCGGACAGTAACTGTTCTATGGATAGGAATCAACGGCTGTGCCTCTTGAATGGGGAAAAAAGCGTTGATCCCAATGATCCAAGTGCAAGTTTCTCCCTTGAACTGACTAAGTATCTTATAGATGTAATTGGATCATCTCGATCAGAAATGATCTTGACTACGTTAGAGTAAAAAGTTATCCTGGTGGAATCGCCCGTGCTCCTGGTTAAGAAAGTTTTTCCGGGTTCAGTTTTGGAACAACCGACGGATTAGTCTCTTATCCGGATATCCGTGGGCGAGGCCCCGAGTCTGGGATCCCTGTCCCGCGCGAGAAGCGCTACTTCCGCTGCCAGTACCCCGAATCCGTTGCTCGGTGGGAACAGGGATCTTACAGTTGGTATCAGAGCATTTGGTTAATAAAGATCAACTGAGAAGACAAATATATCAAAAATTTATCAAGAAACACAAAAAGGTTATAATTGTGTGATATAATTCATACAATTTGATATTCAAACTGAAACTCGTAAATTGGTAATTGGGTCTTCAGATGGAAGTGCCGCAATTATATAGAATCCCTGACTTGCTTGAGGCCTAGACATGATAGTATTTACCTTATAATTCCAAGGGCCGTGACTACCCGTATATACCGAGAGTATACTGCAGCTCTTTACTGACAGTATATACGAGTAAATCTAAGACTTGAAATTATAAGCATTAATGCTATCCAGATGATGATTTCGAATGTGATTGATATGATTTTTAATTCTGTTTGAGAATTGATGAATTGATTGGGATTCTGATTGAAAATGCTAATTGAAAAAAAAATGTTGATTTTTAAAAATTAGTGGAAATATAATAAAACCACAATGAGGGGGAATGGGACGAGTCCCTGTGATGATATTCATAACTAGAATGATGATAACGAATTCAGCAAATCACTATGAGATTAGTGGGTTGTGCGGTCAGATTGCTACTGTTAATACTTGACCGGTAGATCAAGTTAAGGGATGTCAAATTGAGAACTTGCTTGACTGAAATTTCCGTGTGGAGGAATGTTCCGAAGGAAACTTTTCGGTCTAATGGACTAGTATCATGTTAAAGATATGAATGATATAATCTGAATGAATTGTTATTTAATGATGAGTTCTATATAAGGGATATTTATCCCAGTGTTCTGTTGGGTTGACCACCCAGAATATAAGGAACCCCAGAATAAAATTGGATCTTAAGAATAAGAGCTGTCCTCTACCTTGCGAGATGAGGACATCTCGCACTTTTTAAGTGGGGTAGGATGTAAGATTCCTCCCCAGCCTTCGAGGTATATAGGAGTAAGAATCTCCCTTTTGGATCTTATAATTATTCCCTCTCTAAAATAAAAGAAAGTTTCTGTTTAAAAAAGGAATACCCTTTTCCTAAAATACTTCTAAGGAGTCACGCCTATTTTAAGGATTTAGAACAATGAGTTTAGAAGTGAGAATCGGTGTTTTGGATACCAAGGTTTTGGTTTTCATTCGAGTATGGCCCAAAAGGAAGTTCTTTATCTCTTGGGGAGTATAAGAAGTTATCCCCCAGATATTGTGATCATTATATCTGAATTCAATGAAAGTAGGTGACTTAGCCTACAAGTTTCTTTTATCTCCTCATCTCAAAATTCTTAATGCCTTCTATAGAAAAATGTGTCAAACACAAATCATGGAAAGACGGTAAAACTTCAGTGGCAAGTTACCGTTGGCTTCTAGGTTACGCTAGCTCCTTCCTTTATATAAGTCGTAACTTTTACTTGTCGCTCACAGTAATCTTACTCCCATCAATCTCCTTTCTTTCTTAATCTCCTTCATGGCTTGGCAACATGAATTAGTTTTATCCCTGATGATTTCTCACCTTCAAGACGCAAGAGAGTCTGTGAAGAAAGACTTTATAGAACAGTATGAGCGCTCACTTTTTCCTCACCTAGGAACTTCTGTAGCGCAGACCAAATGGCGGACCTATCAAAACATAACTAGGGTAACACCCTGGGGTCAGCAGCACTTTCGTAACAATGTCCGCTTGGCCATGGTTATTGAAGCTTTGGGTTTGGGTCCTCGATACTACTGCGTCATGAGATCAAGGCATCTTGGGTTTTCTGAGCGGGTCTTCTTACTGGCGTGTTTTCTTCCTCATGAGAAGATATGCCTTTATCCCGTTTTTGGCTTGCCTCTCAGAGGTCCTTTTGTTAGATCACCTCATACCACTGAGATAGGTGCGGCAATAACCAGCAGAATCATTCCCATAGATGAGTTACCCTATACTTGTGCAGCTTGTGAGGACTGCTTTTGTGACCATATGATGGACGGGCTTATGGAAGTGTAAAGAGTTTCTCTATCTTTACTGTATAAGTTCCGAGAATGAATAAAGTTTAAATCTTGTTCTTATTTTGAATCTTGCTCTCTTTAAGACTTTTCTTGGTGGTTAATCGTGATTAAAATTTTTCTCTAAGTCTCATATTCGTGCATCTTGCGAAATTATTCCAAGTTGCGAGATGAGGACATCTCGCGTTTTTTAAGTGGGGTAGAATGTAAGATTCCTCCCCCAACCCCTTTTTGATGTCTAGTATATTCCCCTATAATCAATTCCTTTTCTAAAATATAAGAGATCTTGTTTGTGGCTGTTTTAACCTAGAGAGAGAAAATATTCTAGAGAGAGAATATTCAGATTTTGAATATTTTTGGATAGAAAAATATCTCTTATAATTCAGATGAGCTCCCCTGAATCAGAAATTCAAAAAGAATTTTCCAATGTGCAATTGGAATTAATTAGAAATAGGTATAAAGAACCTTAGTCTAAGGGTCTAGATTTTCATAAATCTTTGGATTATGGTCCAATTAAGGTTCCTATGGGCCAATAGCATCAATCCATGTGTAGGGAGGAGATAAATCCAATTTGTAAAAGAAGATACCCAAAAATGAGTAAATGCTCACATAAGATGAAGAGTTGAAAATGTACAAGGTTTATTAGTAAATAAACACATATGTAAGGAAGGGGAGTTCTTTAAAGGAGGTGCATATTTCACATAAGATGAAGAGTTGAAAATGTACAAGGTTATTAGTAAAAAAAACTATGACACATATGTAAGGAAGGGGAATTCTTTAAAGGAGGTGCATATTTCACATAAGATGAAGAGTTGAAAATGTACAAGGTTTATTAGTAAATAAACACATATGTAAGGAAGGGGAGTTCTTTAAAGGAGGTGCATATTTCACATAAGATGAAGAGTTGAAAATGTACAAGGTTATTAGTAAAAAAAAAAACTATGACACATATGTAAGGAAGAGGAGTTCTTTAAAGGAGGTGCATATTTCACATAAGATGAAGAGTTGAAAATGTACAAGGTTTATTGGTAAAAAACTATGAGTAATAAAATTTTGACACATATGTAAGGAAGGGGAATTCTTTAAAGGAGGTGCATATTTCACATGCTTGAATGAGTTTTAAACTCAAAAATAATGTGATATTTTTATCTCTCATCTCTCTTGAACCAAACCAAATCAAAATGGAACCAAACCGAATCAAAAAGTAACCAAACTAGGTCCAAATCTAGTCCAAATTCAACCAAACTGACTTGGAAAATTCTAGAATCAGTTTGTTTGGTTAGGAGCTCAAATTTTCCTATAAATAGAAGCCTCCCCTTGTTGAAAAAAATATATAGTGTCTTATGCTTTGTCACTCTACTCCACCTAAGCCAAAATATATAGTGTCTTATGCTTTGTCACTCTACTCCACCTAAGCCAAAATATATAGAGTCTTATGCCTTGTTACTCTACTCCTCCTAAGCCAAAATAGATAGTGTCTTATGCTTTGTTACTCTACTCCACCTAAGCCAAAATATAGAGTGTCTTATGCTTTATTACTCTACTCCACCTAAGCCAAAATATAGAGTGTCTTAGGCATTGTTACTCTACTCTACCTAAGCCAAGAACTGTGAATTCTTTAATAATTCACTAGTTTTTGATACTTCTCTCTTTCTTCAATCCCCATTGGTGGCTCCATCAACATACTAAACCAATTGATTGGTTGGGGGCCTCTACCGTGAATAAAGAATCAAGCAAATTATAAGGTAAGTACATTGAATTTTTGATCTTTTCTATGATTTCTCAATGATTCTCTCTTCTCAACCCCTCTCAAGCTTGAGAAGTTTAATTGGTATGGTTTTTTTTAAATGCTATTGAAGTTAATTGGTGAATAGTAGTGAAGAGTTACATAATTTAATAAATGCTATAGAAGTTAATTTCCACTTATATTTAAATTCTAATGGTTTTTATAATTTCTCTCTCTCACTCAAGAAATGGTCATACTCATGACCCATTCTCAATCCAAATGAAGCTTTTCATAAAGCTTTTCCTTAATCCAAGATTAAGCTATGCTTGAGGCCAAATTAATGGCTTTTTGCTATGCTTTTAGTTTATGCACATTGATGATTCAATCCATTATGGATTGATGACCCAATTAGAGACCATTCTAATTGTTTTCTTAATGATCCAATTAGAGACCATTATGGATTGATGATCCAATTAGAGACCATTCTAATTGTTTTCTTAATGATCCAATTAGAGACTATTATGGATTGATGATCCAATTAGAGACCATTCTAATTAATTCTTTAATAATAAGCTTTATCCTTTAGAAAAAAAAATTGAGATTTATCAGTCATAGTAGCGGAGCTATGGCAAAAGTTTTATAGAAATTACGCATAAAATAAATTCATTCAAAGCATAAAAAGAGGACTTCCTACCATATTCTAGGAACTATCATCCTAGATTAATTAAAAGAATTTTATTATGCATGGAGATGTGGATGTTTGCATGTAGATGTAGATGTATAGATGTAGATGTGGATGTGGAGGTGGATGGATGCATGTAGATGTAGATGTATAGATGTAGATGTGAATGGAGATGTGGATGTATGCATGTAGATGTAGATGTATAGATGTGGATGTGGATGTATACATGTAGATGTAGATGTATAGATACGGATGTGGATGTGGAGGTGGATGTATACATGTAGATGTAGATGTATAGATGTAGATGTGGATGTGGAGGTAGATGGATGCATGTAGATGTAGATGTATAGATGTAGATGGGAATGCAGATATGGATGTATGCATGTAGATGTAGATGTGGATGTGGAGGTGGATGGATGCATGTAGATGTAGATGTATAGATGTAGATGTGAATGGAGATGTGGATGTATGCATGTAGATGTAGATGTATGGAGGTGAATGTGAATGTGGATGTGGATGTATGCATAGAGATGTAGATGTATGCATGTAGATGTGAATGTACGCATATAGATGTGGATGTATGGATGTGAATATACGATATGCGATGTGAGGGAATCTGAAGTGATGAGATAGAAATGATGTGATGGGATGAGTATACATATAAATGGAATATGGAATAAGTAATGTAGATTGATGAAGGATAATGTGGAAAAATGAAAGTTAAAATAGAAATTGTGTTGTAAACTGTTTGTAAATACTGTTTGTAAATGCTGTTTGTAAATGATTGTTTTATGTCAAGAATGCTGGGGGAGCATTTTGACCGTCTTGTGATTAAAGTCGTGATGGTAAAGTTGCAATTGCTGACGGGGAGTCAATGAAGGACGTCTCGCGTAGCAAGGTCGGCCGAGGTCTTGACCAGCCTCGGTGCGATTAAAATGGTGAGCTTCCGGTACGGTGGATGAGGGGCCAAGGAAGCGGCCTATGCGTGAAGCGCTAGGTTACCTGCGAAGGATCCTAGAGGGTGCTGACCATACGGTGCTCGGGCTCTGGGTTGCCTAGGATACCCACGCGTGCGTCGAGGAAGATATTGGAACAGAGTTGGAGTTGTTTTCTGAAATCGAGCATGGATCTGGTTGATTGACCTTGCTGGTCTTCAATGGATGAGTCCATGGCTCCTTATATGGATCTGTTGGTTGATCTTGCTGATCTTCAACGAGAGTCCATCTTGTTAAGTGATTATATTGCCAAGTATTATGGGCTAGGAACTATCGAAACGGCTCCTGAGCGTTCTAGTTGCCAATGATGCCATAGATACTCTGATGAAGGAATGATGGGAAATTAAGAATCAATTGGATAAATTGGAAGATGGTGATCAATGATACTAGGGTTTTATTAAAGGATTGTTTTAAACTGGTTGAATCTGGTTGAAAAAGGCAATTTCATATTGGGTGTGTGAGTGGTGTGACTAGTTTTATTTTGCATGAACATCCGGCTAGGGGGCCTTGGAACTCTTTTCCTTGGTACTCGGGACAAAACCTAACCAAATTTTTAATTGGATCCCATCACTACAGTGGTTGGGCGGTTGGCTAACCCATGGGATTGGATGGGGTTAGGCTGGACTGATGGATCCGTAAATCGAGACTCAAACTTTTGTTTTTACGATAGAAAAAAAAAAATCCGGACAGTAACTGTTCTATGGATAGGAATCAACGGCTGTGCCTCTTGAATGGGGAAAAAAGCGTTGATCCCAATGATCCAAGTGCAAGTTTCTCCCTTGAACTGACTAAGTATCTTATAGATATAATTGGATCATCTCGATCAGAAATGATCTTGACTACGTTAGAGTAAAAAGTTATCCTGGTGGAATCGCCCGTGCTTCCGGTTAAGAAAGTTTTTCCGGGTTCGGTTTTGGAACAACCGACGGATTAGTCTCTTATCCGGATATCCGTGGGCGAGGCCCCGAGTCTGGGATCCCTGTCCCGCGCGAGAAGCGCTACTTCTGCTGCCAGTACCCCGAATCCGTTGCTCGGTGGGAACAGGGATCTTACAAAACTTGTTGGAAAAAAGCTAACCCATGACAAGATTACACCTTGAACCAACAATGTACATTAATATAGCAACTATGCACATACTAAAAATCCGACTAACCATACAAATTTTAAAAAAAGATGATGATAAGGAGCACATATCAAATAGAAGAATGAAGTACGAATCTACTGTGACTACAAGCCGTGAGCATGGACTTTTCGTGGACCCACACGAGTGACCCTATCTTGGACCTGGATTGCTAGGAATGGTACTATTGAGACAGAGAAGCTAAGTATTCCTCCTTTCCAGACCCACTTATGTTATTTTTATGCACCATTAGGGGAGAGATGTTGTGGAGCCACCTTTGTGGACATGTTCTACCTACAGCTCCATCCCCTTGCACCATGCCTTACCTACAAAGCATCGCATGTTGTACATAGCGTCCTTCTTATTTTGGTAGTATAGAACTTATTTTAGGTGCTATGGGATAGGACTATTGCAGTCAATGTAGGAGAGACACCACAACGACATGATCATGTGAGTGTATGTTACCTAGTGGAAGGACCCCAACAAGATAGAACCGCACATGAATAGCTTGTAGAGAAGTGGAGGAGGGCAAGAACTTATGGACTTACACCATCGATTATGGCATATATATTTCCACTTCCTTGTCCCTTCTTGGGTACAGTGGGTGATTTCCTAGATAGCTTAGCTCACGGTGGCTACTTAGCTAACTTACCTATAGTACCTATGCCATATCATAGTGAGGATACACTCAGACCATTGCGTAGTAGACGAGAGGATGAGCTCTCTGGTTTGCCTTCTCCTATCTCTTCGATGCTTAGGCAGGTGGGAGAGAAGGTGGGTGTGGGGAGGGAAGTTGGCGGAGGAGGTTCAACCGAGGGAGGTGGGCGAGCGGCGCAGGTAAGGTATCTATTAAAAAAAAAACTCTTTTCAAAAAAAAGAAAAAAAAACTTTCATCGAGGACTAGGAAGGAGATATTGTTGTTCTTTTTGTGTATAAAGTAGGGTGGCCACCCCATCTAAAACTTTGGATTTATTTTCTGGGGTTAGGCGCTAGGGTTTTCGATAGGGTTTCCAGATACTTCGTGTGTAGGAAACAGTGGGAGCCTTTAGCTTGTCGCTATTTTCTGGCTTCACTCACTATGAGCCCATCAGGGATTCTGCTGGCTTCCCCGGCAGTGCAGGCGAGCGCCCGAGTGTGCAGAGTGGTAGAGAATCCATCTGTGGCATCAATGTTGGGCGCATCTGGGAGAGCCCAGTTGAAGGCCTTGTTCAATTCCGCAGGCATCGTATTTTCCAACAGAGGGGCCTGCAGGCTCAACATCTCTGCAGCTTACAATTCCAACCGCTACAACAACAACAACTACAACGACTACTACGATGACATAGTGGTGGATATGGACCCCGAGAAGATGCTGAAGCCAGGGGACCCCAACACCTACCAGGCCACCATCAGAAAGGCCATGCCCGTGGGGTACTGGGTCACCATGCCCAGTGGGCGGGAGGCCTTCCTGCCCGCGCAGGACCTGGGGTTTTTGGGCGGCCTCGAAAAGCTCAGACAGATCTTCCAGCCCGGACAGGAGGTCACGGTCCGTGTGGTCACCAGGGGTGGGTCTGGACGTGAGGTGCTGTCCTTGAAGAAGCCTGACCCTAACAAGCCTGATCCACCGCCCAAGCCCCTGAGGAAGGAATTTGAAGGTGGGAGGAGACGCCGCCCATCGCAGTACTAGGTTAGTGCCTACCTTCTTTGTTTGGGTCCGCCTTGTGGTGTGTTCTTTTGTCTTTGGGGCCATTGTAAATGGCAGTTGTCTGCTCTCTTAGCCTATGGATTTGTGTACAGATTGAACCTTCAAGGCAGAATTACGTAACATGAGGGTGTAGTGTTTGACCCTTTGTACTGCTTTTAGTTGCTCTGATTTTCTGCTCTTATTCTTACTTTGGTCTTAACTGGCTTTTTCTTTTCTTTTGGTTATCTGTGTCTATGATTATGTATGTGAACATTGTAGCAGGATCAATGGTGGGGTCTGTTCCCTTGTCTTGCCTGTGCTAAATGAAAAAGAGGAGTATTTGTTTGATCTAGCCTAGAATACTCTTGACGATGATGGCACCATGATCATGATTGGTTCAACGTATCAATTGTGCACCTTAAGGCATCTTGCATATAAAGTAGATAGTCTTTTGAGTGTGCGTTGTAGTAGTGAAGTAGGAGACATTCATGGATTTGTGGTAAGCAATGAGTATTGCCAAGATAGTTTCAACTTTGCATTATCCACTTGTAAGTATTTGTGACCCCCAAAACACATGGTTTTGTAGGCATCCACCCTCATATGTGGGGTTTTTTGTAGCTTCTTGAGTGTTTGGGACCTTAGCCATTCCAAATCCCAATACTATGTATGATCCGTGTCGGCCCCCCAAGTGGAAGAGATCAAAAGATGGAAAAGGTTTTAGAGGTAGGAGTTTTGCACTCAACTGAAAAATTGTATTCTTGTGAATTGATGCCTTATTGTTTAGCAAGGCTTATTTGAAATTAACTTTTTTAAGGTGGTTTACAATGAGGAGCAGAGGTTTGGAGAATAATAATCAAATCTTATGTAAGGAGTACAAATTTGGCTTAACTTATATGCTGGATGTGAAGATTTTGTGGAAGAAGCAAAAATTGCAGAATTGCGTATTACAATCTTGTATATAAGAGAGTTTTGACCCATGAGTATCATCATCATAGATGGGAGATTCAAACCCTAAAGCTGATAAAGTGGAAGTAAAGGAGGGATAGAAGAGAGGAAGTAATAGAGATGGAGGGATAGAAGAGAGGAAGTGATAGAGATGGAGCTAAAAAAGAAGAAATGACTTGAAGGATTTGGATGGAGAGGAGAGAGATAGGTAGAGAGGTGAAGAGTGAAAGAGAGGAGAAAGGGACGTAGGGAGAGGATGGAGATGGCTATAACAAGATGTTAATATAATATGAGAGAGAGAGAGAGAGAGAGAGAGATGAGGATCCTATGCAATATTTTAAGGAAAGAGAGGCCGATGGGGGTACCTCTCATTGATTGGCTTTCTATTTTGATGGATTATGAAGATCACTCTATAGACTGTAAAAGGTGTGTGTTCCCCGTCCAAGAATTATCGCATGTGGCGTACTGTGTTTCAAGGTCAATGGGATATGTTTTGTGCTGTGGAGCATAAACAACATTCCATGGCTGGACAAATGTATGATTACAAGGAATTTTGTGTGTTCTATAATGGGCACCCCACTACACAATTAGGGGTCATGATTGCAATGAAATCTCAGTTTAAGCCATCATTGGTTATGCAGGATATTCGGGGGCGGTTCATTGTTGTGGAAGTGGAGTTTATGTATGAAACATTATTGTGGGGTTGTATGTGCCTAATGGTGTTGCACATCATTAGGCATCGTCAATTATGGGACGATTTATTGTGTTTGTGCAATGTTAAGCCTGGCTTTGTGCTGGGCAATTTTAATGTATGTGAATTGATGGAGCATGCTTCTACACCTCACTTTATTATGGATTGGCCGGAGAGGCTCAACTAGAATGTATTTGCCAATCAAGTTTTGAAACAAGATATGTGGTCATGGCTACACCCGCATGAGAGAGGATTTACATATGCCTCTCAATAGTACGTGGTGTTATGGGCTACCACACCTCCAAGAGGGAACTCAATGGATTCACCTAAAGGAAGAGCAATTGAACACAACTGTCGTAGATCACTTACCAATGCTACCACACCTCCAAGAGGGAACTCAATGCATTCACCTAAAGGAAGAGCAATTGAACACAACTGTCGTAGGTCACTTACCAATGCTTCAAACTTGAGTCCCTTGAGGCCTCTAAGCTCACTTGTTAAACTCCAAACCTCCAAGCTCCACCTCCACGTTGTCACCATAGAGTCGCTTACATCGTCGCATAAGGCAATCGTTCTCTCTCACTCTCCCACACAAGCATGAATCATACAAGCATAGAAGAGGCACAAGTGCTAGAATGCTCTCTCTCAATCTCTCTCAAGACACCATGAAGAGCTCTCAATAGCACAACGGGGGATTGTCCCCTTTCATTGAGAAAATGCCTTATATACAATTGGCCCTTATTCACACTTGGGCACCCAAAACTTACTTAACTAAGGCCTTGGGTGGCCAATATCTCATAATGTATAACTTTTATAGTGCCTTTTCATCATGACCCTTATTAATGTCCTCAATTGGAGGAGCATACTTGTTAATCCAAAATGGGATTAACATCCCACCTACCTGATGCAGGTTTTGTCCTCAGAACCTGTTTACTGAGGTCGAAAGACCTGGTCACCAAACTCATGACGGTAGAGGTTTTGGTGTGACTGAAGCTTTTTGAGGGTTCTTCTGAATGCTGAGTGTGAACGGCAAAACCCTGTGTCCACCATGTCTTCGAACGTGACATGCATGTATGCAGGAAGACACCATAGACGGATGGACATGTGCTGGAGTTCTTGTACTTGCTGGGCATGAATAGCTATGGGCTCGTGGTTGTGGGTAACGTCTTTCTAGAGTTGCTCCTTAGCCTATTCCAATTTTGCCTTAAGGTCCGTATTCTCTTTGATTTTCTAAACAATATTTTGGTGTAGAACCAAATTACTGCTTTCTAGTGACTTGTATCTGGTCTCTTGCTCTTCAGTGGCCTTCAAACTCTTCATGGTGACATCTTGATGCATGGCCTTTGCTGCTGCCAAGTGTTCCTTTAAGGTTTGTATTTGCGTGTTTGACTCATTAAACTGCTTCCAAAGTGCAGCGTTACGATCATGCAGCATGTGTGTAGTGGGGAGGTGGCAGTGCCATACCCTTTGCTTCTGCTCCCATATTGGTGCACTTGTGCTTGTGGCCCCTTCTAGTCGAGCATGCGGTAGGTTTAATAGTTCATCCAAACCTTCCATTGTTTCTTGCATGGACTGTTCATAATCAATATTCTGTAGGAAGGATAGCTGGGGAAGTCTTTCTTCATCCTCTAGATGCCTTCTTTTGCTCGGGCTCATGGATCTTTTACCTGTATCCAGTTGGGCTGCTGGATCTTGCACTGGGGTTGTTGCTGTCTCGATTTCTTGTGATTCTTCAGCTAGCACTGGAATTGATGCTGCTAGCTCTGGTTTTATCTTTGCAGGTGTGTCTGCCAAGGTAGAATCCTTGCGTGGGGACATGTTTGTGAAGATAAGCTGTGCTAGGCTCTAAGGAGGAGTAATCTGCTACTGTGGTTGTTCTTGAGTGGCTTGACTGACTGTGGCTTCTTGTAGTGTCAGTAATTCCTGGTATGATCTTATTTCTTGTGCCAGCTCAGCCTCTATCCTTTGTGATTCTGTAGCCACGTTAGGGATGATGCCCCTCATCTTCCTTTCTGTCTTCTTCTTTCTCCCTTTCTTTATCTCCTTCATTATGGCTTGTGTTTCTACTAGGACAGCTTGGCCCTCTTGCGCATCTTTGTAGTTATTAGCGTGCGCTGGTTTCTTTGGCAGTAATGCTAACTGCATTTGCTCTGCTAAAGGGACATGGTTGAGGACATGTGTCAGCAGGTAAGGGTTGCAGATCTTAGACCGATGGGCCTTGAGATAGTTTTCCATTTCCCTGTGTATGTAGTACGCCTAGTCCTCTTCCTTCTCTTCATGGACTTTTGCAATTCTATTCAGTGTGGGACCCTGTTGTAGCGGTCCACTGGCTTCACCTGCATAATCAGCGACATAGGTCTGCATGCCTTCTCCGTGGCCTCATCCCGGATATTCTCATATTCTGCCCCATTGGAGTTATATAAACTCTTCTTCAGCATAACGTCCAAAGGCATTTTGTCAAAGGCATGGGCGTGTACCTTAACTGTTGGTGGGAACTGCAGAGCTTCATGGATTAGTTCTTCTGTGATTAAGACCTGCTCTGTTGTGCCATCGGCCTTCATGACTATACCTCGCTTGGTAGCTTTGTCATAAGTCTTCATGTACTCCACACAAAGCTCCGTGTCAATGTTTTTGGGAAGAATTTGTGCCATTTTGCCTAGGCCCACTTTCTCCAGCTTCTCTTTGACTTCTGCCTCTGCCAGAATTTGGGAAGAATTTGTGCCATTCTACCTAGGCCCACTTTCTCCAGCTTCTCTTCGACTTTTGCCTCTGCCAGAATTTGGAGGCACTCCAGGCTGTGATACTGCAGTGCTATCTTTCCATGGGCCGTATGGATCTCCTTGCTGATGATGGCCCCATGGAAGGCTTGGGCATATGGGCCCAAGTAGTTCATCTTTGGTCCTTGCATGGGTTTCTTCTTCTGACTCATCGGGGAGCCTGTAGCGTTGGCCTGGGTTACTGCAGGGGTCTCTATAGCTTCGGTGTATGAGGTCGACATCTGTACATGAAAAGAAAATCAATCTCCAAACTGATGGGGTAGGTACCACTCCTTGTCTTTTTTTTTTGGGGGGTAAGATGGTTAATCAAGATGAGAAGTGTGTTAGTGGTAGGAGCAATAAACAAGGTGTGTTAATGATGTAGCCTAAAGGTGCAAGATTTTGGTAGTTGTGTGGAATTTTCGTGAGACGGAATCCCGTGAGATTTTGTCACGTGAAGGGGAGATGGAATCCCATGAGATTTTGTTACGTGAAGAGGATTTTCGTGAGACAGAATCCTATGAGATGCGATAACAAAGGAAAGGGTAGTAAAAGCATGTAGCACCAACTCCCAACTAAAACCAATGCTCAAACTGCACAAACATTAGTATGGTGGATGAAGAAGAAAACTCAAATAAGATGGGTTGAGGGTTGCCAAAGCAATGTCAGTAACCACTTCAATCAAGGAGCTGGACAAGAACCCTAAAGGAAGAAACAAAGAAGTTCAGCAAAGGGACATGGACAAGAGCCCCCAACCACAGGACCCAGTAGTAACATTATTCAATTGAAGAATCAAATACTCCCACACGGAGCTAAAACACATGCAGCAACACCTACCCAGAAGTGCCAAGATGTCACCTTAGTTTTCATGGCAATAAAAGTTGAAGGTATCCATTTGTCACACAATGGATACAAGGTAAAACTAGGTATCATTCACTCATTGAATGCATGTTTGAATGACTGAGCATGAAGAGAAATACAAGGTATCAATCTTGCACACTCATGATCCAAAAAGGTTCACGTCGTGAACCAATCCAAAATGCTTCATGTCGTGACACGATCACTTCTCATACGAGCCAATCGATGCCATGTGGCATTCTTCATTAAGGCAGTCACCTAGTCCGACGGCTGCGCTATAAATTCAAAAATCTTTCCTTTTTTGTCATTTTACATTGTGTGCTCCAACACAATTCGCCGTCCATCTTGAGCTTCCGCATTCGATCACATCGCATTCCCCATTTCCTCCAATTCTAATTGACATTCACCCATTAAGGTGGGAGCTTGGACCCTTCATTGTTTTCTTTTCTTATTCTTTTTTCTTTTCTCTTTTATCCTTGATTATGATCAATCGATATCGTGCACTTTAAAAAGAATCTACATTATCATCACACGAATTCCATGTTTTTTCTAAACTCTGCTTGTAGTATCATCACTTGCACTCATTGAATACCTTGGATAAACAAAAACATAAAAACGTAAACATCATAAGAACCTGCAATTTCATGGAACTACAGTTTCACGGAACTATTAAAAAACTTGCAACTTCACACTTAAAAAAAATTCTCATGGGATTCCGTCTCACAGAATTCCTCTTCATGTGACTAACTCTCATGGGATTCCGTCTCGGAAATCCCCTTCATGTAACAAAATCTCACGGGATTCCGTCTCACAAAAATCCCCTTCACGTGACTAACTTTCACGGGATTCCGTCTCATGGAACTCCCCTTCACGTAACAAAATCTCACGTGATTCCGTCTCACCGAAAATCCCCTTCACGCTAAATCTTATCCCATTGGATATTACATTTGCTAGTGCAAATCTAGGATCATCCTAGGATTATTTCCTCTTCCATGGAACCTGCAGGCATGACAAACACCTTTCCAACCAAGGAATTATTTCTAATGGAAATGTTAACACTTAAAAATCCCTCAGCTTTCGTAGTGATCAAATGCACACTGTGTACTTGTGCATTGGTGGGTTCAATTTGCGGTCTTTCTAAGGCTACCCATGTCTCATATGAGATCAGGTTATGACTTGATCTCGTATCTATTAGTGGAATGCTCGTTGCATGGCATTTAGCCATAGAGAGTTTCACCCTGAGTCGTATTGGCTCAATGTTTAGTTCCTCTTCATCCACGAGAGTCAAGGAAGCCATGTTCACGTGTAACATTCTCTTTTGAAGAAGTAATTATTTAGTTTTGGCCTCCCTTGCCTTAGCCTCTTCTTGAGCTTGCTGGATTTTTTCCTTTGTGAGTTGTTTTTGTTGTTTTACGAGATGTTCTTGCAAGAGCATCTCTTGGGTCAGTGGTCCAAAATATTTTTTGAGTTTGCTTCCATTGATGTAACCCTCCATCTGTACGCCGTCAATTGTCTCAATTCTAACCAACCCCTGAGGTGTGATCTCAGACACTCGGAAGGGTCCTAGTCCTCTGTATTTGAGTTTCTTTTTCCTGGTGCTTCCTACACCTTACATGAGGACAAGGTCCCTCGTTTCTAGTTCTTTTTGTTTTAAATTTTTGTCGAATCAATGCTTTTTGCATAGTTTCTCGACCATGAGTCCATGCGATGCAATTAGCCTAGTCTCATCAAGCTTCTCTAAATCGATTAGCCTTTCAGCTAATGCATTCTTTGTCAGATGTTCTTGCACTACAATCCTTAAGCTCGGAACTAGGTATTCCATAGGCATTACTGCCTTAACACCATAAGCTAGACGGAAGGGAGTGTATCCCGTCGCTACCTTATATGATGTTCGGTATACCCATAGGGCCGCTGTCAGCTTATGTTCCCAGTCCGTTCGACTTGCTTCCAAGGTTTTCATCAAGATAGTACAGAAAATTTTGTTTATGCTCTTTGCTTGACCATTAGCCTGTGGATAATAAGGTGATGATTTTCGATGGACTACTAAGAATCCAACAACAAGTAAATGATCAATCACCTCATTAATAAAATGTGAGCCGCGATCACTAACTAATTCTAATGGCAGTTGAATCTCGATTTGCTCCTCATATAAGAATTTTGCTATTGTTCGTGCATCAGCTCGCTTCGAGGCTCTGGCTTCTGCCCATTTGGTGAAATAATCGTGGTGGCCACGATCACATATCGGGCATGTGATGGATGTGCCGCTGGACTAATAGGTCCAACAAAATCTAACCCCCATTTTTCGAGAAGGGTTGTCTTACAATAATAGAGGTGAGCGGCATCTTGTACCTTTGTTATGGGATAGCAAATCATTGACATTCTTTGCACCTTTTGATAAATTCTATGGCATCTCCGAACAATGTAGGTCACCATAATCCTACTTAAAGTACCTTGCGGGCCGTGATCTCTTCGGCAAAATGCCCTCTTGCCATCCGTGAATGAGCTTCATCCAATATCGTGATGAACACATCTTCTCTCACACATCTTCTTAGGACATTGTCTTTACCTAGCTTATATAGTTCTCCCGCAAATAATTGCAGCAAGCTTGATAAGCCGTTGTATTTTATCTTTGTTCAAGGGTGTTTCCTACGGGAGCTAGATAATCACATATCTCCTCGCTCCATTCGGGTACCATGTCTAGTTTGAATAAGCAAGCATCAGGGAGGTCATCACATCAATACCAGTTCTGATTCTCCATTTGGAATTCTTGACATATGATCGGCTAACACATGCTGTGTCCCTTTCCTTACCGTAACTGTAAAGTCGAATTCCAATAGTAATAGTAACCAGCGTGTGATTCTTTCTGTGGTGCAAGGCTTATTCACCAAGTATAATAAGGCTTGATGGTCCACGAAGAATACGAATTTGTTGGCCAATAGGTAATGTCGATATTTCTTGTGACAGCGTAAACCATGGCCAACAAATTCACCTCTGCATTATTCAATTGACGACTAGCGAAGCAGACAGGATAGTCCAATTTGAACTCACTAGGCTAGGCCAATAGCACAGTTCGATGCATCAATATGCACATGAAATATGAGGTCCCAATTGGGGGGTCGTAGAATTGGCGCTCTAGTCAATGCATGCTTCAATCGATCATATTCTTTCTAGCATTTCTCAGTCCATTCAAAGACAATGAGTAGCTTATATAATGGCATGGCAATTTCAGCATAGAGAATTATAAAGCGGCGATAATACCCAATGTGGCCCATAAATCTTTGCACACCTTTGTAATTAGTGGGCGGTGGCAGCTCCAATATCAACTTGACCTTGCTATCATCTGTGGATATACCGTTCTTTGAGACAATGTGTCCCAATATCATACCATGTTTGACCCAAAGTTGGCACTTTAAAGGGTTTAGGGATATACGATATAATCGACATCGCTCGAACACCTTCCTTAAGCAAGCCAGATGGTCCGCCCATCGAGAGTGTGCACACATATTATCAATGAATACTTCCAACCACTTTTGCAAGTAGTCTTTGAAGGCTATGCACATCAATCATTGGAATGTTACTGGGGCATTGGTGAGACCGAAGGACTTTGTATGCAAACATTCCCCACATTGTATTGAAAGATGTCTTATGCTAGTTTTTGGTGCTATTAACACTTGATTGTAGCCTAAAAATCCAAGAAGCTGTAAGCTTCTTCTCCACTCACTCTCTCCAAAACATGTTCCGTATAGGGTAACGGCGGATAATGGTCTTTCTAGTAGCTGTGTTGACCTTTTTAAGATCGACACATACCCTAAGTTTTCTATTCTTTTTTGGCACTATTACGATTGGTGACAACCAATCCATGTGTTCTATCTCATAGATGAAATTCATAGTAATGAGTTTATCTATTTCCTCCTTTACAATTGCCGCATACTTAGGATTCATCTTTGGTGGTATGGTTTCTGCCTGGTCGGTCTTGATCCTTTCATGATCGGAATTGTATGCTGCACTACCTCAGGTGGTACACCCTTCATCTCCTTGTAATTCTACACGAAATAGTCCTTAAATTCGTTAAGGAGGGCAACGAGCTCATCTTCTTCTTCAGATGAAGTCAAGTCCTTAGCAATATATACAGGTCTGGCTTTCTCCCTTGGTCCCGCAATATCAACTTCCTTGACTTCTAGCACCGGGCCATAGTATGATGTGGACAGCCCATCCTCTCCCTTAACCCTTGTTGCCATCAATCGGACCACTTTTCGTTCATCCAACAGTGTAGGTTTTGAAGTGGTATGGTACTGAGAGCAAGTCTAGTTTATCCTCATTCTCACTTTTTGTTTTAGCCATGACTTTTCTAGCCTCACGCTCAGCTTTTGACCGAAGCTTTGTTCCGTTTTTGACGCCCAACTTTCGTAAGCTTAGGTGTTTCTGGCTCTTGAAGGAGGGTGACTTTCTCCTTTTGTTTTCCCTCCAGTGATATCTTACTCAAATCCTCAACCTAATCCTTGGAAAACTCATCATGTACCTTAGTGGCTTTAAGGTATCTCAGTCCCACTGGGCATCCGTGGGTTTTCTTCGTAAATAAGGCATTTCGTCGGGCAATATATCGTTTCTGTTTTTGCCATCTTCTGAGGCGTTGAGCGTTGGTACGGCTTTGTGTTATGGTCCCTTCTATGCTAGAGGCCTCCTCTTCTGATTCTTCATCAATGGTTTGCCAATTAACCATACAAACAGAGGTCGTAGTAGGGACAGTTCCAAATTCCCACTTTCAAGTGTGCCAAATTTGATTTTTTGCCATTAAACTTTTGTTCATGTCTCATGTCATAAACTACTACAATGGGCAACCTATTCATGATATCAATTGGACTTTTTATTGCTTCATCCTAAAAATAATACCTTAGCAACTTTTGTAATGTGCTTGTTCTTCCTTTCTACATTCCCATTCTATTGTGATATGTACACATCTATGTAAAACTGCCTCACTAAATTCAATAGAGAAATATTCTCTCCTACCATCTAACCTTTGACATTTTTTATGTGCATGCCTTCGTCTTTCTCTACCATAGCTTTGAAGCTCTCAAAGTGATTAAACACTTCACTTTTCTCTTTGATGAAATACACCCATACTTTCCTAGTGTGGTCTCATCAATAAAAGATACATAATAATGGATATCATCTTTGCTGGTTCCCAAGCATGAAAATGCAACCATATTTTTAACTTACATGCTTATAATGCAAAAATGCATGATTAGATTGCTTACCCAATTGGCACCACGTTTCACATGCTTTATGCATTCCATCTACTTTGAACTTTGACAAACTTGCAACAATAATTTGGGCCTACATATTCTTCAACTTGTTGAATATTCAAACAACCCAATTGTACCAACTCTACCTACCATGGAGAGCACTCTACCCCCTCAGTGGAAAGCCAAAATAAAAAATAAAAAGAGGGTGAAGTGGTTACCTACACTTACCGGTTTGTCAGGAAGACATGCATTGACGTTGCATTGATTATCGATACGCCAATAGTGACCAAATGAAGTCTTCTTCTCACCAAGGTTGCTTTGACAGTGGGCAGTGTTATCTTATTGCCAACGTCGGGTTTCATGTACCAGGGTTGCTTATGCTATCGGGTGGCTTGGGGTGGCTGAGATGTTATGTTAGTGAAGTGGATGGGGAGGCCGGTCTCTTTCTAGCCCTGCAAAAGCTTGAGGCTTTGCTTATGTCACAACAACACTTTCCTAATGAATTGTTAGTAAATAGTTGCACATGTGCTTGCAGGAGCATACATATAGTCTTGTCTCCCTCCCTCTCTCTTGCAAGCTTTCCTCTCGTCCTCTAAATACTGCTCTCACACACAAATCAAGGAGCTAGGCATGTGCTTACCATGTTGACATCTGGAAAGGTTACATTAGTATAGCCAATAAAAGGTGAAAAACTAGGCATGTGCTTACCATGTTGACACCTGAAAAGGTTACATTAGTATAGCCAATATATGTATATACTGTGCTTACCATGTTGCTTACCTGAAAAGGTTACATTAGTATAGCCAATATATTGTGCTTACCATGTTGACACCTGAAAAGGTTACATTAGTATAGCCAATATATGTGTATACTGTAATGAAGGGATTTTAGTGTACACATACATATAAGGGATGGGCCTAAGAACATGGGGGCTTAGGAACATTTGCACAATGGGACCTTGGGACTATAAAAGGCTCCAAGATATTGTATCTTTTGACCATTTGATATCATTTATCGTTTTATGATGATATCTTGTCTTCTTGGAGCTTATGCCAAGCTTCCATGGTTAGCTTCTCCCTTCTTGAGATGCTAGGATGGTGACCTACACCCTTGTTGTCTACTCCAAGTATTGAGTGGACCACTATCTTGTAGTGGTATCAAAGCTCTTGGCTTAGATCTTGATGCTTTGATCAAGAGATTAATTATTTTTAGATTATTCTTAATCTGATTTTTAAAACGTATTTTTTTGATCATGATTAGTGTAAATCATTTTCGAAATTGATTTTTTATACAATTTTTAGATTTGCTAATTTCTTCTTTTGATAAAATCAACAATCATTTTTGAATTTATATTAATGATTATTTTTAGAACCCTCCACTTTCTTACTTAATTTCTTGAAGTTGATCTTCTTGATCTTGATTTCTTGAAATTTCTTGGTTTTAGAAATTAAGATTTACAAAAGTTTCAAGAATAAGTTGAGTGATTTCTTGGATTATCTTGCCTAGAAAACATACTTTTTCAGAGATTAATCTTCAAAGCCCTTATTTCTTGCATTATCTTACCTAGAGAACATTCTTTTTCAGAGATTAATCTTCAGAGCCCTTATTTCTTTAAGATTGAATGAAACCCTAGTTTGCCAAATCTTTGAGTTCTTGAAGGAATATTGCAAGGTTGCTATGTAAAACTTTGATACAGTTTCAAAGAAGTGTATAAAATCTTGGTACAGTTTCAAGAAGTAAGCAGAATATAGTTGCAAAATACAATAACTCTGTAGATTTAAGTACAGTCAAGTGTAGAGTTGAAAAATAGTGAAGATCTATTTCAAGATCAATGTAGAGCTGAAGATTATAGTACAGATACTATTCTGTTGTTGTAGATCTACAGTGCAAAATAGAGTAGTTTACAAATTATGCAAAGTTTATTGTGTTGAAATCAAATCTTGATGCAAAACAATAACAATCAGTGATTCTTGATCAAAATCTTTCTAATCATGTCACTTTCTTACAAACAAGTTGGACCAAGATTACAAATCTATGGAATAGTAGAAATTTACACAGATTAGCGTGAATCTTAATGTATTGCAAGTAAAGAGAAGAAAAGTATTGAGAAAACACTCTTTGCAAGCACACATTGTGGATTAGAGTATTTTAGTACATTTTCATCAAGAAATGTAGAGCTCAACCAATCCGTTCCTACCAAGTCCAACAGCCACCACATGTCTCTACATCGTGCACATGCATCTCATGAGTTGATGCAAACCACCAGAACAAAGTGAAGTTCAAAACTTTATCATTGCCTTGAGGAAGGCTCATTAGTCATCATGGAGAGGAACACATCTCACTCCCTCAAGAGCAGAGCTATTCTTCAGCGTGCTAAATCAGTAAGGGCTAGTTTTTTTTTTGCAGCTTTGCTGGATGGAGCTTCCTATGATGCGAACAATAGGCTCGAGCTTTACCTGTGATGCGGACACTGGGATGCTTTGAACTGTCTGTTACTGTGAGTTCTGAGGAGCGAAGGAGCTCTGCTGCAGCACACTATTGTAGAGTCTCAGTGGGGTTGAAAACAAGGAGGCGGATACACAGTAGCAACACAGCGTTCACCAATCGGTTAAGTTCATCACAAGCTTTGAACTTCAAAACATCAAAGACGACTCAGCCAGCTCACACTTAGCAGAGCTGCTTGCACCATCAAGCTTACTACTTGAGCATCATTGCCCTCTGTTAGAGGAAGCTAGGCATAGAAGACAACCCGCATCCTTGGTTGCAGAGAGCACAGAAGCGAGGAAGAGAGAAACCTAAAGGTTAAGCCTTTCACAGTAAACGTTCACACCATTGGCCATCCACATTGGCCATCCACAGTAAACGTGAAGCCCTCACACTAAAAACCTAAAGGTTACGCCTTTCACACCATTGGCCATCCACACTATTTGTCCAAACTCTAGGGTTTGGAACCCCTTTTTTTAATCTCCACAATTTCCATTACCTGATTCTCCTCATTTGACCATTCCGCTATTTTTGTCCTCGAGAGAGGGTGTTCACATGCTAACTTGGGGGTTTGAGGGGAACTCACACGTTATCTTTTGAGCTTTTCACGCGCTGTGTGTGGATTATCAAGGTTCTCTTATACGTGAGTGCATCTTTGTGAGTTTCTTTGGATTTGTTCACGCTATTAGATATCGTGGGCCATCCACAGTAAACGTGAAGCCCTCACACTAATAACCTAAAGGTTACGCCTTTCACACCATAGGCCATCCACACTTTTGTCCAAACTCTAGGGTTTTGAACCCCCTTTTTTTAATCTCCACAATTTCCATTCCTCATTTCTTTTGACCATTCCACTATTTTTGTCCTCGAGAGAGGGTGTTCACATGCTAACTTGGGGGTTTGAGGGGAACTCACACGTTATCTTTTGAGCTTTTCACGCGCTATGTGTGGATTATTGAGGTTCTCTTATACGTGAGTGCATCTTTGTGAGTTTCTTTGGATTTGCTCATGCTATTAGATATCGTGGGCCTCTTTCACATATTTTGGGCTTCTTTCACGTGTGAGTTGAGTCTTGTGAGTTGTGGAACGTGTTCATACGCTATGTGTGGGACATTGGGAATTGTTCATACACTTGGGGATTTTTAGCCTTTGTTCGCATGCATTTGTGTTTTGCTAGCTTTCGTTTGTACGCGTACCTAATTTTGGGCGCTAATTTTGGGCTTCTTTTACATATTTTTTTAGGGAAGATTCTATAGAGATTGTTCATACGCAGTTATAGGCTATTCATTTTATTGATCTCCTTGCTACTCAGCATCATCATCGTTGTCGCGACATCACTATCTCAGATGCTCATCAGTTGACATCTGTTCATGCTCTATTGAGATGGCTCTACCTACTCTATATTGAGCTACCATTTCAAGTCACGTGTTGCATATCATTTTCCAAGTTCAAACATACATTTGGCACCACGAGGATCTGATCTTTAGATCTTTCTTCATCGACATTATGCTATGATGAGGCAGCATATTCATGTCATATATGGGTGTATAAGCTTGAGGGTTTATTACCTAGTAAATTTAGACATCTACTCAATGAGGGGGCTATATGTGCCAAATGGTCTAGATGGTCCTCCACACATGGTGATTTTCTTGTTGATTTATGTGGCTATCTTGACAAAGACGGTTCAACATTGTTCGCTTGGGATGATGTGCGTGGAGACTTGAGCGAGTGTCCTACATTCGTGAGTAGTTATGGTCATGTCCCTTAGGATGTGGACTATTCAGATGATAACGATGAATCACACCCACATACACATGATGATATTGATGTATCACACACACATACACATGATGATATTGATGTATCATGCACACACGTACACACACATGATAGTGATACATGTGCACATGATGCCACTGACACATATGCACATGATAATGATGTATGTGATAGTAATATCGAGAGTGATGTGTGTGAGTTAGATTGTGTGGGCATGATCTTGATGGGAGGGATGGCAGCAAGCATTCCAAGCATTATGATTGATGATACGCCTAAGTTTACCTACCTTTCAACAGATCATAGCGATGCATTAGGAGATAGTGATGCATTAGACTATCATGGGGATAAATTTTTTATTTAGTGATGCATCCATTGGTGTGTTTGAGATTGGGGATGATGATACTTCACATGTTGATGAGCATACAATAGTGCATGGGGAGCATAGACCTGAGTTCCTAGTGCTAGATGAGTCATGCTACTCTTTTAGGTCTTTTATTCAAGGGGATATCTATGATTCATTCTCAACTCCTAGCTCTCACAGCATACCTGGTAGCATTCACTTGGGTTTAGTACATATATTTGGGCAGTCCAGGCATTGCACATGAGTATAGTCATGACTTTGTTGAGTTGAGGCCTTGTAGGAGAGAGATGATTACTCATATGGATCTAGAGAGCTTTTCATTTGATCTAGATATCTACTTAGATCCATTGTTATATTAGAGATAGATTTGTATTGGGATCTAGGCATCATGGATTGGTATAGATCATTCCTATAGGGGTCTTGGGATCCAAGTCCTATAGGGGTCTTGGGATCCAAGTCATATAGGGGTATCATGGATTGGTATAGATTATTCCTATAGGGGTGACCTTAATGATCTTGGAGATTCCAAGGATGGTGACTCTACTTACCTCTCAAGCATAGACACTATCCATCTCCAGTGACGATGAGGTCTACGGTGAATCTGTTGATCATGCTTTTACCTTAGTAGATGCACACATAAAGGATCTTGCACTTGAGGATGTAGTGCATGGTTTAGATCGTGTTTCTACTCACATCTACGTAGTGGATCATGCCTTCGATTATTTGAGTGGTGCTTTAGATCGTGTTTCTACTCACATTTATGCAGTGGATCATGCCTTTGATTGTTTAAGTGGTGCTTTAGTGGATGACGACATTAATTCACATTTGATCTTGCACGATGCCAACTTGAGCTATGTTCTTTTGGCTCCCATGGGCGTCTACATAATTCTATGTTCTTTGGAGCCGGGATATTCATCATTGGGCCACTCGAGATGTATGGTGGATGATTATGTGGCATGACACTCAGATGCACCTATGACACACCTTTGTCTTGGCCTACTCGATGATTCTTTTGCACCATGACCATTCTACATTTCGACCATGAGTGAGGGTTACATTCGGTGGACACCACGGATGTCAGATTTGCATTATGGTCATGAGGATGGACTTACGAGTTTTCCCTTTAACCTAGGAGCTACTACATTGACATCAGAGATCCGTGATGTGCACGATGATATCTATCCGTTTGACCCAGGAGGATTGACCAGCCATGTCATTTTGACATTGGCTCTCTACATTTTCCATTCGATCCAGGTGGTTGGAGGGCCATTGCTTTGGAGTCTACATGACTGGGTTTCTCTTTGATCCCATGCGGATGTGGGTGTATGGATTACTTCATATTCAGGGCGACATTCATATCTTTTCCATTTTATCTTGGAGGATACCTGACTAGCGTCATTATCGACAGGAGTCCTTTATCTTTTCCATTTGACCCCAGGGTTATGAGATTCATGTACTGGTATTGGTGCTCTGTGATGGTGACACTTGGTCATGTATTTGGCTCTTCGTATATAGCCTTTGTAGTTGTTTTGTGCATGACCACCCTTCGATTTTGAGGATGAAATCATTATACGAGAGGGATGGTTTGTAATGAAGGGATTTTAGTGTGCACATACATATGGGTGATGGGCCTAGGCACATAGGGGCTTAGGGACATTTGCATATATGTTACGTAAGGCATATAGGGCCTAGGGACTATAAAAGTCACCAGCCCTAGGATATTGTACCTTTTGACCCTTTTATGATAATGCATTACCTTGATGCCTATAGCTCAAGCTTCCATGGTGAGCTTCTCCCTTTTGAGATGTTAGGATGGTGACCTACACTCTTGTTGTCTACTCTAAGTATTGAGTGGACCTCCATCTTGCATATACCATCTCAAGATAAAATACACAACACCATCATTACAAAATGCTATAGAAGAAAGTCATCATCATCGTGTGAGCGCGTGAGGAGTCATTAGCCTTAAAAGCTAGAAAATATCAAAGTCACTCTATCGCTCTCTATTCACACACACACACACACACACACACACACACACACACACACACACACTTTCTTTCCATACATACAAGAAGATAAGCATGGAAAACACATTTGATTGCATTTAATGGGTTGAAAAATTTAGAAGGAAATCGATCTTTCCCTCTCTCAACCTCACACACCCCCGCTTTTTGCACTCTTCTCTTGCTCTCTTGCACTTAGCTATGTCCCTCTTACACATATATGCTCCTTCTTCGTGATGCAAATCAATCTCGTTACTCACCTTCTTCTATTAATCCCCATCTCTCCCAATTATGCAAGTACTATAGATTCACTATTATCCTCCCTCCTTGTACTTATATTGCACATGGTATGTCCTAGGAATCAATGTGACTACACGGACAAAACACAATACGCTAAGATGACATGGATAAAACCGCTTATGGGTGACATGGAGGGGGCATGATAGATAAGATACACTTGGACAGAGAGACATGTATGAATGCGAACATGCCAACCAAAACTAAGACATGACAATGTAGGAGATGTGTAGACCATAGAAACAACCTTTTGGCCACACTTCTAAAAGAGGCCCCCGATCTTCAATGGCCCCCGGTTTACATGGGCGGGTAATGCCTTAAGGAAGTAGTGAAATCATCTCTGAGACTGGAGACGACGAAGCTAAAAACAAAAGCATTTCTCTGATCGAGTCTCAGAACAAGCTTACTCGTTACTCGTTTCTAACCCCGACTCAAAAAATAGAAACAAATCTACAAGGGTGCGATCAACCCCCACAACGGCTTTCCGACGAGGATGAACGATGCACTCCTTGGCTTGGATGTCGGTTGTGACGTTGTTGAGGGTGTTGGAACTCTCCAACTCCCAAAGGGTGATGTAGGAGTGCGTAGCTAAAGCACAGCAAATGGATAATGTCACCGAAGGTAATCGAGTAGATGCGTGATCCCATAGCATGGCAATGACACCATCACCGCAGGCAAGTGAGAAAATGTGTGCAACTTGTCACTCAAGCTCATACTCTTGGTCTCCCTCTGTACAGTAGTAGGGAAGAGGCTTCTATGAGGTCTGGACTCTGAACCTTGGGCAAGCCAACAAAAGCAAAGCAACAGGGGATGAAGCTGCACAAGGGACTTTAAACGCATTCCTATATATAACAAAAAAAACATTTTGATAGATGGTTTACTAGAAACAATGAACATATCTAGTAAAAGTCCAAATCTAGAAAAAGAGGAACACTTCGTAGTTCTTCATTTTAGGAAAACATTTGCTATATAGCAAATAAACTAGCAATAAACTATGTAGTAAAAAGTTGCTATATAGAAAAATTTATGAAAGCATTAACTATATACTAATTGGTCTTGGAAAGCTTTCTTATACAGCAATCTATGTAGTAAAATATTTCTATATAGTAATCAATAATCAACAAATTACTATATAGTAAAATATTGCTATATAGAAAATCAATATATAAAAATCACTATATAATAATGGAAAAAATAATTTTATAAGAGAAAGATAAGATTTTATAAAGTGAAATGCAATGAAAATCAAGTTTTTTAATGCATAAAAAAATAAAATTTACCATAAAAATTCTCTAAAAATTTTTAAATAATTAGAAAAAAATTTCAAAAATATAGAAATTCAAGGAATTCACTCTACCATAAATATCCGTGGTAAAATGTGTGGTATTTTGGTTAAAATTTCATAAATGCTTCTTTTAAACTAATTTTTTTTGAGAAAAATAGCATTGAACTCATGGAATTTCCTCGCAACATCGATTCGTCCATTGAATAGAAGAAACACGCGTTCCAATCGCCATATCAACGATCCATGTGATAATTATCAAAATGAATCAACAAAATAATATTTTTTATTTAGTAAATATTAAAATTTACTTTAAAAAATACCAAAAATTAAAATAAGAAAGAAAAGATAAAAACAATTAACTAGAGATTTCTCTGATACCACTATTAAAACCCTAAGATCTCTCTAGATAATTGTCATGCATAAACATGCATAAACCAAGCATAAACTCATCCACCCAACCACTCCCAAGCCCAAGGGATGCACACATGAATTACAATGAAGTACCTCATACCTTTATCTTGATGTCCCATACCACCAAGAGATATGTGTCCAATCTAGCAACATGTAGCTACAGTGAGAAATGGTATGAGAGTAGATACAATCCTCTATAATATAAGAGAACATCATATCATCACCTAGCCCCATAACATCCCTTGAGTGTGCCCCATGCTCCTATTATATAGGAGGGCCCTCAAGTGACTCTTGACTCTCCATTTCCCATGTGTGACCCTTGGATGCCTGACCCTAACCTCAACCCTTAAGGTTAGTCCTAACCCATGCTCCACTAGAGCTTGTTCCCATGCTCCTATGCTCACAAGCCTAATGTGGGTTAGCCTCCTAGTATATGCACATATAATGTGCACATAACAGTTACCATCTCTATCATCCTGCTAAAACAAGCGGATTCTTGTGGAGTAGAGATGTATTTTATGGAAGATGCAATTCAACCCTTTCTTTCATGTAAAAAATAGCAAAATGTATATTCGTAGAACATATTCAACACTCTCCTTCCGTTGTTCAATCAAGGAAATGCTGAAAATTAGCTCACACAGGTTAGAAATCAACATGTTTTTTAGCCCACATATCACACTATTGATGAGGCAAATGTGGATGATGCAATTGATAAGGAAAGAAGGGAAATTGTGGAGTCTAAAAGTATGCCAAAAAATGACTAGTGCAAACACTATGTGATAGCAAATTGGCCACTCCTCTGCCTAGCAGAACACGTGTAGGCCCTCATCATGCAGATTATGCTCTTATTTCTAATTTATGTGATGAAAAG